>NC_061459.1:6083246-6691571 GCF_022581195.2 Helicoverpa zea | reverse complement strand
TTTCTGTATCGATAAACGTTATATTGCGATTCCGTAAGCCCAGTGGACATCAAATTGATAGAAAATGTCATTTTTTGAAATACACTACAAATAGCAGTGTTTTATGCCTCATCACTGGGATGTCTATACTATATTGTTGCATCAGACATATTAGATTTCTCTAATTTTGCGATTCCAATAGAAATACAAACCCTGAGTCGTTTCCTTTATTTTTTGATAGTGTTATTTTTATTTGTATTATTTTAATTTGTTTTATCTTTCTTTGTGTGGAATAAAAATTTCGCGTGTATTTTTGCTGGCATTTGTGGAATAAGAGACAAAACGAAGTTTATCCAGAATCCAGAAACGTCGTATGCGAGATTGCAATAATTCTCTGGATTTACGGGAGAAGGAATTAATGGCAAATTTCCGTATCAACAAATCAAGGTTTCAGCGAGTTTCGGCAGAGTTACGTCCGTTTCTGCAACGTGCTCAACAAAACACTGCTGTTGCAATTGAGCTAAAAGTAAGAATTTATAACGTAAAAAGTTAAATAAATACCAATATTACATAATTTGCAGCATGTCTTAACCTTCATTTAGTAAGTGCGGTAACCGATGCTCTCAATGTATGGGACGACCTACTCAAGTACGTAAAGTTACCTTCCTGTAGTGTACCAATTTTTGTTTTGCATGCAAAACATAGGAATCTACGTATCAAAATATTGTTTACGTTGTAAAATTTATAATAACTACAATACTCACAATATTCTCAGTTAAAATATTGTTCAACCACACGGAATTTTAGACACCAAGTTCACACACAATAGAAAGCAAATACTGAATTTTACCGCCACAGATTGTTTTTAAACATATAACACGCTGAAAATAAAGCGTTCTCTCAAACGTAGTAATGTAATGCTAATAGGGTATTTCCTACTTAGCAGTATAATAGTCGATAAAAAAATAGAGTTGTCAAGTTGTCATCGTAGTTTTGGCGTCAGCAACCGTGTAACGATATCCACCGATATCCACTTCATGCGATACAGAATACCAATGTTTTGAACTTATAGGTTGACATCAAAGTTCCGATGACAACTGAGGTCAGTTGACATCTGAGAATTCGAAAGTTAGCGAATAAGCCAGCTGGACAGTGGGTAGTCAGTTTCGCATCGCGCGCAGTCCCGCCTGTGCCACAACTTGTCCAAAATGATTCGCGAAACTTTTGACAAGTTCCTTAACAACAGTCACTGTTAATGCCAGTTATGATTTTCATATAATTTCCTTGTTTTGTATATTCGTTTATTTTTTGTTTTTCTTTTGAATATTGCAATGAAGAAACGGGCTTTTTAGACTTAAATTACTGTGAAGTCTGTTTAAAAATAATTGTTTTCTCAATAGTCATCTTATTCCTGTTTTACACTACAAAATAGTCTGGCACAACATTTTACAGACCGCAACGTTTTCTATCCGTGCCATAATTACTGTTCTTTCCGAAGTGTCACATCTGTTCCCAGCGCGCAAACAAGTAAACAGTAGTCGCGAGTTGGTAGTAATCCTTGCCAATATTATTTTAACACACAGAATGGGAAGCGTAAAACGCAGTGGGAGTTTAGAAGGCTTTCAACAGAGCTGGCCGTTTAGCAAAGTTTAAGTAGGAACCACTACCGCTCCGCGCTCACTATTCGGGCTCGGCTTCACGTTTAATCCTTACAAATAAATAAACAACCCTCGTATCACTGCAAATACCAAAAGCGAAATGTTAAATATGTTTTGCTGGCTGTTCGCTCGGATAGGTACAGTTACAAGCTAAATATGAAGTACTATTTTATCAAAAAAAATAACTACGGAACGAATCACCTTTAGGTAACGAACGTTAAAAATAGAATAGTATTCATAGTATTTCATCATAAATATTTCAGTTAATACTTACTCTTACTTTCCCTAAGAAAATATTTGCAAATGGAATGCGAAGTAATAAATGGATCCCTTGCATATCAATGAGCGTTCAAGGCACACCTAGCTTTGATTGATTCCGTCGCATTGGAATTATTTCGAGCCTGTTTCCGATTCACCAAAGGATCACTCTGGCCGTTAACGTTTACTGTTTCTGTGTGAGCATTTGCTCTTATTGTTTTGTTAATTAAATCCAATCCTATCAGATTCACAAAGGTTCTAATTGTCATGGTCCACAACACAAGACAAAAGTGGATTTAGCCTCAGGAATATTTGGCTGTGTTTTAAAATCTTTCACAAGAATACTTTCAGATGCTTGAAGTTTGAAGAGTCGAAAATAACTAGGTTAAATATATTTGGTCTTTCAGTAGAGATGCAATGGTCATAGAGTGTTTTGATTCAATCTTTTACGAGTAAGAAACGAAATGGTCTGAAAAGAAATTAAGTGTAAAAGCTTTAATGAACTAATGTATTCTTAATGAAGAGGCGGCGTCGCCTCGGAACCGTGGGCCCGCGAGCCCGTTTAATGCCATGAAATATACATAACTCTCTTGTACATTTCAATTAGCACTTGAAGTGAACACAGGCGCCACCCTGCCGTTCCCCCAACGACTTCAGCGATCACAATATCGTCGTCATCTAAATTTAGAAGAACTGTCACTCCTCTAAAATTGGCGTCGACGTGACCTGGATGACAAGTTTAACGTCAATTTATATTGATGAAGCTTAAGTTCAGATTAAAAGTTTGCGGACGAGAATTTTACCGTCTTGTTACATTAAAATTCCGAGGTAAGGTGAACAATTTTCCTCTTGGAATTCCCCGTTTTAGTTGTATAAATATTGAAAATATTTTACTATCAAAGTTTAAGTGTACGTCCCATCTGTACGGAGGCGACCCGTCGATTTCCTTTCACACTGAATCGTAAACTATGGATGGGCAATTTATGGTTTCGATGCTGTAACCCATTTCGGTCCAGGCAGATTTACGGTACCAGTTCCTCACGAATACGAGCATCTACGCGGTCACGTCTAATAAACAAGTCACGAGCTTCACTTACTTGTACAAAGTATGGCCAGGTAATGGCTGTGATACGATTTCAGATACCCTGTGGTAAAGTTGTGTCATTTATCAACAATGTCAGCTGAATGTTAGAATATCAATTTAATGTTCAAGTTTCTTTACTCATAAAATTGTAACGATTCCATTTTGTCATCGTAGGTACATAGATAAGGCTCCAAAATACTACCTTTTTGTCAGCATGAGTTCATTGTGTTTACACTATCCTTTTTCTTCTAGTCACAATTAGACTGAAACATAACTTATGTTTCTTTTGATCTGATCGGATTATGCTGTTAAGACTCCGGTAACAAATGGATATTCGATTTAGACAAAATACTAGTTATGACGTCTATATTTTTTCTACTACTCTTTTCTTTGATATCCATTTTTCTTACTAGAACGTAAATGGTTCTGTGCAACTAATTGTGGTTTACGTTACTGAAACCGTATTACAAGCCGTGAGTTACCAACTTACGATTTTTTGCGTAAAATGTTTTTACTAAGCACACAAAATAAAACATTTACCTCGGCACGGTAATAAATAAAAAATATAGCGACAACCTTACTTGATATATTACCAACATCATGCTTAACCGTGAGCTTATTGAAATACCTCAAATGTACTTCCCACCCGGCTGTATATTAATGATAGAATTATACGCAACATATAAATTCATAATACAATCAAAGTGTAGCCCATTATGGTAATTCGTAAATAAGTCATTATCACGTTGAGTATTGCAATTAGAAAACAATGATAGCTATAAGAGAGCATGGGGTACAGCGATATATCACGCCCACGCCATCAAACTAATTGCTCTATAATGTTATTTCATTGGCTACAAACAAATTCAATCGCTGGCACGTAGGCAGTGCGTCTCTCCGACTCCATAACCGTTACATTATCATAGCAACGTCTGATATTCGAAGCATAATTATAGTTCATATAATACAGCCTTGACACGGTGAAATTATGTCTAATTTATAGTTAAACGGTGTCTGGACTAAAACGCTGATCAATAATATTTAATCGAACGATTAGTTTTACATTTTGTTTATTTAAAAATACATTATTTCATTTGTTTTGTTACTCAATGGTGTAATTTAGTTTGATATGGGTCAGTTTATTTTTAAACGAAAACCTAATAACACGGAAGGTTTGACCGATTTATGTTTTAAATTCACCGATTTCTATACTCACGGTAACATCGAGATTATTCCTCTGGTAACACTAGTAACGGCATATGAAATGAGCGATGAAGGAATGATTGGCGATGTCGAAAGTTTTATTAATTGGACAATTACTGCGTATCTGAAAGATTAATCCAAAAGATTGCACTAAAGCCGCTAGGTTATCGCACAATTTATAGAAACCAATTGAGAAAATGGGATACTGTAGTTTTCGCTTGCGATTGCTAGCAATTGGTGTGTTCGTTTCTTTACATCTGTTGATATTATATTTATATAACACATTGTTAATATAGGATGAGCGCTAGAAAGAAGCCATTCTCCACGAATTGGGTGAAATAACTCCAATTCTCTGAGATATCATTAAAATAACTATGCTTCAGTCCAAACTTCAGTAAGAATGTCAAATTGTTATCTCACGAATACAAGGAATAAGGTACTCAAAGATAATATTCTGTCTGTCCTCCTAGAGAAGTTTCACAAGATATCCAACTAAGTCTAATATAGTAATATGTCACGGAGGTATTCATAGTGAAGTCTACAAATCAGTATAATGTGATCATACGTTCTATCTCAGCTGTTTGGGACTGACAAATATTCACAAAGCCGCAGTGGATAGATTAGGTTTTGTTGTACGACCGCCATCAGAAACTCGGAGGATACCGCCAGTTTACCCGCCACAACTACCCACCTACTCATGCTGGAAACCAATTTCCCACCTCATTGTTCTAAAATTGCGTCCTGCTCTATTCTACGTTCCGACGGCCAATCGATTCGCACATTGACAAACATAGAAAAATAAAATTGATATTGGAAAGGTAGTCTTATCTAAAATATTGGAAAGTTTTTGTTGTAAACGGTCGGTGTATTTCAACGATAAACACAGAATTTTCATTCCATTCGAAATTCCTGCTTGATAGTATTTCAAAGATAGTTTTAATGTCACCACACTGCTTTGAAAGACATAAAACTGAATATAAACGATCAACAGATATTTTAACTGCATTCCAAAAATAAATGACATACATTTCTTATTTTGAATGGATGTACCCAAATAATAATAAAAACGAATTTACACGAGAGCCTAAGCTCTTCGTGATATTTTTATGGGTAGACTGTAGATTTTTGAGTATTTTTAACAATTTCTTCGTCACATTACCTACTTAAATATTTGAAACCCTATCATTAGTCAAATATTTATTTAGTACTAGCTTCTGCCCGCGACTTCGTACGCGGATCCTGTCCCTTATGCCAGCGACTATGGGGTCAGCAAAATCAAAGATCTGAATAGTCGCAATAGACGTGACCATAGGGATAAAAGTAGTGATTCTAATTAGTCCGCATTTAAGTTGTGTGTGGCAAAAATATTACACGTATTATAACGTAAAAAAACATTAAATAGATGACAAAGTCGTGGTGACTTAGTGGAATTCGTGGTGGTTTAGTGGGTAGAGAACCAATCTCTCAAGTATGAGCGTGCGTCTTTGATTCCAGGTCTGGCAAGTGCCTGCCAATGCAACTTTTCTAAGTTCGTATGTACTTTCTACATATATTTTGGATACCAATGACCGTTATTTGGAGGGGATGTTAAACTGTAGGTTCCGACTGTCATTGAACATTCTTGGCAGTCGTTATGGGTAGTCAGAAGCCAGTAAGTCTTACCAAGGGGTGTTGGGTTGAGCGGGTAACCAGGTTGTGGAGGTCAGATAGGCAGTCGCTCCTTGTAAAACACTGGTACTCAGTTGCATCGTGACTGGAAGTCGATCCTAACATAATTGGGACAAAGGCTCTTGAGATAATAACGACAATAATAATGAGATATAGGCACCGCAGGACATCTGAGGCTGATGACGGGGAGTAGCGACCCCGCGGGGCTATATATACTGAGTTCTCCAGGGAGTGTATACTGTCCCCCATCTCCGGCCGGTCGGAGTGAACCATGACGGGGGAAGGTCTCACGCCTCTGGCTTGGCTTGGCCGTCCAGAGTGGAGTCACTAGAGCAGGATTAGTAGCCCTGCTCGGAGGGTAGGTGCCTCATGGTAAGCACGGGGAGCGCGTAATCTGCGTTTAAAGTCTGCCGAGGTATCCTCACCCTTCAGCCGCTCATGTCCCTGTTGCCCTCTTGTTGCTATTCAGTGACTGGTTCCCGGGGGCCCAGTAAGTGAGGTGGCGAGTCTCCACCTGCCGTTTTTACATGTACCTAATACATTGTCATCCACTAACATCCCATCACAATAGCCCAAGTAGTTTTCCTCCATAGTTAGCAATAGTTTAGCACAGAACCGGGGATTGTCTTTTTTTTAACGACGTCCACCGGGGATTGTCCTTGGGTTCATTTATATAGTGTATAAAGGGATAATCGTCGGTTTTGTGTCACCATTTCATTAAAGTTGTCTCAAAAGGGCTTCAGCGTGTTGGCTTCGGCCCCACGTTTGCCTCCCAAAAATTCGGAACTCTGTAGTCCCGAGGTCTGGAAGAGACATACAAAATAATAATGAGATATAACGCAACAAAGTTAGAGAGTGGGGGCTCGTGACGCCACGTCTAGGTATGTAAAATTTGTACTAAGCAGTGACTTAACACGAAATTCAAGCGTTGTTGTATCTTCGTTATTATTTGTTTGTGAGAGAGAGAAAAGAAAAATGCGTGTCCATTATTTTAGGGTTATCTAAAAGACGGACTAATTACTTTTTTTGATTCACCATACCTATTTCATAACATTCATTTATATACATTTCAAGTGGAGTATTGCTCTTGAAGTTCCACATCAGGTGTTCCAGATCTTCGATGTTTATACGTCAATAGAGAGTGCTTATCAGATTGAACCACTTTTGCTAAAACGTCATATCTTCATATGCTTCATATAGTCTAGCAGGGCTCCTGGAGTTCCACATCAGGTGTTTTACATCTTCAATTTTTATAAGTCAACAGAGAGTGCTTATCAGATTGAACAACTTTTGCTAAAACGTTATACCTCTATATGCTATAGTCTAGCTGGTCCCCTGGAGTTCCACATCAGGTGTTTTAGATCTTCAATTTGTATAAGTCAATAGAAAGTGCTTATCAAATTGAACAACTTTTGCTAAAACGGCATACCTGTATATGGTACAGAGAAGCTGGGCTCTTGGGGTTCCACATCAGGTGTTCCAGATCTTAAAATTTATTATCTCAGCTGAAAATGCTCATCAAATGAAACAATTATTGCCACGGCACCATATTTGTATCTCTTATAGTTTTATTGGTCTGTTGGAGTTCTGCATCAGGTCTTCAAGTTTCGAAGATAAATTATAGCCTATATGTTGACCAGGCCTAATACTGATACAACAAAGAAAAAATCATTGAAGTCCGTTCAGTAGTTCGGAAGATTAGCGTGTACAAACAAACAGACATACAGACATACAGACACAGACAGATTTTTTTTTTTGGATTTGTGCTCCATTACTGTTTCTAAACCCCACCCAATTACTATTTTTTTAATATATTCAATGTACAGACACAGTTTTTTTACAGATTTATTATATGTATAGATAGAACCAAATATCATTAAAATCGTGTAATCGGTTTTGAAGATTAGAATCTTATCAAAAGGTGTGCGATAGCAGCTTATAGGCCACGGCATCAACAACCCTTTTGATTAAATAACGAGATCCTTATAAAGTGTGCATGAGTCGAGGCACACCTAGTGTGAGCCTACGTTATCCAAATAAATCAAATAAGTTTACTGTTGTTCGTGGTCGAGCAGTATCTGTGCGACAGTGGAGCGAGGCAGCGCCGGCCCGAGGCAGTCGCGATGCCTTTGTTCGTCAGCACGAATGGAAATCAATTTTACAGATCAATTCCACTGGAGCCGAGTTCGACAGGCTGACAGCGACTAGGCCGGCCTATGAATACAAGTTACCGGATCACTATCAGACAGCCGGCCTCAAAATATTATTCTCTGTATATTTCTCAGGCGTGTTTAGTGTTATCTTCATGTTTAAGTTAATGTTTATTTGTAAGCTTGCTTAGAATTTCCCTGTCGGATTATGTTTGATGGTAATTTTAATGCTTACTGAGAGTACTACTCTACCTTGTTTAAGTATTTAGTATTAAAAAACAGCAAAAACTTTTGATAGCAATTCAGGAAAAAAATATGTTGAATGTTTGTTGCTAGTCAAGTGATTACACATATACACGTAGGTACGAACATAGCAGCGTATCAAGCATGTATTTGTACCCACGCCACATAGCGAATTAACCGCAATTAATGCCGGTATCCTACACGACCGTGCCCACCCCACAAGTGAAAACGAGCGTAAAGATACAGATACACAGTTGATATACCACAGCATAGCGTACCCACCCGCCTTATACGTAAATTAATTTTGTGCTGTGATCAGCGGAGCGTGAGCCTCACGATAATCATTCCGATCTCGGCCTCGGCTCCACACATTCGCCGAATAATGCCACTATTAATCATTAGCCACGTTATAGCTTATACAAATAATAACCGAATTAGTATCAATATCAACTGACTCAGCTCTACCCAAGTATATTTTATCTACATCGTTATAACGCAACTTTTATCCTCCCCATTTATCTTAGCGAAGCGTAATAGACCTTGAAAGTTACATATCTACTTTTCGATAGTACATTAACATCTCACTTAGGTAGTTTCATGAAGGGTAAAGGTCAGTAAATAGTTTGAAAGTAGCTTTCGCGGAAAATTTACTAAACCGTCAATTACGAATAGAGCGGCGCAATACTTGAACAGTTCGCTAGAGATTTACGATTGCAATCAAACGTCAAATGGCATCATTTTTCAACATCAATATCGTAGGGCGATACAGTTCGTGACACATTAATTTGGCAACGGGTGCGGAGCGGGCAAAGCTCTGCCACTTGTGATCGCTTTTTCATAACACGCTCACACCGCCCCGTGTAATTCTCACAAGCTCACTCGTGAAATGCACTTAATCAATTACAAAACGGTTTCATTCAATTTTCATTTCACTCTCCGGTGATAAAGCTATTAAGACATTGAGTGTCAAACGTGCGAGTTGGGAAAAGAAACGAGCAGTAGTACAGATTTATTACCAGTACGTTTTGATCAGTTTTTGTGAAAATAAAACAAATGTGTCTTCATAAATTAACCGTGACACAAGATAAACAGCCACATATTCGTCGAGAAAAATGTAAGTGCTGCGAAAGGAAATTCAGTTTAAACCGGGTATGATTAACGATTTGGCTTATTCATTTGTCTTTGTTTGCTTTATCAAAAACAATCAAAAATAAGCTTGTGTTCCGGCGTCGGTCGGCGACGGAAGCACGGCCGCCGCGCAACGCAGTGATTAACGAGCGAACTCGCCGACTTGAAAATGAACCCTATTACTTAACTAACTTATCGTCCATCCCAAGAAAAGTAAGCTCTCTAATTGCTGACCTTTACCCGGCCACTGAGAATTTAGCGCCTAATTATGAACAACAGTTATATCGCTAGGGAAATGAGTGCGGTACGTCAGACATTTTGTCTTGTAATTTGAAGCAGGTTGGTTTTGTGTGCTTGTGTTTCTTTTATTTAATTTGTTTTAATTATCAGTTTACATTGGATTGGATATATACCCTAGATAAATGTTGAATAAGTTTGTTAGATATAACAAATAGTATCTATGCATTTAATTTTGTAATTGTGTTATCCTGGGAATCGAGTAAACTTAAATATACTTCTTCACATTCTTAAATAGATTAACTTTCAACTCTTTTAACAGTAATTACGCAACCCCAAGGATTCACTCAGATAGTTCCATGTCATCTTGGTCATAGTATAATGTTGTATTCTTTAATCTTTTTCTATTATGGGTTTCTTACCTGAAATAAATGAATTTTATTTATTTTATTTATAAACATATTTGCGAAACATCTGGAAGTTATTGTAGCTGCTTATGTCCCAAAACTCTGGAATTAAATAAGTCACGGAAATAAATCACAACTTTAAAGTTAATAAAATAGGACACTACATTCATGCGAGATATTTACGGTCATGATAATAAATTTTATAATATTCGTGTATAAATGACCCACTTTGTATAATAATTAAGTTCGCAGATATTCGCGTAGAAACATGGGCGCCCCAGCAGGGGCCGACACAGATAATATCAGTCAATGCTTGCACGTGATTCATTACACCTGCATGGCCGTAGCCACTTCATAAAATAACTTTCAATGTATTTATTTGAGTATGAAAGCACCGAGCTTCGGATACACAATACCTTTATTGCGCAAGATAAATCTTTGTTACAATCGGATTTGTTTAATATGAATATCGAATGAACAACGCGGAGTGAGTCAGCGGTGAAACAGCAGTATTACTGCAGTCAGCACACTGGAGTTCCAACAAGCGATTACATACCACAATTTTGTTGTCAGCCCAACACAAAAGTTTCATTGTGAAACTTAATTGAGTGGGTCCAAGCAAAAATACATATGTAAGCGAACGTGTGTCAAGAAGACAAAAGCAGTTACCTTATTTGGAACCGAACAATGAAGAAAAGAAACTACACCTATACATACATACACTGTCAGATTGCGTAGCTACGTGCAAACTTTCTTCTATTTTCATTCGACTGAACCCACCTGAATGTCGTTAATGTAATTTATTTATTTAATATAGGATCTTTAATAAAAGTCTTCGGTAAAATGTGGAACATTATTCGAATGAAGCCATATTGTTAAGTAGGCTTTTAAATTCCAGACCAGTTTAGGTCGTTCCAGATGAATACACAATTCACTATACAGATTCCCTGCCTTTTATGTACACCAAAAAGGCAAAAATATTGTTCCTGGTTCGGACAATGTAACAAAAAGTGAGGTGCGGTTCAAATAAAAGCAAATGTTATTTCGCGATGCACAGGTCGAGTGGATCGCGGGCCGGCCGATGCACCGCTCTTGGCTCCTTACCAAAATGTATCAAAGCTAGATTTATGTGGGGCTGCGACGAAGGCTGCGATGGTATCATCGGGGCGGGCCGCTGCGACCACGCTGCGCTCCCGCGGCGAGCGCTATACGTGCCGCCGTTACCTCGCCACGCGGCAAACGGTTCTTACACAATACCCACTGAATATTACTGAAGCCTGATGGATCGGGAATATTTTGCACAAGTTTTTGTGAAGTTGTGTTTCATACCAAGCTTCATTGTTTCAACGGCGGCTATGTTTTTCTTGTGAAAAAAAACATAGACGTTTTCATTCAACCGATGCACGCACCGGTGAAATAAAACATGTCGCATTTTATGTTCAGTTTTAACATACTCGTACTTTATCACATTTATTTTTTGACCAGTTAAGTATAAGGGCAACCACCGCACATTACACCGACCTTCAATTAACCGTTACATTAAAGCAGTAAAATATTCCTTACTGCATTCGACTCCCTTTAATAATCTTAAAAATCTTTACATCTCTCTTTGGATTAATAAAGTTCTTAACTGCTTATAAAAAACTTCATAAAGGCGGGTAATATAACTGCTGCTATCTGGTTTTATTGGCTCAGTAATCAAGGCTTGACGTTCCAAACAGCGTTAATAATCCATTTCCAACAACATAAAACGTGAACTGTAGTAAGGGCGACGTTAAAAATATATCAAAGTGTAATATTAATACAGTATAACGTATTGTTACTATTATAGCGAAGCGTGAAATCATAAATTTCAAATATGAACGTCTTCACGCTCCTATGATCGAGAAAATAAATGGATGCACAATTTTTCGTGTTTCGTTGGGGCGTTAAATTATGCGTTTATCATTTAGGGATGTTTACAGAGTGGGCGCGGGATCAAATTGAAACGACTGGAGCGCTGCCAGAGCCGCCCCGTACGCGCTCTCCTGCGACCTCTAGCATAGGTACGGCTTATTCTGACGCATGTTGTTCACTATAATTGATTAATAAACGTGTTACCTATGACGCAAACAAGTTTCCATTTACATTGAATTTAAAGTTGCCTTTGTTGCTATGTCTAGGTAGGCACCACCCAAGAGCGGTCTCTTAGCAGAAAAAAAATGAGTACATGTAGTGGTTGCACTTACAATAGCAAAAATTGCAGATAAGATCAACATTCAAGACAATAAACATTAAACCTAATTGCGTGAGAACAACTTAACAAACGCAGTTTCAAAGATCTAGCGGCTGCAGACACGTGATAAAACTATTTAAGGTAAACGTACCAATACTCGTCGGATTTCGGAAATCACCGACTTTGAAGCGCCACTGTGTGTTAAATATTCAATAGAAAATGAAAATTTTTGCATGACGTGATAGGGTATTTATTCGTTATTCTAAGTAACTAATGTTTTTTAATAATTTTCATGGGTTTATGTACTTATTAAGGCAAAAGTAAAAAAAAGGCGATTTGTACCAATAGTCGTCTGATTTGTACGGATACTCGTCAAATATTCCCAGTACTCGTCAACTTTTAATGCTAATGTAAACTCTCTGCTCTTGAACATAAGGTACAAGTTATGTACATTTTTTTTGTGCTTGAATTTGTTAAGCATACTTATGCCTTTGAAACATTAGGTAGATAGATAGAAAACCAAATCCTTATTTAGAATAGCAGGTCATAATCTGTTAGAAGAGCAGGTATTCAATAAAACAGATACATAGTTGCATTTTAATTAATATTCCTATCTATCAAATGCTTGGAATCACAAAATCAGTCTAAAAATATATTTCGTAATCAATCATATACCTAATCATGCAGTCATTTGCATATGTAGCACGAGTAAAATTATTACTATTAAAATATTTAAGAAAGAGTATACTGTCTCCCACCTCCGGCCAGCCGGAGTGAAGCATGACGGGGGATAGGTCTTCCGCCTCTGGCTTGCCTTCATTGGCCGTCCAGAGTGGAGTCGCTAGAGCTGGGTTAGTAGCTCGGCTCGGAGGGTAGGTGCCTCGTGGTAAGTGACGATTGGGCCGGTGATGCTGGACCCGCAGGGAGCGCGTAATCTGCGTTTAAAGTCCACCGATACCTTCCTCACCCTTCAGCCGCTCATGTATTGCTCTCTTGTTGCTATTCAGTGACTGATTCCCGGGGGCCCAGTAAGTGAGCTGGCGAGCCTATCCACCTGCCTTTTAACATATATTTTATACATTGTCATCGGCATTCGGCAGGTGCCATAGTTCCTATAGTTTCCTATATCCACTAACATCCCAACGCAATAGCCCAAGTAGTTTTCCTCCATAGTTAGCAATAGTTTAGCACAGAACCGGGGATTGTCCTTGGGTTCATTTCTATAGTAGGTATATGTATACAAGGATAATCATCGGTTTTGTGTCACCATTTCATTAAAGTTGTCTCAAAAGGGCGTTTTAAATTTTCTTGCTGCATCTGATGTTGTGGCCCCTTGATTTACAGCTTCTATGGCCCTCTTGCTTGTAGTTTCTTTCAGTCATGATCTGCTATTAAAATCACGATCATGCAATGACTAGGTACATACAATTTTAAATAAAAAAAACTTACTTAAGATAACTACGACAAGCAAATAAGTGACAGGGATGGAAGCTATGTCATCTTAGTTTTAAAACTTACTTTAATATTTTTTTTGCGTCGAAACTAGTTGAATGACATAATTTTTATTCAGGCGCTATTAAGGCACGTTAGGGAGACGCGGTACAATACGCGTGACGATATGCAGTTATTTCGAACAAAAAGCATAGTGTAAGAACAGTCAATTTTTGCTTGCCACAAATTGTAATCCAAGAGTAGTAGAAACAAAGGCTATTGGTAGTTGTACCCAAAGCGGTAGATGTGTATCGCGTGTCCTTAGTAGAATGGCGGAGGCCTACAGCGGCCAATATATACCTAAAAAAAAAACACTCGTAGAAAGTGCATACTTATAGAAAACAGGGGATTTAGCCATTAAGAAACATATTAATTGAATCGAATAACATGACTGTGTACGTGCATCTAGAACCAGCAGAGTAAAATGTACCCCTAAGAAAAAGCTTAAAAGAAACGCAGTTTTATCAACAAATGTAGTCTAAACCTTAAATATGTTTGTTCTAGAGAGTTAACAATTTTGTAAAAGTCCCGATATTAGCTATTTATTCGCATTTTGTACTGTAAAACACAAAATATCCTCATTATGACGATTTTAGGTGCAATTTTTGAGCATGTCCCAGTAGTCGTCATAATAATTCTAAAATTGACGGGTTTTGGGTCAAATGGGAGTTTTAAAGTACCAATAGATGTCACATTAAAAAAATATATCTTCTATGTTAAAAGTATTCCAAATTGCATATTACATCGTTAGCAAATAAACTTAACTATCTAATTAAACAAAGAAACATGCCACAGACCCCACTGGAGTTATGTAAATCAAAACACAAAACCACGTGCTGAGTTTCACTTTTGACAGCTGAACTTCACGAAAAAACTTTTTTGTTAGGGCACACACCTTTCGAATAACATATTTTAGACGCCATGACCGTTAAAACCCCGTATTGTGATTTCAATTGTGCAATATATTATCAACAATATGTTGACATATAAACCAGCCCATTTTAAGTTCGATAGAGATAATAAATAAAAGTTTTTAGATTAATTGACGGCTATTGGGGCATGACGACTTCACCCGCGTTTACCTTATAACTATAAAACAAGCCAGACAATTGATGTCAATTATAAAACTATTCCGTTCAAGATTCCAGACAATTCATCCACTATAGACATGTGACACAAACACAACATTACACTTAATGGAACCACTAAGTACTTTCATTTGAACATCAAATCATTCTTCATTTGTGGAATGTCAAACCGTTTTTATTTGAACCTCTTAGCAGGAGGCCAAAGAATTGTGGGAGATAAAAATCAAAAGCCCAGTATAAGACGACAGATTACATAAATCTGTGTGTTAATTGGAGTTCTGCAAGAAAATGTCTGTTATCAAATGTATGTAGATATCTCGCAGGTAACAAGATATCGTCATGCCGCAGCCGTGTCTCCATCATTTCCGTCAGATTGCCCTATCGCACCGCGAACAGGCAACAAGACCCGATGCGGAATGGCACATTGATATACACTTACACACACAAACCAGTTCTCAGAATAAAGGATGGCGGCGGCGTAACAGAAATAACTCGGTGACCGTTCTTCGAACTTGTGTTGTCACATCCACTTACGGAGAAAAAATATGCAATCACATATTACCATCCATTGCAATAGTTAGTTTTCGTCGTTAGCTAAGTACATATGTGTGACTATTGCAGCTGCGCCTGTAACTGTTTCAGAGGCATGTAGCGGGCACGCGCCTATGATTCATATCGATATTTCATCACGGTCCAATAAAACACTCGATAGTGCAATTGCAGCGGGCGCGGGGCAGCCGTTCTGCTTGGCTCACTTATTTGACTTTATTTGTGGCGTTTGCTTCTCGCGGCGCACCCGCGAGCCCGCTCGTTGGAGCCCGTCCAACAGTTTTACACAATCATTCCACTCAACTAAGCGTTTCCATAAACACAACCCGGCGGGTATGAATTGCACAAAAAATTGGAAATAATTGCCAATTTATTGTGCGTGTTGCTTTTACGCATATCGAAATTTAATTCGTTTGTCTGAAATGTTAAATATATGCGCGTAGTACGCGTACACGCAACGAGAATACAGAATGCGTGCGTCGCGCGTCCGAACTGATGTCTATATTTGTGGCACGGAAACTCAGGCATTTAATTTTCATCCGCTGCCGACACTCCGGGAATGTGTAACATCACTTACTTAATTGAACGATAAATAACTTAAACGCCTATCCATTTGTTTTATTCATTGCAATCATATTTAGTATCCTTTGAATGATGTGTCTGAATTTGGCTTCAATAAACATACCAGAAATGCACCCGATATTTATTTGTTCTTATTTTACAAATTATCATGATCGTCAACGATTACCCACTGATTTCTGAGCATTCAATTGAGTTCACTGTTGTCATTTAGCAGAATCCAATATATGTAGTTGCCAATTCTTAATTATTAACATTATCGTCATTCATTCCGTTGGTAAGTTACCCACGACACAATTACAAAGTTTATAATAACCTTGTTAATTATAATATGAAGTTTCTTAATTAATTGAAATACTAAGTTTAATTTTCAGTATATTTTGGTACCTATAAGAATACAATACAATGATATCTACGTAGTTTCACTAACGAACTCAATGTCACGTTGTATACTAGTTCAACGACTGTTTTATTATTCAAAAGTAATGATGGAACCTGTGCAGACAATATTTATAGACGATAAACAATGAATAATGGGGTATGTAGTCTTCGACAAAACAAATTGATTTATGGATAGATATTGATATCACGTATCTTGACACTGCTTTTAATATGTTTAATTAAAAGCACCAACATTTTTTACACTCTCACAATACATCAATTAATATGAAACTTTAGAAGCATGTTGGAAGCATCTACCTATATAGAACAATAGGTATAGGTACAGGTTTACCTGCCTAGTTACTGAAACTTTTCGTATGAAAGACGTCAAAAGTGCTACTCATACGAAATTATTAATGTCGAAGGCAGTTTAACATGAAAACCATTTTTTTTTCAGTAGAATATACTCATACGTTGATGTCATCTACACAGAATCAAAGGCTAGGATACACTTTACTACTTTTTTTACAATTCACACTGAAACCACATAAATCGCTGTGTATGTCTGTACATAAGCCTCATTGTTCAGATCTTCATGTGTTTGGTCTGGCCAAGTGTCGGAACACACAAGCTCATACTTAACTTCAACGAGGACTTATAATGCCTCGGGAACGTGCGATAAGTATCGCTACCTGACATGAGGTTCAGACGCGAAGGCAACACATCCACCTTCCAGAGAAAATAAGATCAAAAATGTTGCTTCATCAAAAACTTACCGGTTCTCTTATAGATACAATGAAAGCCACACATTTATTTAATATCTCATTGATACGCCCAATCCCATGTTTTATTCCGTAACCAGTTCCAGAATTAACGAGTTCGATAGCTGCTTATAAAATATCGTACATTTCACCACTTACATGGTCATGCACCATCAAACATCCCAAATGTAGCAACTAAACCATAACGCGGAGATAAGCAGCACCAAGTTACCACAAAACACGAACACTACTTACATGTAAAGCGATTTAGATAAGTCCCAACTCACCCATTGAGAATGTTAGTATTGACAGTAACAGATAGTGTCTATTGAATATCTTAGTAATAAAAGCGTTCCTGTTGGTGCGGTGTCGGGGATTGTGTGGAGGTCTCCTCGTCCGCCGGCCGCTCCGTGCTGCAGGAATACCGGTAAAGTGTCATGTTACCAGCCTTATCGCTTAGACAGCGGACCAATATTTGAATACCGCACTCAATACTACACTCACCCGCCCTTGTAAATAAACGCTATCGCTTCCATTAGGGTCAATAATAAAGTGAAAGTAAATACATTCCGATTGTAATTTGTAACGTTGATAAACATCTGTGTGACAATGTAAGAGAATCGATATGCTTTTTATTCCTGTAGTCTGATACCCAATTACGATCGTGTTTATTGCACGTAGGCGTTTTTGGATTAAACCGATTTGGTTTCTGACAAAATCGATAAAAATACTTATCTCGGTGCAACTCTATGATTAGTTTATATCTTATGGGAACGATCAAAACTCAAGATTATGTAGATTAGGTGATTGCAGTTCTACTAAAACCACACATAAATTGATATTATCTATGGATCAAGTCAGTTCGAGGTATCTTATGAATCAAGTATCTTGTGTGTAATCTGTGCAGTGGATTGAAAGCAATGCTATGTTATCAGGAACCGGCTTTATCCATAATTTGTCTTCTAAGGAAATGGGTCTTAACGTAGGTGTCGACAACAGGGTCTAATCTAGTCTGAGATCACACAGCACTAAAAGCTCATACATAATTCCTTTAGGTGTAATACTAAACCTGTTGGGATTACGTCTAAGTAAGCATAAAATTGATATTGTCAGTGTATCGGCCCCGGGATGGCCATCTGTCCGTCCTTCAAGTTTTACGCCTTTCGCGGGAAACACCACCTGCCCGCGCTGCCTCCATACAATTTAGATGAGTTCTAAAACTTTAAATACGACGTTAAATCGCCTAACTCCGATATGATTCCATTGGCACTATATAAAGCGGGCATTATAGAAGAGTTACCTGCTTATAAGTTTCCATTAAATATTAGATAAGTAGTCCAGTTTATTGTTTACTCTTAAAAGTTGCCTTTAATTTGTTTAAATTATTTTTCAGTAATATTAACATAGTGAACGAACCGCACTTGAAATCACATTACACGTCAATCCTGTTTTTATAACAAATTGAAAACCTTGTCATTATTGTACTGTTTCCGGCTTTAGCAAAAACCTTGATTGGAAAAACATGATTGGTGTGGCTACAACATTTTTTTCCAAAATACTAGGAAAAAACATATTAGGTAGTAGTTACTGATAATGCTAAGAAACAGTCAAATCTTAGCAACAGTTCATAATTTACAAGATTATCTATTTTGAATCTATAGAGCGAACTACCTGACCTGAATTTCTATATTTGAACGTAGCTTCTAGTTCTGACCGTGGCTATACAAACTCCTCATAAGGGGTTGGTAAATATGCATTCATATTCAAAGCCATTTCCTCTCATGTTCTTCTAAATGTTTCTTCTACAATTTACACAGACAGAGTAATCTTCCCTCTTAAATGCACAAAAGCGAACGAAACCAGGAATGTACTCTTATTTTATACGGACGGCCATAAATCCTAAAAAGCTATAGATTATCCATACAGGCAGAGTGCACCTGTTCTCAGTGCAGTTTATATACGAAGCTATGTGCTAGATTACGAAAAATACTATTAAAAGTATGTGGAACTGTCCTTTACATTCTGATTTTGATAAAGGATGACTAATGTTGAAACAAAACTTATTGCTGCTGCGATTTTAGACTTTAAAGAAAAAGCTTGTAGCTGAACTTTTTTTGTTCAGCTGCAAATCTGACTCATCACCGTTATAAAACCAAAGATACCAAATCTAATCAATCGAAACACAATAAAGACAATTTAGCTCAACATACCTGCAAAAACCAGAACAAAAAAGTACATAAACACTTTTAAATTAAAGTGGAATACGTATCCACAATTACAGACGATGAGCGGAGCAGTTAAAGCAACGTCAGTCAATCTGAGACAGGTCTGTCAGTTCGATTTACACAAGCCCGGCTTGGCTGCGACGGTACACGCCCAATAAACCTCCTTTAGCACTACAAGGAAATCCCTACACGACTTCGTACGGTATTGGCAAGACTTTACTTGGAACATTACAGATATACGATAGTATGAAGATAACAATGCTATAATGTACACTACTATACGAGGTTCGCGATTCTAAACAAAGACGTTAAGTGTGCTGTTTATCGTAATGCGAGGTTTGTTTTAATGTTGAACTCACATATTATGTAGGTATTTTTGGAACTGTTGATGATAAATCTAATCTGAATTTCTTACGTTAACGTTAATTTAGTTTTACCATTACGCTGAAAATAACTATCTCATGATTCAGATGATATTTGGTACACCTATTACAATGCATTGAAATCTGAGGGTTTTATCCGGACACGTTAAATTATAATATATGGAACAAGTTAATGCATATTGAAGAGTAAAATCATCAATTCATCTGAAATATAAAAAGTGAACTATTTATTTCTTATTCGTCAGTCGTAGGTAATAAATAGTCAACCATAGAAATTCTAATTAGTCATAAACTACTTTTTTCATATTCGAACTGAAATCTTTACATGAAAAAATCTTCCCAGCAAACTAGCTCTCAATGTATTGGCTTAATAATATACTTGCAACCTACAAAATAGTATATTTTAAGGTAAAGGAGCATCTATGTAGTTTGGGTCCCAAGCAAAGGAAGGTAGGTGAACCTATTGCTGCTAAAACTAGGCTCATCAATACTTTAGAAGCTACAGAAACACTCTAGAGTAAAATAGTTGAAAAAGCCTTTCATATTTTTCCTCACCCATGACTCAAACCTGTACCTCACGCTGAACTATTGTGCTAAACCATTAGAGTGAAAAAAAACAGTCTTGAAATATACCCTTACATTCAACTCCGAATGTAGAACAAGTATTTAAGAGCAGAACGATGAATATCGGCCATTTCGTGGAACTCGTTAAGTCCTAGATAAAACCGTGTTGTCTAGATAACTTAATTAGAGTGATTATCACGGCTGGCTGCGACGTGATCATTACAGGTTCGCAGGAAGGCGTCAGGTATTCAATTCCGAGCAATTGTCGGCATTTTTAAGGGGAAATACTGTAACTGGGTTAGTAGTAGCCTAGATTCTGTTGCTTTATTACTTAGGCATTGCTAACAGAGGCTTTTAACGAAGGGATGTGTTAGAATATGAAGTGGTTGAGAAAGTAGCTGTGGATTCAGCGATATTTCATGAGAAAGTATAGGCTATTATTGCTTTATAACTTGTCCCCTAACTGCTTCATAACTTCACCTAACTTTCTAGAATAAAATAACGCATTATCGTCTGGCATAAATAAGTTGACACAATTTCACTATATAGAATCCTACTTACGGTGAAAACTGAGAGAAATCTTATCATTATTGGATATTTCAATGTTTACAAATTAATCTCCATGATTATAAGAAGCGTTCAAAAACACTTAAAAATAATCCTTCTATTGACAAATATTGTGTATTCGAACGTATTTCAGCACCACAAACACTTTACCAGTTCAAACCTTCGCACTTCCGGAACACGTTAATCCCTATTTTTAGTTTGAAGTATTGTTCGTCCGTTTTACGATAACAGAACCGACAACTTCTGTTTGTGACACAAAACAATCCTGAATATTTTGTTGTGGTTGTGGCGTTACTTATAAGTTGTCTGGAAATAAGTTGCGTTGGAAAGTAAAGGATAAATAGGAAGCTTTATGTTTTTACTTGGTTCTTTTTTATAATTTCATTGACGGTCGCCTTTAATACTTTAACAATTGTTTCATACAACATCTCTATAAATAAAAATGAATTGTTGTTCGTTAGTCTGATTAAAACTCGAGAACGGCTGGGCCGATTGAGCTGATTTTGGTTTTAAAATGCTTGTAGAGGTCCAGGGAAGGTTTGAACGATACGAAGTCCGCGGGATCAGCTAGTAATAAATAAATTACTTAATGTGTAAACCAACCATTACAATAATCTAACCACACAAAACGTCTATCAACAAGCAAGCCGTGAGAACAAAACATAGAGATATGCTCAAAGCATGCTCCGCTCCAAAGATAATTCGGTAAGCGATACCTGTGGGTGTATCAAGCGGTATAGCGGTACTGTGCCGGCCGAATGCGGGCCAGTAAATAGGTTTATATTAAATAGCGATAACATCGCTCGCTGTCAGAACGATTGCTGGGCTCTCGGCGATGAGACCACACGCCAGGCGGCGAGGGCGACCGACTAACGCGAACATTTATTGTTTTAACCGCGCTCTGTTTAGCTAAAATTCAACCTTTGAACGACGTGTAATGCTCCGTAAAGTAATTGCGGCCAGCAAGTACCTGTTTATGCTTCCTAAAATAAAAGTTTAGGGGCCAAGTCGGATGTGCTTTCAAAAAACGTTACCAACCAGTTGAGATACTTGGATACTCACGCACTCAAGTTTTCATGAGTCGTATACGTAAAAAGATTTAAGATTATTACTTGGTCAATTTGTAATCTATTATCTTATTTACTGTACCAACAATAAGTTAAAATTACAGGGTAAATATCATGATAGCCCATTGAGTAAACTTTCACCGCTACAGTTTTTCTAAACAACATTACAGGTAGTTAGAGCTTTCACATTATAACTCAGCTTGGCTAACAAGGAACAAGGGAAAATGTGCTACAAAATTGTGTAACAATACTTTACCGTTAAAATTGTAGCACCAGGTACTCTAAGCATGCGCTCCACGCTTAACTTTCCCGATAAGCTATAAATTAAGTTAGGTGTCAGTGCGCACTACATTTTACTTGTAACAAATTTCGCTACACTATCTTCATCGCTAACCACTTCATAATAATCTTCGTAACATGTAAATTAAGTCATAAATTAAAGAGAAAAAAACGGCGAGTCCAGACATGCGTGCCTAGCCTAATAGCTACGACTATTAAGATACATTCTATTGGAATGATGTAGCTAGCACGTTATAATAAAAACTGTTGGGCATAGCTTATGCTTCGATTATGTTGGCTCGTTTATTACTTAATTTAGCCAAGAGTAGGGCTGCCAATTGTTAAGTGGGGAGCCAAATGAATACAGTCACGATCCATGACGTGTTCCCCACATTATAAATGTTTTATTTTTTGTTGCTTTTAATAGTCCTCTCATAAATGCAACTTTAAAATAAGTACAAAATAAAAAATAATGCTCTTCTAACCATACTTCGAGAATTCTTCTTGTAATTTATAACTAAACATCTTTTCATTTACCAACACCCACTGAACTCATGTGGCAGCCCTAGGCAAACGGAGCGCGAGTCGATTACCTGCGCGAGCGCACGCTGGACCGGTTCGCATGATCCTCCGCCCCTCACCTTCGCTCCGCGGCCCCTGGCACCCATCGTGCATAATATTTTTTGCTCCATAATCCACATAAAGGGGCCTGTTCGTTAACTGTGAGAAGTAAGCCCCTTACAATAAGATACATCATACATACTCCTGCTCTTTGTAAAGATAAACACTTAAAGACTTTAAGCCGCACTGCGCTTTGTAAGACCCTAAGATCTTATTTATTCGCGTAATAATTTGGTTCATTGTATAGTTCACTTACTGAAACTTTTAACAAGTATGCTACTTGTTAGAAGACCCGCTGACATAACTTTACATAACTACAATAAAATCATTAAGATCCCGACTGTAAGTTTAAGATATTGGTAAAACATAATAAAGCTTTAATATAAACATGCTCATGAACGAACAGTCTGGGAAGATTATAATTGGAAGTTTTATCTGCATTTTCTCAATGGATACCATTTTATAGGCAATTAACACGATGGTTTGAATGTACTTATTTATAGCCATTCAAATTATTCACAAAGTGATTAATTATATTTTATCTAACTTCCACGTCTATAGTATCTGACTGTTTTTTTTCTTTTATTGAACCATTGACGTTTCCATTCTTTAATTATCTCCAAAGAAATAAATAGGACGTAGTTAAGATAAATATCTAAGTGGCCAGACCCAAAGTCCGTTAAAGGAATTTGAAAAACCATTGTAACGGCTCTCAAACCAAAGCCGTAGAATGTAACAGCTCTTGCTTTTTGCTTTCAAACCTTGAATGAAATTGTACAATTTACTGATTGTTCATTGTCATTTATGATGGCTTCATCTTTTGTTGAACATATTTCTGATGTTAAAAGCCAATATAATGTTTAGATGAGATGAGCTTTTTAATATAGTGCGTTCTTTGCGTAGACGCGTCACCAAGGAATGTTTGCTTCATGCTAATGACACCAATTGTCTTCCCAATGTCCGAAAAGAATTTGGAAATGGCTGTGTGCGAATAAATTAAATATTTGCTTTAGTTGACGCCAGAATTCCGGGAAGTAATTTGAGTTGAGATAAATCGCACACTTCGTGAGTCTGTATTTCAGAGGGCAGATAGGTTGATGTCCCAGAAAAGTCAAGTTGCCTATTTCGCCTAATTCTAGAATCTACAATAAAATAATTTAATAGCTCTTTCACGAGTCGACTTCGTATTATATGAATATAGGTATTGCTTGTTCGGGTAGTGCTTTTAAGACTCATTGATCTGACTCACTGGCCACAGATCCAACTGTTATCAGAAAAGGTTGTAACTTTGAGGGTCCAGATAACAATACCACGCCACCCTTTGGGAATGTGGGAGAGGCATTATTAATGCATGCAATTGTATTATTTGAATTAACATTGACGTGTATTGATTGAACTAATACAACTGGCACAGTTCCACTGTTTAAACTAGACAAAGTATCTTTAGACTCGCAACAATGTTTATTACACTTTGTTGTATTTGAACTTTGTTTAAATTCACTGTTGAGAGCTAAAACAGGTAGGCACTTTAAAGTTACTACTTAAAGGAGACTTCAAAAACTTTTGAGACATAAAAAATTTGTTGAATGGTGAACAAAAGGTTAAATAAATAAGTAACCAAAGGTTACTACTTAAAAAAAATTAAAGTATGAAATTCATTGCGTAAATTACATACATAATTACATAGACTTAAATTACCTACCTATAACATAACAAGATGCTCATTTCATCTTATCAATACCAAGCATTTGTATAGATAACAAAAAAACGGAAATATAAAGAATCGCAACTGGATTTCCGTGGAATAGGTTTGTTTACAGTTTTTCGTATCTTTTTATTCATTTATGGTGTTTTTACGAGTGTCGAAGAGGGTAAATGTTCTATTTGAGTGTTCGTGTGTGCATCCCGTTTGGTGCCGGCGGGCGGCCCACGGTAGATCGACAGCGCATAAACATAAGTTTGCGTGACTATGCCATGTACGGAACACAGCTTAACTTTTATGTTACCGATTTGCATTTACTGATGAACATATTACTGATTATTTATCCCTTCAATCTATATCCTGCGGCATAAAAACTGTTAAAACTTACCTACGTACATGTTATTGAAGAACTTTTTTTATCTGCGGTAATTTCCTGAGTTCATGCTGAACCTTTTAATTCGGCTTGTATTTTTTCGTAATGTTTGGTGAGTCGTAATGCGTTAAGTAAATATTTAACTTACGCAGCTAACGATGCATTAGCTGACTAAAATTCGGCGACTTACTACAGTTATCTGCAGAATACACCAAACATCATTGTTAAGTAAATATTTAATTTCATGATATAATGTCGTAGGCATCTGTCCGTCCTACTAACTCTGCGAGTGCTGTGACTAATCCGTAGAATCGGCCAATGAACTGCACTATACAGGTACCACCTACTTACCGGTACAAAAACAATTTGGTTGTTTCCTACAAAACAGTGGAGGTGAGTGAGTATGGCAGTGATGACTCACCTCTGTGGTGCCTGACGCGGTGGTGCGACACGGGCCGACAGCACGGCTGCTCCTGGTACGCCGTCCAGGAGTCGGCCAGCACGGACGCCAGCACCGCACACAACACCCCAGCTGTCCATTGTCTACCAGCACCCATCGTGCCCGCAGTCCTACCCAGCGCACATCCAACCCGCACTCACTGCTACACCTTACTCTCCAACATAATCCCTGATCAGTCCATACAATGCACCTATGACTATTATAATCCTCGAGTCAACAAATGATTCCGGAAAACTTCAACAATGTTTATCTGTTTACATTACGCGCACCTAAACCAAAATCAGAGAGATTATGCTTCCGTTAAGATCATTCGAGTTGAACGGACTTCTGTGATTAATCACCGCAGTCGTGCCGCGAGCCTGTTATCTCATATCGAGTTATAATCTGTTCGTGAGGGTTTACTTCGTTCGGTTCAGTTGATTTATTAGTTGGTAAAGAAGTACGCCACGATCGTGGTAACGCAGCGTCGTCGGCGGGCGACAGGCGTAACGTGCGCCACCGGCATCGCAGCGACGAGAACTGAAAATGTTTCGCGCGGCCAACACGGACCGGCCCGGCTGGAACCGGCACGCGCGAGACAACAGCCGAGCCGAGGCTTGCCGCCGCCTCTGCCGGAGCAACAAGGATGGCACGATCACGGAACCCCCAGACCCGCCAAAGCTCCAAACGAATGAAAAAGCTCGCTCCACTCGTTTAAGGAAAGTTATAAGTTAAAAAGTTTTGATAATTTCGCCGATCCGGAGCCGCTTGAATTCTTGCGGGGGAGATTTGACTGCGCATTGACCCTCGGTGTCGTTGCGAACATATTGTAACGGAGGGATGACCCCTTATATAAATTTACCTAATTTATGTTTTTGTTAGGATACGCACGAAGAACTTTTATGTCTGTAGGCACGCGAAAGGAAGTCGGCAGTTTATTTTTTGTATGTTTATTAATAAGTAGCCTAGTAGAGCGTATGAGTCACGACGTCGCGTGGCATAAATAATAGAGAACTGTAAACAAGACATCACGAAATCTTCAGAGATTCAAAACTCGCATAATTTATGTAATTAGTCAGTTATTTATGTTCAACTGCAAATTAAGTTGGAATCCCAATAGATCATTGAAATTAATCGTTCTCTGCAACTCCATTTTAAATCATAATAAGCTGTAATTAACGTAAATTAAGCTTTGACAAAGGTTTTTATGGTTAATGTGACAGGAATTTATGAGTAAATCCTGAAATAAGTTGCGCTAGACAGCCACTACGACCGGTGCTGAAATAGCGCAACGCAATATGTTTATAAACTTAAATACCATAAATCCTAGCGCCGACTTCGTAATAAGTTTTCAGACAACTTAATAAATAACTATTTATCGAGTTTAACTTTGAGCTGACCGTGATTAAGGGTAGCAGAGTTAGCTTTATCAATTACTCAGGCTCTCCGCGGAGGATCTGTGCCCTCCGCGCGCCTGACACTCCTGCACCCGACTCCACTTTAATTAATCTTAAATAACTTAATTATACCAGAAACCCTTTAGCATAATTCAATTAATGTTTTATTAGTCTCGCCAAAGTACTGCAACTAGAGACCGCACATTATTTACCACTTATAGCGCGCTCGTCCGCCGTAGCCGACCAATATCAAAGTAACTTATGCAAAAGTAAGAACATTTGGGATTCAGCGGGTACATTCATAAGATGAACGGAGATATCTTAAACGTCGCGGCCCCATTTTCATCAGTTCTTCAAGTTTTTCAATAAAAACTTTCGAAGGCGTCCGATTTACATACGGTATGGATTCATTTATTTTCCAAAAAGATTTTTCGCGTAAAAGTGAAGAAGGTTTTCGGTGTCCATTAGAGGAGAAAGGTCGCACTCGAGCCGCTCCCACCGAGTACCCACACCGGCCCATCGGCCACTCCAATTACAATATTTTAAATGCCATTTTTGTTAAAACCTTCTAGTCTGGTCCTTCTTCCTGAATCAATAGTTCCAATTTTATAAATTACTTTGTCGCCCACCTGACACAAATTAGATTTTACTGAAATAAACTCCCCGGTGTTACGATTGCCACTTCATACATTAATGTACAATTTATTGGACTGTAATTTATCCAATTAACCCAATATGTTGACAGAAATTTCAAAACATTTTAATCTAGTGATTGACATTATTTTTTAGTAACCTTATTTATTTTATTTATATTTATATACCTCTGTAGGTATAATATGATGACGCATTTCGTATTTTGTTTCAAACTAAAATAACATATGTATATTATCACCCAAAATTAAGGCATATTCAACTGTGCTATGACGTAGCGCATTCAGGTTTACATGTCAATCTCTCTACAATACATTGACGTAAAGATAAAGCAGTTATACAAGAAATTAATTTTCTATTCATCAAATACAGAATACACGTATAACTTAGGAACGCAGTGAAAATGTTTGCAACTATAAACTGCTACTACAAATAACTACGAACAATCTACAGGCAACTAACAACTTAGAAGCCTGGTCGTTGTCCTTACAAGTTTATTTTGTCACGTCTACGTACAACATAATACGAACGTAAAGCAAAATAACACGCGTATATCGTAAAACTGGTTGTGTAAAACGTGTATAAAGTTGTGCTGGGACTTTCATACATTCAATTTGTTTTCAGCGGCGGTTTGAACGCCAATACCGACATAATTGTGCAAGCATAAACAATGGAACAATGATCACTGCTGCCGGTTGCATACGCTCCTGTTAGATATACGATGTTGTTAAATAGCGCACATTATCCACTACTGTGTGCACTAGCTGCAGCTTTATCTGAAACTTGCTACTTAGTCAAATAAAAACTTAAAATAGACTTATCACAAAGCCGTGCAGATTGACATCATAAACCATTGATGAAAGTATGCATTATCTTTTCATCGATCCATCTCAAAAAGCCGGAAGGAAACCAAGTAAGCAGTTTTTCCTGATAGCCAACATTTGTCTTAAGATACGTGACTATTTATTGTGCAGAGATCAATCATTCACAAACTGCAAACGGTCTCATCACGAGGCAGATGCGAGGAGGCGTGCCTTCGGTTCTGGACGAGCCAGCAGGGGACCGCGGGGCGGGGGAACGGGACATAATTGATGAAGTCGACGCAAGACCTCGCCGCGGTTAATCTCCACCCAGCCACCTTCGACAGGACAAACTTTATCTTCTCCCAAGACGACGCAAAAATCCCTTATTTTTTCACGGCGTAAAAAAAGGATTAAGACTTTTTAATACCATTCAGCCAACAAATTACCCTTGTGCATAAACAATAAACATGTGAGCCGCAGGCCGCACGCAGATAATCAAAACATCTAGCTTTACTACGCTAATCCTGAAACCTCAATAGTTAGTATTGCAGGCAATCTAAACGCAGCGGTAATTTTGATTAATGGTTCCACCGTTCACGCGTTGATTTGAGTTTAGCACATTAAATTGTTGCAACTAAGGGGACAAAGAGCACCACGCATCTGCTTAGAATGGAAGAAATAGTAAAGTGGGTATATTCATTAAACAGTTCAGAAGCTCATTACTGCACCGAACGTTCGCTATTCAGTCGCATAAGCTAAACAATCGGCGCCGACAATCCGTCATCATTTAACGGTCTATTGTGTTCTTGCATTCCCAATTATAATTAAAATCATTTTTGCACAATGCCAATTAAAATGCTATTGAAAAACTAGGTACCGTGACCACATACAAAACAAAAGCTTGCTTAGATGCTCATTTTCTAAATTATGTATGCTTTCGTATAAGATAATTAAAACAAATGAGATTGAACAACAAAGGCTTTACGTTGCCCCGCTTGCATAAGAATAAAAGATAATTTTTAGAATAACGGTATAGAGGTGCGTTAGAGTTGCAGTTAACGATATTTACATGACTAATGGGCAACAATTTTACATAAAAGTGCAAAAGCGAGTGAACTTAGGCACACCACACCAGTGAAGTGGTCCAATTTGCATGTTTTATGCAAGCGGCGAGTGATGCCGCCGCGGACACTGCACGCGCATACAGGCTCTTTGAAATTTTTATATGCTATTCCCACAAATCGGACGTCGCTGCATTTTATGAGGAAGCGCGCTCTGTAACCGTGTTATCAACTTTTATGGCGTTCTTTACTGTTGTTTTACAATAAATATGTAGAAAAGCACTGATTGTGGAACCCGGAGGAACTTTACTAAGTTTGCTCTTGTACGTGCTGTTACTATTTTAGCATCCAATATCTATTGTAGGCAATAGGTAAATTTTACATAAGTTCATAAAACTACGATAATGTCGTCATGTTCATCTCCTATTACAAAATACCATTAACCGATATCCGGCCATTCTTACAGCAGTCCGTGCCAAGCAAAGGTAGTGGGATGTCACGGCACGTATTGTGATTCCCGGTATTTTGTTTTATATTTACCCGTGTCGGTAATCGAGAGCCATGCACGGTTGGAACAACCAACTTTTACAGAGAAACCATCGCATGAATGCAGCACTAGCTAAATTGCATTGTTCGTTTTATTGCAAGTGCGGATGGCGTAGCTCTCGCCAGAATTATTTACTATGTAACAGCACATGCACTTTATTCCATCCGTCGATTTTAGTATTGAAATCTTTCGTTTTATTCGTGTTAAATTCTCTTTTAGTATTTACGGACTCCGCAATGAATGCGCAATTAAACTTAGCCATCGACTATTAAATATTGTCTCAGGCATTCTTTTTGTACAATGAAAACATGAAATATCTTAAGATGCTGTAAATAATTTCTAACCTTTCGTCAGGAGGTAAGGTCAAGTAATTTATGTAGGTCCGAAGTATGCCGAACAATCTCTAAGGTGGGTCCCGCATTATGTTATATGTAAGAAGACTGAGTGTGGGTCCACACTGCGAGCCTAGCGCGGTTGCGACGACGGGCGCGAAATATCAAGCATATGAAACGCGCCTTTGCGTCCATATTGAAGTGACTAAGGCGTCGTCCTAATTGGCAGCGATCGCGCGATGGCGCGATGCGTTTTTCATCTGAGACGTCGTCCTAATTGACAGCGATTGTACGATGACACGATGCGTTCTCGTCGTTCGATGAGTTCAAACATATAGATTTCATCAGAGTGTCCTATTTGAACCTCGCAAGTGAGATAGTGAGATCGTGAGATGAAAAACGCATCGCGCCATCGTGCGATCGCTGCCAATTAGGACGACGCCTAAGGCGGAAGCCTAGTGCGATGGGACTGAGCGACACAGCGAGCGTAAGTTTCAAACGCTTCTATCTTCGCGTTCTGGCCACACTATGGGCCTATAGTTCGGCCATTCAGAGAATGCGTTCCTGACACGTCGCGATTGAACTGACGACGTAACTTTGCAATGGCGTTGCAGTTACGATAAAAATATTTTTGCTGGTTGTTTACCGTTTTAACAATTGAGGAGCATTAAAACAACATTATTATATCAATAATCAATGAATGTTATAATTCAGTCAGTTCAATCGCGACGTGTCAGGAACGCATTCTCTGAATGGCCGAACTATAGTCATCGAGCGACCCAATGCGCGGACGCACAGTGAAGGAATCTCGCAATCTAGGGGGATTTAAATCAAAATATAAATTCTAATAATATATAATATAGTTATATCCTATTTATACCTAAGACCCCATTTGTCATAGCTACATATTAGAAATTCTTGTAGGTACTTTAAAAAAATTATAAAAAAATGTTAAAGTGGTAAGACAATAATCGTTGCAACTTTACAACACGAACAACAAAATTAAGGTGTCATCTTCACTTGAGATTACTGATCAAATTAATGTATAGTCTTATTTATTTGTTTATTATTGCATTCTGTACATCTTTCAAGGTAAGTTATTGTGTATTTTATGTAAGTAATAGTTAAACATTGATCTAATGACATAATTTAAAAGCACAGTTAAATTAAGCATTTTTTAGAGATGATATGCAAAATAAAAGGCGTGTAGAAAAAAATGCTCTCAATATCCCGGTGTTTCTATTGTTTCAGTTTATAGCTTAGAATCTTAACTTTTGAGAACAATTTACAAAACTTGCGATTTTGTGCGACCGTCAAACTTTTTTTTTCGGTTTCCAGAATGACCGCCGAAATTACAAAAAAACAAATTTTTGATATTTGGACCTCAAATGCGAAAGAGGAGCGAATTAATGCTATTTTTGCATTTATAATAGGTAATTACCCTCAAGTACAGTTTTCGGAAGGTGCTGTTAATGAAATTGAGTTTTTTTAAAGAAAGTTCTGTAACAAACTTAACGAAAAATGGACAGCAAGCGTTAGATATCGCGAACGCTTTTTAAACAAGAATGTTACTTGGTTGAATGAATGCATTAAATTACCAGATAATGTTTTAAATGAAATACCATCTACATCTGGCCACTCACAAGGAAGACCACATAATTTTTTTGTAGAATGTTGCGATAAAACCAAAAAAACGCAAAGTTCAGAATCTAATATCGTCTACTAGCCCTGAAGAAATAGCGATTGCACATGAATGTAACCTTCGAAAAGCTGGTAAAAGGGACTCTGCAGCTATCGTAAAAGAACTTTCTATGAGTTCACCTAAGAGAGGTTCTATCATGAAAAGCGTACGAAAAAAATTCTTAGCGATAGCGTTCAAGTAACTGTGTCGGCCGATGAAGCATTAAGCATGATGGTAGTGCTGATATTACTGGGGTAAATTTAGAATTAATAACGAGGTTTCATATCATTTTAGGTTTCATATCATACTCTCGGGTCGGGTTTTACAGTCGATTTGGATTCCTTCAATAGTTACACAGAAGAAACCAGAAACTTGTATCTTAGGGAACACTCATGGTATAACATGCCAGTTAGTGTGCACAAAGTCTTATTTAATGTCCGGGATGTCATAAGCTTCGTGTATTTTGCCGATTGGCCAGTTATCAGAGGAGGCATAAACCCGAAGATACAGGGAATTCTTCACTAGAAACACGACACGAATAGACACCAATACCGACCTACTTAACAGACTTCTCATATCATCAGATTCATATATATTCATAGCTTGGGACTTATAATGAAGAGAAAACGGAGTCCTTTAGATCCTGATGTCCTAAAATTGCTTTCTGTACCCACCGTAAATGAGGCCGAAAGTGGAAATAGTGAATAAAATATCAAAATTTATTCATATCGCATTTTTTCAAATAAAACTTTATTTTCTCTCACTATTTAAGTATTTTTATTTATTTGTAAACCAAGAAATATTATTTTTTAACTTGTATATTTTAATTAATTCAATTTGGAATTAAATCCCCCTAGATTGCGAGATTCTCACACTGTGGGACGGCGGGGGTAACAAACCAGTTCGATCTTGTCGTTCGGCGTATGTGCATTTATATTCGTTTGTCTAAAAAATGGCGGTGAATACTGAATCGTTCATAAGTGCAATTCAATCTAAACCACCAATCTGGCAAAGCAAACATCCACACCACAATAATCGCACAATAACAAGAAAGTTATGGGGTGAAATAAAAGAACAATTTCCTATAAGTCAAGGTGTTGCACTCCTGATGTACGTCACACCGCTACAAGAGCTCGCGCCTTCACTTTGGCCACCCGACGCCACCGCTCGCCGCGCCCGCCTAGGCTCCAATCACCGCGCTTGCAGTGTGGACCCACACTGAGGCTTGTTCCACCCACATTAATGAACTAATGTAACTAAGTGACCGTGGCTTCTCATTAATAATTGAATCACGCAAGGGTTCATTTCAGACGGGATAGTTAATGAGACAGGTACGCAACTAACTTCATGACATCCTCGGCCACATCATGATGTACTGGACTAGGTCATGACAGACATATGTTAGTTTAGGGTAACTCGCATTACTTGTACGCAAATGAGACTTTGACGTTCATATATTAATTATCCTTGGTATATGAACATACACAATTACCGCATATATAAGCTACATAGGGAACAGTTGTATACCTACATCGTGTAATAACACATAAGTAAATAAAATATTTGGTCAACGTCCGACCTAATAAATATTTAGATTGAAACTAAGACTCTCTAGAAAGTGCTCTTTTTTGTTCCTCTGCTAGAATAAAATCCTGGAAAAGCTCAACTTTGACCGGCATTTTTATTCTCGGTCAAGGTTGAGCTGGGACAGGGTAAAATGACATTATCTTTGAATAGAATCTCCAAATCAAATTATGAGACTTTAAGATTTAGTAAAAAACTTTTCCAACTTTAATTTCATAAAAGTCGCCGCCACCTTATTGAAATATTTTGTAGGTATGCTTCAGTCTGCTAGGTTTTCGCGGGCATGACTTAAAATAGAGATGACCGTAAAAAAAAGTTTAGCACTCATTAAAACCCGTATTGACGTAAACTTAAAAATGAGTAAACTTTTTGTCTAAAGCCGTTATTTGGGATTAACCGAAATCGGTATTCTTTTATCTAGAAGAGAACGGACGCTTTTCGCTAAAATCGAATTTCTTTTGTGCACTATTTAGGGACAATGGTGCACCGATTGCAGTCCAGTTTTAGGTATTTTATTTTGGACCATTACGCCATTGCGAACGAAATGATTGTATCAATAGAATGCGAATGCGACGAAAACGTTGATACATTGTCCGCTGTGTGACCTCAATTTTCCAGACTAAAGCGTTGGTTAGCCAATACCAGCTGAAAGTAAAGATTCTTGCTACCAACAGTTCTCAAACTATAATGAGAAGCATCAAACTAAAATTTAATACTCCGATACAACACGAGAGGAAATTAAACTAAGTTTTCCACGATTCGCCTGCCTAAATATTATTAAAACTTTTAGTGAAATGGAAAAGTTTGATATGTATATTAACTTATATAAACATTTATTTGTGACCTAGGACCTAGGGTAAGTATACACTTGCGATAAATGAAAGAGATACTCAACAAATATTGTTTTACAAAAACTCGAAACTTGCAAATTACAATGCTTGTTCAGTGTTCTTTTTACACTGTATTATTATGTATGTATGACTATAAGCTTCTAACAGAGTCCATCGAATGTTACGTTTAGTAGGGTTTTTGGTCGTTTTGCAAGTGGTGGCAAGCACACCGCTATGCAAAGAAGCAATTTCCTTTGTGTCACTTGCTACCCGCTGCCGCCGCGCTGACTGCACGTGTTGTCACGTACCGGTGTCAATACATGCTGCATCATACCTATATTTGTGATATCACTGTTCTTACTATCTTAAGTAGGTTTAACTGATAATATTTCCTTCGATTTACATAAGATAACTTACGCTTGCACTTGTCTCTTCAATGTCTCCATCTAGTGGTATGTACATTATTGTTCATATATCATGTCTGTCTAGATTCTTGTTATTTACTGATGGTTATTTAATCTATTTCTAGTTTCTTGAATGAGCCCTCCAAGCCAGGGAAGAATGTGCTCAAAGATTTAGGGCCACCAGGTCTCTTTGTTTCGTCAACTCTTTTCAGCGCTTCTTCTTCGAAGAACTTGTGGTTTGCTTGTAGTTTATTGCATATTTCATCTGAAAAAAATATTTCAATTTGAGGTACAATTCATAAACCATATATAAAGACTGATAACATACGGCTAATAATATTTAAATACCTTTCAAATTCTTTTTATTTTCTTTAAATAAATCTTGAGTGGTAATAAACTCTTCTAAAGTGTTGGTGTCTGCTTGGTGAACCTTCAATATATCAAGCAGCTCATCTTTCATGAATGGCTTCACCATAGATAGTAATTTATCAACGAACACTGGAGCATTTATGAAGTGGAATTCTTTGAGACACACAAACATTGCTTCCTGAAAAGATGATCAGAAACTTCATAAGTATAACTTAAAAGAGCTTTCTTAAATAACTTTTACTTCATAGGGAAGTTGTAGTTTTTGCAAAAGATTAACTGTTAGTGAATCTGTTGCAGGCATTTCGAAATTAATATAAAAGTTATTTTCTTGGTATTCTAACAACAAAACGTTTATGAAAAGAGGTCAGAATCTTTATCTAAGACAGTGTATATTTCCGTGGAAAAATTACCTGTAAGAAGTAGAAAAACTGTTGTGCCACGGTCAAGTTGATTCTCGATATGTGGCCCAATGATACTCTGTCTAAATTCACTATGATTGCCACGCCTGGAACCGTGCCTTCTTCATATTGCCATAAATCCATGACCATAAAAAATGCCCTGGAATTGATGAATATCAATTAACTATGACATGATATTATCCAGTTACATAATATTGAAATACTTTAAAGTCAACTCACTTGATCACATCGCCATAATCAAACTTTTTGGGATCTGCATCCAGAAGTTCACAATAAATTGGCCAAAAACCTCTTTTCGTCGTTGTCTTCATGGGATAGATTAACCTGTAAAATGGAAATAACCTCTTTTTATAAGATTATGTAAAGAAAATAGGTACTTAACTAATATATCAAGTTTTCTTCATATACTTATTCATTTTTTGATACGATATTTCATTCATTTTTTGATGCATATGCGATTGTGATCAGTCGTCAAATCAATCGAATTATAATATATAAACCTTTGTTATGATGTTATATTTTCTTAGCCTTTCTACCATTACACGAGACCAGACGAGGAGAGACTTGTCTATTTAGGTATTATGTATGTTCTTCACGACATTTTACCCTTGTTATATCAAATGCATATACCATGCACATATTGCCAACAAATACATGAATACGTACCAAGTTTCAAATGCTAATTCCAAACGATCGTCAATTTTTCTGTCCTGGTAGAACGGGAATAGTGTTTTCAGAGTATAATTGACATCAATGACCCGTTTAGTCACATCCACGTCGCATGCACAGCTGTGATATGCTAATATCACGTCCAATTCTGAAAATTATACCACTGTATTAGCCGTATTTTAATATTGTGTTCTGGGAAATCTGATCTATTATAAATATGTTAATTGACTCAACGTTTTATTGCGCTTTTCAATTTATATTGTTCAGTTCCAAAGGTACGCTTGATAAGAGACAAAAAATACTCGTACAATAAAAGAAACCAACCATTAATTTACAATTATTAACAATATTTAAAAAGCAATATTTCACCTACTTATATCAATAGACAATTATGTTTTTAATTAATTTACCAGTGATATGCTGATGCGGTAGATGCGCCTGTTCACTCAACCACTCTATCAATTTACGTACATCTTCTTGTTTCACGTTGTTTAACTTTTCATATTCCTTATCTACTGACAGGCCAGTTACCACAGCCATTTTCAATAACACCAAAACTATCTCCAACAAATACGAGAATATATTTACGTATTTTTTAAGATGTAAGCGTACGTTAGTCGCGTGATGTGGCTATGAGCTAATGGCTTATAAATGGGGCCAATAGTGTGTCTCTTTGTGCTCCTAAAACGTCAAAGTATCTATTGACACAAATGCAAGGCCATTTGGCGCACATAAAGATTATTCTACAGTCTGGTCTAGATGTTTTTTTGCATTGTTATCTGAGGTAGACATACCTAAGTAGTTTTTACCGGGTGGGTGTTGAAATAGGAAGTTAGGTTTTGGAAACAATGTTAATTAATCATTTTTTGTGCAATCTGGATTTATCGTTTAATCTAAATTAAGGATACATATTGCAATTCTGCACCTCTAAATCTTATGTTTTACCGATAAGAATCCAATTTTAACTCTAATTGTTTGGGAAAATATTTAACGAATGAAAATTCTTTCACTAATCCCATTTTTCTTAAACTGCTACCTAGAATTCCAGCATTCAGAAATATTAAATTGGTTCTAAACTTAACCGTTTCCAAAGTTAACTGGACTTCTAGAGTTACAGTGGCACGTTCTCGTCTGCAGGATCACTTTTTCTCGTGTATATTTAAGTTCAGCTACGTTCACCGTCCCAGTTAGAAACAACCTACGTTATTTTTAATAAAAACATTTCTTCGGAAACTATACATTCAATTGATATTTTTTTACGTTTGAACTAACTGAAAGCTTGATTTTTTCTAAACACAAGACACTGATTCAATTACCCTAGTGCGGACACGTGCAAACATTATACAGCTAAGCAAGGACGTGATGACAAAACACTCAATTACTTACCACTTTTTATGGGAAGCAGTATGTACTAATAGGAACAACATAAACTACATGATTCACGTGAAGAACTTTCTTAGCATGTTATGACGAAAATGATTGGCACAAGTTGCATCCAGTACACAAACACCCCATTTGGTAATCCAGGGTCATACATAATATCGTTGCTGTAAGTCCTCGGACTTGCAACTTTGATTGGACTTGTCCGAAATAGCTGGGAATAGCGACGTATCGTAAATGTTTAGTAGCGAGTGACGGCTTAAACACTGCTTTATGAGAAATATACGTTTGAATAGTTCATTGAGACAAGTGTCTTTGATGAGCTATAAAAATGGTTGATTTAGCAGAACTTTGTATGTAGAAGTTGGACTATTCTTAGTTTATTATTGTTTGATGTAATTTTGATGAAAACAAATAAAGAAAATATAATATAATTCTTCACTATACACTAGTTACTTCATTGATTGTATTAGAACTGCAATAAACGACACAGGTAGTCCGAATTCGCCCCTTGCAATGGTCCAGTAAAAAATGCCGACCTTGTTTGCACCACAAATTATAATTTTAATCCAATTTCATGGAACTCTTGTTTGTATCTAATAATATGATTTCGCCCTTGCCCGAGTTTCCACTACATCGGTGGTGTATGAATTCGTTAGGAACCCATGAGCGGTTCACGGACGGCCGAGTGAGTCTCGCTTACGGTCCAACAAACACTTTCAAAGTGCACCCTTAGCCCTCACCCTCCCGTATCATAGCCAGCTTATATTTATTGTATACTTAAATCTTGACGAGATCCTTCCAATTAGAAAACCGTGAGTCAAAGTTTCGAAGTGTTATCAGACTTAATTTGGGGCTTATTAACCCTCTGCAGCTGATGTAGTAGTCCCACAGACACCGCAAAATACAAAACCAAGTTTTTTACCGTCATTTTTCAAATTCGTGCGCCAGCTCTTCGAGTACCTTCCTATAAAGGGCTCGCGCGTCGGTCAGTGTACGGGAAGCGGTCACTGTGAGCTTACTTTAGCGTGGAGGAAGGAAAGTGTCCACGGGACTACCACGTCAGCGTCAAGGTAAGTTTCCACGAGACTACCACCTCAATCAAATTGTTATATCTTCATAGTGTCTCCTAAACTACCACGTCAGTAAACTAGTTTAAGTGATTCATTATTTCGTGTTATTTTCCAATTTTCATAAAATATTACATTAATACTTTAATTACTAATCAATTAACTTGAATACCAAGCTAACTAGTTTTAAGTACCTAACAAGTTTTTAGATGGACATCTCAAGGAACAACTCTAAACCGGGGACATCTGCTCGTAAAAGAACATCGGCTGGAACTCTCCAGAGTCATGAAGGGGAAATATTGAACTAACTGTAACAGGAAAGTTACGATGCCTTGAGTGTTAGGTAGAGGTAGAGTAGAGGTAGAGGTATTGATGATAAAGATGGAGATCCAAGTTTCGAGCCTGAAACCGAACGCGATGAAGATGACGCCATTTCACGTGAAGGAGAGTTTTAGGCATGGATGGGGGGTCCCTCCATCTCCGGTAGTTCGATTTGTTCCACTGAGTGACAAAAAATTTTGTTCTATTTTTCCAACTTTAATAAAAAGACAAACTAAGTATCGTTGCTGTGATTGTTCGAATCCAATTTGCCTTCAGTTCTCTAAGTCACTGTGTGATAATTGCCAAAAAAAGGTGTGACTTTGAATCACTCTAGTTTATAATTTGACCAACTAATGTATGTCATTTTTTCAACACTCATTCATATTATTGTGAACTTTTAAAATATGTAATGTAAAATTTGAAAAAGTTGATTTTGTTACTTTTTTTAGTTAATAAATGATTAAGTAGAATTTTTCAGACTGATTTGACATAAGTAAATGAAAGTTGTTTAATTTTGAAAGTACATTTTGTTTTTTTTTATTCCAAGTTAATTTAACATTTAAAATAGGCTATAAATCCAATAAATGTCAATAAGTTAGCCGTATAGTTTAATTTTACAAAAATATTTGCAGTTGAAGTGGTGTCTCGTGTACTACCACCTCAGTTGAATTGTAAAAATTTGACCACGTCAGTTGCAGAGGGTTAATCAAAATGCAATGTGTGAAAGAGCAGAATCTAAACTATCTCCATCTGACTGCCGTCGTTATTAAGAAAGGCACAACTAACATTTTACAAATGTTGAGAAAATCGAGTTTAAAATATTTTTTTAATTTTGTTAAAAAAAACACGTTTAAAATGAGTTTTTCGAAATTGTGAAAATGTAAAAAATTTTGTTGTTTTGGTATGTACACAACGATAGCAATATTATATTTTAATTTAAATGGATATATTTAATAATTAGCATAATTCTTTTTAACTTAACATAAAAAATAACAAGAAAGGAGCAATATTATGTTGAAAAGGCACATATAATCAAATATGCCTTTTCAATGTTAAATTTTTAGTAAAAATTTAAAATTTTACGATGAAAAGGCATATTTTCTTAATTGTGTCTTTTCATTGTATTTTTTTAAAATGAATATATAGGTTAGAAGTAAAGGCACAAACACCGATGTGCCTTTTTTATATAACATTTATTAGCGTAGGGGTAAATAGAAAGGGCATAACTGCCAGTTGTGACTTTTCTTTCTACATTAATTGCCAAAATGTTCGTATAAAAAATAAGCACAATTGCCACATAAGCCTTTTATATTTGACGCACGTCAGTTATGCCCTTTCTATTAAATATATCGATAGTAAAAACGTAAAATAAAAGTACAATATGCCTTTTTATTGTAATAAAACTTAAAAAGTGATGTAGTTCTGCCCTCTAAGCTTATGCTATCTCTGTTTATTTTGCAGCTAAAAATCCACAAAAAATCAGGCAGATAGGCCTTTTTTTCCTGATTCCGAATATATATATAACTCATTTTGACAAAAAATGTTAGTTGTGCCCTTTTTCGGTAGCACGGCAGTGTAGGTATCTATTCCAAAATACGTATGATAGTGTACAAACTTTTAATTGAAATAGTATAGTATTAATACTAGCTTGGTAAACATAATAGGCATACTTACAGAATACCCACATAAATTCAGATGATTATGAAAATATACGGTGTAGAATTTTATATCCCTTTCTAATAAGATCTCCTTCTATTACCAAAATAAATACTTTTCAAAATTAGGTACCTACTCTATTTTTAAACTATGCTATTTTTTGTAATGTCAAATTTTATTTTGTGTTTTTATAGTTTTACATGTTTTATTTTTTGAAATATTTTTTTTACACTTTACATTTTTATAAACTTTATACTATTATACATTTTATATATAATTAAGCAAAATGTCGACGTATGACGATGATGATGATGACGATATTGAGGGAGGTATTTACGAAAATGGGCATTGGGCTTGGGACGACAAACAAAACGAAATGGTATTCAGAAGGTGATTTCTTTTTGCCGAGTAGGACTACTTACCTAGAAATGTGCAGGTACCTAACCCCTGTCACAAATAGCAGCTTATTGTTAGTTTACTTACTGAATGTAATTTATAAATCTTTCAGTGACCTTCCTCCGAGGAAAGAAGAGCCTCCAGAAATGGCCACCGCCATTTTAGGATCCGTAGAATTCAGAGAAGATATCGATTTGGTTGAACAGGCAAGTACATAGTTATATAAGAATGTAGACGTAATACCTAGCACTTCACTTTTCTAATATTTTCCTTCTTGTCCTGACCCCAAGTTATTCGGGGCCAGTGCAATATTTTTCGCTTGCACGATTTTATATTTTTTTTAATAAGTAATTAACCTTCCTAAAAAAATATAATTATAATTCTTTTATATTTCAGCAACGATTCAGAAAACGTATCCAGCGAAAGGTCACGGACGACACAGATTTTGTCACCCTTCAGGTTGTAAAACTATTTCACGGTTTAAGTTCACATTTAATGGTTTTTAAGTCTCAGCCATTTTGATGGCAATATAAACAAAATATGGCTGGGCGCAAATTTTTCATACCAGAATGAAACAACACGAAACAGAATAACACAAATAATTCTTGGGCGACTGATTTGAAAGATTTTCCATTTTGCATTTAGAGCTTATTACTGGTACTGAATTGAACTTTTACTTAACCATTCTGTTTTTTGTTATACAGGATATAAAGGACGTTGTCTTGTTCACTGCTCCGTCCAAAATTATGAAACCATTTGTAATCAACCTGCTTCATCTCTCGGCTACGGACCGACTACTACGAGCTCTCATATTGTTTTGCCAATATCATTTGCAGGTAAAGTAAAACTTAACAAACCCAAGCCTTCCTTTGAATTGAAAACTTCTAAAAATATCATCTACCTACATTCCAGGTTTCAACTGTTATGGCGACGCGTACTTCGGAACTTGAAACAAAAATTCGCACTCCCAAAAGCGAGGAAGTAGAATTGCGCTACCTGGAAAATTTAGAGGACCTGCGTTTACTCGTCGCTAAGGAATATTCCAACATGATACAAGGTGCAATGGAAACCTAAACCACACGCAGTTTTATTATCTAGACACACGGCAGTGTGTCCGCCAAGTTCGAGCAAAAAAAGCGACACACCGGCCGTGGGTTATATTACACGAACCATTTCGGGCCAAATTCGACCCCCCTATAACTCAAAATCTATTTTATTTACGCATATCAAATTTCTATAACTGAACTGAACTGACGACGTAACTTTGCAATGGCGTTGCAGTTACGATAAAAATATTTTTGCTGGTTGTTTACCGTTTTAACAATTGAGGAGCATTAAAACAACATTATTATATCAATAATCAATGAATGTAGTTACGTCGTCAGTTCAATCGCGACGTGTCAGGAACGCATTCTCTGAATGGCCGAACTATAGTATCTGTTGAGACCCCCTCACTTATCTAAAATACAAAATTTCATTAATATACCTATTGTAGGTCTTGAGATATTGACGTCAGAAAATCGCTATTTTTACTATACACTCACTGACTGACTCACTCATCAAAAACCTAGACCACTTCCAATGGTCGCATTGACTTGAAATTCGGCATGGAGGTAGGTCTTTATGTCAAGGTAAAGGGAAAAATCTGAAAATGGCCAAGTGTGAGTCAGTTTCAAAATAATGAAGGTGCAAATTAAGGTGTATACCCCCAAGGAACTAAAACGAACTAAATTTATCTATATTTATAAAATATATCTTCGAATGGTCGTACCTATCTGAAATTCGTTACAAAGGTTTGTATTTAGTCAAAGTAAAGTAAAAATCTGAAAACGGCCAAGTGTGAGTCACTTTCGAAAATAAAGAATGTGTAACTTTGATCCACGAACATAATATATGAAAACATGTCATGTCAGTCAGTTGATAAATCTAGTCCATTTAGTTAATCTAGTTCATTTCTTTGTAAGAAGCATAGTGCATATTTTCAAAAATCTGAAAGATAGTATAAATGAGACATTTCCTTAACTAATTTAATCATAAGAAAAAAATAAAATAAACAACCTTACAAAAATAAATGAAATCCCACCCAAAACAAAAATGTGAAAGGCTGCCAAGTTCGATAATATGGGAATGCTTCGCCTATAAAAGAAGTGAGATCTGAATAAGTACCAAGTTCCATACACATACCTCAGTTAAAAATAGTTACTTTTTAATAATGTTGACTTGGCAAGTTTTAATAGAAAATTATATACTTGATTCATTGCGTTAAGTAGGTTTATAACAAGGTGTGTGAAAACTTGCTAAGTAACATCATTAAAAAGTAACTATTTTTAACTGAGGTATGTGTATGGAACTTGGTACTTATTCAGATCTCACTTCTTTTATAGGCGAAGCATTCCCATATTATCGAACTTGGCAGCCTTTCACATTTTTGTTTTGGGTGGGATAATATTATTTCCCTGACACAATTCACGCCGTTAAATTTTTTTTTAAGGTTCCGGAGAATTTGCAAAATATCATCATATGGGTCACATGAAAAAATTGCGGTCCCAAATTAGACGCGAGGGCTTCATGTTCGAGACTTTTATACGAATCAGTATCCAGATCGTATGGATAGCACTAGGTCGGAAATCTTTTAGTCAAATTGGTGAGTCTAATACCTACTCATAAGTATAACACATAAATAGTGAGTGCATAAAATAGTTTACAACTTTCCGTTTAACGCACAGTCGCCAAGTTTTGCAGTCAAATCTTCGCAGCTTTTTATTGTAGTGTTCAGTTTGGCAGAATTTATACCCAAAGTTGAAAAAACCGTCAATATTTTTATTGGAAATTCAACGAAAGTTTTACGAAACTAAGGTATAAATCTCTTTGTTGCAGAACTGGAGGTCCATAGAATATTTAAGTCGCAGGTATTCAATTCAGCCGAACATAAGTTGGGTAAAGGCGATCAATTTGACGAAATAACAGCCAACGAACGAAATGTGCTGGTTGGTCACTGCTTGCGCAAGAAATATAAGGTGGACATGCTGTCACCTCTGATAAATGAAATACACTGCTGCAGGAGAAATATTGACCATCGAATTTATGGACTTGGAATCGTCAAATATCCACAGTAAGAAAACTTTCCACCGTTTGGCATAATCAATAGCTTTTAATGAAAGAAGCTTGTAAAGTCACGAATAGCCTAAAACTAACCTATTTAACATTTAGTTTAAGCCCTCGCCTCTTATACATGGAAGGTGCACTATCTCTGCCGGAAAGTGAGTTACTAAAAAACGATATTTCATTGGGCATGTTGGGATCGCCGAGATCCAATTTCGATATATTACTGAGGGAAATCACTTATTCCGTCGATGACTCTTCAAATACCAGTGGTGGCAAGATAAGCAAGTAAGTAAAAAAAAATCCGTTTTACGTATTTTTACGGACCCTTTGTTTATGAGATTAGAAATTGATTAAAAATATTGGCCCCTTCTCAGACTTACCTACATCACGAGCTCAACCTCACAATTTGTAAAATCCGTGAGATTATTTTGTACTTGTAAACTTTTCACCATACAAATTTTATCGGTCTGCAATACAAATTACAGAAATTAATTAAACATAAATACATTAGGTTTTAAGGCAAGACAAACAAGTCCAGGTTATTTCATATCGTTTTCCATTATTTAGATCAGTGTCAAGAGCATCTAAGCCGATGCAAAGAACAAAATCATCCCTTGCGGAATCAATACAATCGTATAAAGACATCGATCTACCGCCACAAGTTGATGAAGAGTAAGTATTCATTAATTGGATAAAAATAATGCTATCTTTCCATTACATAGGTACGTAGTAAAAACAACATTTTCAACAAATAGTTATCATAGTAGATGTGCATGTTTATTTGTATTCCACTTTTCATTTATATTTGTCACTAGCTTTCGCCCGCGGTTTCACCCGCTTCCCGTAGCCGGATGGTGACAAAAACCTTCTCCCGAGTCTAAGTTACCTCCCCTTTAATTTTCGGCCAAATCGGTCAAGCCGTTTTCATGTTATGTCGTGACAGACAACGGAAAGCGGGTTTCATTTTTACATATATAGATATGCATCAAGTCAAAATAGGGTATTATGATATATTCAACATCTAAACACGTGCAAATATTCCAGCCTCGACCCAGTATAGAGCAAATTACACATTTTTTTTGTTTTACAGGGATCTTCCAAGCGAATTTCCTACAAAATCTTATCCACACAGACATCCCGAAGAGGGGCAGCGCCAAAAATGGATTCTGAAATGTACGCGGATTCTTAACAAACATCGCGCACTACATTTTTAATGAACGAATTTACTTAATACAGACATTGCATCGTAATACCATCTTTAATTTCGCCTCGCACCTTTCGGTGCACCTTCTTCAATTTCTGAACTTGTTTTCGTAGATATATTCCAAGCTTCACCTTCTCTTTCTCTTGAGGCTGAATACTTCTTGCATTTGGATGGAGATTTAAGTAGTATTTCGAGAAGCCAGTAAGTCTGACACCAGTCTAACCAAGGGGTATCGGGTTGCCCGGGTAACCGGGATGAGGAGGTCAGATAGGCAGTCGCTTCTTGTAAAGCACTGGTACTCAGCTAAATCCGGTTAGACTGGAAGCCGACCCCAACATGGTTAGAAAAAAGGCTCGGAGGATGATGATTTGGATGGAGATTTCCTATGTACCTATTTTAGTTTTACTCATGTAGATAATTATTTGAATAACGTGCCAGAAAATAAATTGGGCTTTAATGCTAGGCTGGCAGAATTATTCAATAATTACTACAATTATAATAATTTCTAATGCTTCTAAATAATCCATTTACTAATTTACTAATAAACGAAACATGTGAATGTCAGTCCATCAGAAACCTATCCAGTTGTCTAAGATAGCGTGACCACTGGTTGAGATCCAATTACCGTGTCAAAAGTATTTTGATTTCTATACATAATACATATGTACGAAAATTAGAAATAATATCAGAACACTATTATTTTATGTAACGTATTTGAAATTCTAGCAAATGAATAGCTACTTACCTACATAGCGGACCTATAAAAGAAATCAAAAGGATATAAATCAAATCCACATACCTACAATTAAACAAAGTCATCGAATGTTTGGCTAATTGTAAATCCTTAGCAGCATTCGTTCGTATTGTATTGTATCCTTTATAAAGAAAGGATGTTCTTAGGTAGGATGAAAACTACATCAAATGAAAGATAAAATTACTGAGAAATTATAATATAATACAAATATCTTAAACAAAATTATGGTAAAAAAAAATATTGATTGTTCAGAACTGGGCTCAGAATTTGTCTCGGAGTATGAAAAAATAATGGAGAGTCGGTCGTATGACTTTTCAAAACATCGTTCTGTAAGATTCATGCCTAAAGAACCTCGTTACTAATTAAACAGCATCCCATATAGCTTTTAACGAAAAAAATCTTTGGGGTTTTCATATTTAACATTGTTAATTTTCAATCTTTAAACATTTATGTAAACCAGGAGGTATTTATTGTTCCACAACATACTCCCTCCCTAACAGCCCTTTCACACGGCAGTCCAGTTTTGCGGGACCAGCATTTTACTGTATCCTGCAAAACTGAACTACGTGTGAACAGCGTCCGTTTTTGCAAGATTCCCGCTATTTACTGGACGAACGATCCAGTTTCAAGTGACAAAACCGAATCGCACAAATCGATGGGAACAGCATTTTGCAGGATCCTGCATGCGGTTTGCTCGTGTGAACACTAGCATATAATATCTTTTGCGATCAAACGGTATCCTGCAAAAAAACTGAACTGTCGTGTGAAAGGGCCGTAACCCTACTCCTAAATACCTAACAGTAAATTGATTTTACATAATAGGTAAAAAATATAACATAATATTAAAATAGTAAATATCTTCTATAACTCAAAATGATAAAAAATATATTAGGTATTAATTATAAGCACTTAATGAGTAGTAGAAGCCAACAGTTTAGTAAGTCTGTTGAGCCATCGCTTTTGCTGCACGTCGCTGACCGGGCACGGCTTCTCCGTCTCGTCAGGAAATGATGGCGGGAAATAGATCCTGGTACAGAAGCATATTAGTTAGAATCTTCATTCAATTTGGAACATCTAAATTGACATTTTTTTGCAGTCACTATTAAGTAAAATGTAGAAAATACTACATTACTACCTAATCATAAATAATGTGGAAAAGTTTTACTATAGATCGTGAAATATAGATAAATATAAATACTAACTCATGTTGATCTTTCCGTGGTATTATTATTGGTGGGTATAAAGATGGAGCAGCTTTTTTGAAGGAGCTCTTCGAACTGTGTGCGCTTTGTGACGCTCTGTACAAAAAAGTTTAGTAAACACAGGTTGCTTATGAATGTGCTAATAACAATATAGCATTTGACAGTCAATGATTACCATAAATTGATGTTAACGAAGCAATAACACAAAAGCAAGCACCAATACTTACATAGAAGCTTTAGATTTAGCCTCGGTTGATAGCGAAATTGGTCTAAGCATTGTATCAAATTGCGTCCTAGGCAGACCTATAATACCCAACGTCACAGCCGATTCCATCATACTTTCTTCTGGACCAGAGACAAGCAGGCGCAAATATTTTAGTCGGGATGATATCCTTAAAAAATACCAAAGAATGTGTAATACAGAAATAACAGAAGTACTGTATTGTAGAGAATACCATACAATAGAAAGTTTAGTGTACTAACTTTGGATATTTGACTACGCCAAGACCCAATAAACGGTAATCAATGGGCCGGTGACAAAACACCTCGTTCATGAGCGGCGAGCGAGTGTTTAGCTTTTTGTCATGTCGGACACAGTGGCCAAGTAAAACGGCTTGTTCTGCCGCCACCATACGTGAAATGTATCCAGTCTTTAACGTATGTTCTACAGCGTTGAATATTTCAGACTTAAATAACCGATGAGTCTCCAGCTCTACAAGAGTAAACAAGGAATATTTTACACTGTAAATTACATTCATATATCGCTCATTGAGTGAAATACTTCACCAATCTGATTGAAACTCTTGCGCCCTAGCGCTAACCAAACAATTTGCACGCTCATGCGAAGTAATGTTTCAAACAAACGCGCGTCTTTGTCCGATAACGACTGCCGCTTCTTCAGAGGACCCATGTGATGAAATTTCTTCGTGTCAGCTCCACCTAAACCATAATAAGACTTTAGATACAAACTGCCTAAACACTTTGATTAAAACTAACTTAAATCCATACTGACCAATAAGCATTATACAATATTCTTTAGCTACTAAAACTCTGAGGTCGGCTAGGTTATCACGAAATTCATTTTCAATTTTCTCACAGTCCGGAGTTCTCACTTTTGTAGTAAGTTCCAACATGCGCGTTGCCATTTCATCTGCTATCTGTAAAGGATTTCCTATAGGCTTAAAGACTTTTTGGCGAAAAATCGGCAGCAATTTGTCAGATAGTTTCAATTTATTGCAACGTTAGTGCAATATACCAAACAAGTTAACTCGAAAATTAGTAGTTAATTTAAAAGAAAAATTATTGGGTGTAGTAAAAATATTACCTGTAAATAGTAACCACAGCAGAGGATGAGGGCTCTAAGAAATCTTTCAGTAGTCGGCAAGTGTAGCAGATTTATGAGCATAGGACTCAGAATATTAATAGGAGCGGTGTATAAAGCTATATCTTTAACGTCCTGAAAATTTAAAGATTTCAGTTGATCAAAAACATATGTTGTAATCCAACGAAATACTGAGCTGCATCTGTTAAAGTGAGTAAATATGAAAACCTGTAGAGTAATGACATCCGCTTGTCCTGGTTTCAGTTTTCTTTGATAGCGTCGACGATAGCGGATCTAGAATACCATCAATTTTATTCTTAACAGTATTTGGTACTTCAGAAGTATCTCTAGAGATCTTAATAATCACTTTGGTCGAATTGTTACCTGTTCTATTAAATCCACGTCATCCCTGAACTCAATAGTGCCCGTTGGCGCTTTCGTTTGTATCTGTATGTTTTCTATCTGCTTCGGAGGCAAATCACTGCAATAATCAATACATTACGAAATATACTGCGAATGTTTGTTGTCACAATTATGTAACGTCCTACTATTTATCAACTGAACACCTCATACTAGAACATACGCTGTCCCTCCACGTGTAGGTACATGAACTACATATAAACCCTCTTTCCTTCTTTCTTTCTTTAGTGGTTCCATCATACTATCTCACACTCACTCTCATAGTGAATTCTACTGTGGAAGATCAAGAAGCAAGTGCTTATACCTTACAAACAGCAATGCTTGTGTCTGTTCGTCCCACACCCAATGTCCATCCTCGTACATTCCCCCAAAAACTCCTTCGTCCTCATCATCGGCCATATTTTAAACAAATTACAAATTAAAAGTATTACAAATATAAAATAAAAGTAGATATAAATTATTGTAAACTGACACATTAAAGTAGTGATACCGAATGTCAAAATGGCATGTACATTTTTTTTCTTTTATATTATTTTTAAATTGTTGTTATTTCATGAAGGTATTGCCATTAATTTTAAAAGACACATTTTCTATATTGAATGATTTCTCCAAGGACAATATCGTTAGCTTGTAAACACATACATATACTCTGGGAGTACCTACCTCTGCCTAACTCGCCGCAGAATCATGTGAAAATAAACTATTAAATTATTTTTACGTTCTGCTCTTGAAACTGCGATTCAATTCTTAAGTAACATTTTCACAAAATCTTAGGATCGTTCGGTGCGTGACTTATGATCTCCTATATTTCAACTTCTTATTCATGATTATAATTCATGGACAGCTATAACTTGCAAATCGGAATCTCCATCCAGCGTGTTTGTAAGTTTGGCAGAATTTACGATGTCACTATATAGTAAGTTCGCTCTCGGCTTCACTGAATATAAAGTTATGTTAATGTTACTAGTGCATCCAACTCCGGACCTTAAAACTTATAAAATGCTCTAAGTTATTTCCAATTCGGGATAAAAGCTATTGTATGTGTTGTAAACGGAGCAAGCGCACTTGTGTGTATTTAAGGCACTACTAAGTGGATGTGCTCATAAACGGACACGTATGTACCGTCCATAAAGTTTAAATATCGAGCAAAGTAGGTAAACATAGTTACAAAATATCAAGCTTTTCCATAACCTTAATATAACTGATTACTATTATTGTAACAGAAAAACAGCTCACTGATCCTAGACACGGAAGTTGTGAGAAACTAAATAAGTGCATAGTGCTAGTCTACTTATCGGTCCGTGCTCCCTTTCTTTACATTTTAGATTGGACAATAAAATCACTTAGAACTTCTACCCGCGTTTGAGTGAAAACTTCGGAAAAACAGAGTTAGTTCCAGACATGTAAAGTGTACTAAACATGTTCGAAGAAGTGGGTGAACAACCTTCCCTGCCATACATTTTTACATGAATAAATATAAATTTTGAACATGTATGTCAGTTGTGTTAATTCATTGAATTGGCTGTCACACGCGATCGCACATAAGGCTGCGATGCGCTGCTTTGATCGTGTGCGCTCTGCCATGTGATCAAATGAGTATCTACTTAGTTTAGCACACGGTTGGGGATTAGCGTGGTTACTAACAGGGAACCATTAAAACATTCAAAGTAAATTCTGTGCCTATGTATGGTTTACGCTCCACTTCCTTAGTGTGAAGTGTTAGCTCAATCTTGAATAGGCAGAGCACACACTGTTGCGTACAGACTTAGGTACAAAGTACTTACACGAAGATAGTTTTGTAGTGGAGTATGTTAGGCAACACAATAAAAACTGTTTGATATGAAACATTCACGTTGTACGAGTAATAGCTCAGCGATACACCACCTGCGGCCCATTAGGTTTTACTGCACGCCTCCTGAAGTTTTTAAGGCCGCAAACAAAGTAATTAATACCAGCATAAGTTACCGAAACACGAGAGTTAGTAGCTGATGTTTACTTTATTAAAGTTATACAAGTAACTTAGATAAAAAGAGGCGTTTAAATAAGTTGCCACTTGTTGATAGTTTGTTATTAATCCCACCCAAAACAAAAATGTGAAAGACTGCCAAGTTCGATAATATGGGACTGCTTCGCCTATAAAAGAAGTGAGATCTGAATAAGTACCAAGTTCCATACACATACCTCAGTTAAAAATAGTTACTTTTTAATTATGTTACTTGGCAAGTTTTTGATATGCGTAAATAAAATAGATTTTGAGTTACAGGGGGTCGAATTTGGCCCGAAATGGTTCGTGTAATATAACCCACGGCCGGTGTGTCGCTTTTTTTGCTCGAACTTGGCGGACACACTGCCGTGTGTCTAAATTTCCATAACAACTTATGATATACTTTTTCACTTTAGATTTATTAACCAGGTACATATGCCACCCGTGTGATCATGTCAGTTAGAAATATTCCATATGTCGCGCTTCAGAAATCAGTAAAGGAAGTTTTTGATTAAAGGAAGTTTTTTTTTTTATTTTTCTCGTTAGTTTCACGCATTATTCGGGACATATGGAAACCTTTGTATGTATGGACATGAAAAAGTATGAGTATGGATATTCAGGTGGAATGTTGGTCCACTAACATTTAGTGGAACACAAAGCGCACGTGTAACTGGCAAACCGAACATATTTCTAACTCGATGAACATTCTTTCCATTTTCATTTCGCTCGTTTCATCCCCACTGGAATGGAAACTAAACTGTAGTTTCATTCATTTATTATGACGTCAAAACGAACTATGATGTAGGTACATGATGTTTCAACTTGGTTAGTTATTTTTATTTACGTATTGTTCAAAAAGCACATCTGGTTCAAAATATTGAATAATGATATTGAAGTAAAAATTAACTTAGCAGCGAAATGTGAATAGGTACACTGTATTTAATGTTCACGTTCACTGCCGCCGCCGTTCCTGCTTCGATTTTCATAGAAACTTCAGCATTTTCCGCTGATGAACCAGATATTATTGCATCAGAATATCTAGGTTAAAAGCTAGGGAAATTTAATAAAGAGCGAGTCGATTGCATTCGATGAAATCAAAAGCTACCCGGTGTTGATACAGGGATGAAGTATTCCCATTCGTCGGGAAGCACGTTTCAAGCGGGTATAATCCTTCGCCGGGAGCGATGTTCAATCTACTCCACGGTCATAAACCGGTGTTCCAGGGACGTAAACTGTGCTACGTGAGCTCGCAAAGCGGATGGGAAAGACATTGGATGTTAGTGTTGTGTACATCTGCTTTAAAAGTTTCCGATTTGAGTTACGCGCTGTAAAGCGCTTTTTGAAATGCGGTGCAGTTAATTCGGCGCCGTTCGGTAGGGCGCTCTTTATATTTTGTATCTTTTTAATCAAAATGTTTTACTTTTGGTCTAAGTGAAATAAAACTTTATTATTCATCAATATTTTCTACTGACATAGCTATGTATCGGTAACTTTACTATTAGATCAAAATTTTAGTTATTTAGGAAAAAATGCAGCGATTCTGTTTTTTTTTTTCAGATTTTATAAGCTCATGTAAAAATAACACACTTTCTTCATTCTCAAATATTTGGAAAAGGTACACACAATAAATAATATTTAAAAAATAATTTAAATAATAATAAAAAAAAAACGTTTATCGTTCGAGAATTTGTACCATATTATAATACAATAATTGAAAAAATCCTGTCGATATTTCATTCACAGAACTCAATTACAACATGTTTATGCTCTTAGTTGTGAGCTTTTCGATACCAAGTACGGAGTACCCTCTCGTCGGAACAACAACTTTATTAGATGCACCCCGCTGCTCCGAGATATTTACACTTGGTGCTAAGTACAGTTTGAGCCTTATTGAGCACGATAAAACGTCAATCTGGCTGTTAAAATCTCAGGTTAGTATCGTGTAATAAGGCAAAGCACTTTCAAATAATGTTATGCTTTTTGATGTGAAATCCAAATATACATCTAAGTGAATTTCCATTACGTACCTTCTTTTAAACACCTAGGACACCCAAGACAGACACTGTAGACGAAAGACATGGCATGATCCTAAGGTATCGGCGCAAAATGAGCCTTTGGGAAGCAACAGGACAGGACAGGTTGGTTCAATTCTTGGTTTTACCAAAAAGTGGTATATAGTATACCACTTCGACACAAGACTGGCAGTTTTCTAGAACAAGCCTTTTTAGAACATCGTTCTAATTATTTTGAAAAGAACGTGACATATTTCTCGTCACCATTACGTCATTAAAACATCATATCCTTTGAAACCTACTGAAAAGCTGAGATTTTTCATATAATTTCGTATTTAACGCAAAAATGAGCGATGAGGACGATTTTGGTATTGGAGGCCTGTATGAAAATGGGCGCTGGTTGTGGGACGAAAGACAAAAAAGGATCGTGTTTTTGAGGTAAGGCTAAAATCTGCCTTTTATAGTAGTGTTTTATATTTCTTATTAGTTCACCATCCTTCGTAACTCAGTAGCTCATTACAAAGTAAAAAAAATGGAAGGATGATTCGCGTAGCATCTCTTGTTTTAATCTTACCATAAAGAATGCCTGGACGACTGATTTCTGATGATATTTAAAAATTGTATTAACATAAAAGTTTTCAATAGAATTTAGAGTCGTGTGTCGACGAAAAAATTACAATAAATTGTTTCATACATAGTAGATAGATCATCATCCTATAACATAATTCATGCGCAAGATTTTTTACAGTAACCTGCGCCCAAAGGTTGATGAATTTGATTTGTATTACACCCAGCCAAGTGGCGTTATGGAATTCAGAGAAGACGTTGATATAATTGAGCAGGTGACTATAATTTATATATCTAAATATTAGCCTCATAATTCACAGGGATTATCTACTTATACGCTTGTTTCCTTTCCATAAACACAGAACCAAAGTTAATGAATTTTCTCTATAAGTTTTATATTGTAACTTGAAAAAATATTTAAATTCGATATGTATTTATTATTATTTTCAGTTGCGTTACCGCCGCTACTTTCAACGGAAACTGGAACCGGGTCAAGCTGATGTAATTAGGTTACAGGTAAATAGTCCCATTGATAAGACTGTTTTCATCGATTCATTACTTTTATTAAACATTCCCAAATATTTCAGGATATCAAAGACTTGGTCATTTATACTGCACCAGTGAACTTTTTGAGCGCAAAACTTATTAACATGTTACACACGCCGACAGGGGAACGATTTCTTAGAGCGCTTATACTATACTGTGGCTATTCTATTCAGGTAATTTGGTTTGTTCCGTTTAATAAAAAATGGAATCAAACTTGCTATTTGTTGTTGTTGTTTTCAAATATTTATTTTGAGGTCCTGAATTCATCCACCTTATTATAAAACGTGGTTTTAAAAAGTACCCGCTTTAGTAATAGCTTTAGTTCACTGATTTTGTTCGGGACGGTAGTTTAAAGGTGGTACAAAAGCTGGTACTTTTTTTAAACCAACGTTTTATAATAAGTTGCCGGAAGACTTATTGTGTAACGTACTCAAGTTATGAAAAAAAAGAACTAAAAAAGAATGTATTTACTTCATTCCTTCAGATAGAAGATGCGATGAGAGAGCGCGATTTAGAGCTGGAAAAGAAAGTAAGAACTCCAGATAGTGACATATTGGAAGAGGAATATCGGGACAATTTAGGAGACCTAAGAATATTGGTGGCTAAGGAATATTGTACAATTCTTACTGGTAATGTCTTTAATCATTCCGAAGAGGAGAGGAATTGCTTAAAATATCAGGAAATCAGGCTAGATCCACCTCGCACTGCTTCGCTCTTCTCTCCGCCTGAATGGGGCCTTATTGACCTATATTTTTACAAATTATGAATAATATTACCTAAACCCAGAGACTCATATCTATACTAGGAGATTGATCTGTAAAGTACCATATTTTTTTAAGTATCCTTGAGTATCACTTATTCTCTTAATAGGTGCCGGAGACATGAAACCATTCCACCATATGGGTCCCTTGAAGAAACGAAGATCCCTAATCGAAAAAGACGCTCGATCATTTGAAACGTTCATACGAATGTGTGTACAAATCGTTTATTTGTCACTCGGGCGAAGATACTTTAATCAAATCGGTGACTAGCTTTTTAATATTTTTAATAACGTGTTAATTGGATAAAAAATATTCAAAAACACTTACGTATCAACTTACAGAGTTGGAAACTCATCGTTTATTAAAATCGGAGGCGTTCAATGCTGTAGGACACAAATCGCAGGGTCGGGATCCGAAAAAAGGCCATATTCAAGAAGTATTACTTGGCAAATGTCTGCGTCACGACCGACAGTTGAAACTTCATTCTCCGCTTATGAACGAAGTCTTCTGCACCAGGCAGATTGATTACAGACTAAAGGGACTTGGAGTTGTCAAGTATCCTAAGTAAGATATTTACTTAATCGAAATCAATGTTGTTCAAAGGTAGGCCAACAAATATGTACGTATTTGAGGTTCAAAATTTTTCGACTCTTGTGTTTCATAACCTTTATATATTTATCGGCACAAATCTTGAGCTCTGACCTACATCTGCGCAGAAGTGATTTATTAGCAAAGAACCGATCCCGAGTGACGGCTATGACGCGATGCACTGCGAGCCTATCACCCCTTTAGCCCGCCCCCGCGCCTCACTTCATACCACAAAAGGGACCCAATAAATTACTTCTGCGCAGGTGAAGGTCAGAGCTCAAGATTCGTGCCGATAACTATACTTCGAATATGTTTTTCTTATTTCTAAACTACTGCAATCTTGTTTTGAAGCCTGACCACTCGTCTACGGTATTTACGCCTCGCTGTGGCTGGCCCCGAAGAACAAATGGCAACTGAAAGTGTAATAATAGGCATCATTGGCATGCCGCGGGCGCGATTCGACACCATGCTCAGGATCCTCCCGACGCTTACTCCTGAACAAAAATCGAAATCAACTGTCCTGATGAGTAGGTAATGAATTACATGATTTCAGTTTAATAACCTCTGCATTTGCACTTCAGTTGTTATTGAATTCTTAAAATTTTATTTCTCAGAAACTATCTTTCTGTTATTATTCATTTGGTACACTATACAGATAGAGCTTTTACCCTTTATATTTTATAACATGCGTTCATTTATGTATTACTCTTGAGACACAAATTAGGTATATACCACCTATTATCCAAAACTTGGGAAAAGTTTTCAAAGTCTAAAGTTAATCTCAGATTGATAGTAGGTAACATAATGAATGCATTTGTTACATTCTTCTAAATATGCCTAATGCAATGTTTTATATGAGTAAAACATATTTTATATGAGTAAAACATATTTTAAATAGGTCGAAACAAGTATCATCGGTGACGAAAAGTTGTACGACGAAACAGTCTTTGCACATGAGGACTTATCCCGACATAATAATACCACCCAAAGAGTCTGTGGAGTAAGTATCCGTAATATTTATGTTCTTCTTCCACTTCTTAATTTTTTTTGTAGGTATTTACCCAATATGACAACAAGAAATCCGATTTTCATAAGCCTGTGTTCCCATATCGACTTAAATTATTTTCGAGTCCATCCAAAATTAAGTTGGGTAAATGCAAGTTTTACTTAATATTAACTATGTTTGTTTTTTTTTTTTTGCAGGATTGCCGCCCCTAAAGGTTTTTCAGAAGATCCGGACGATATTAACCCAGTGAATGAGGTCCAGCGACGGCTTTGGCAGAGCAGGTTCAAGATGATGATGAACCTCCTGACCCAAAGGCGAAAACCGCGTCGTTAGCTTTTTAAGCCCAGTTTTAAATGTGATAAGATAACCATGGTTTAGGTTAAATTAGGTTTAATAAATACTTAATATATATAATTTAATAACATAGTTTTATTTATTATAGGTTTTTTTTTTTTCTGAATGACCATTTAAATTAATTGAAGCTGAAAGGTCATTCCCTGACATTCGATTCTTAGAAGTAATTTCCGCTTTGTGTGGCAATTCTAGTCAAATAGCTTATGAACCAGAATATGTAGGTAGGTACATTCAAGACGAAGTCAAGGCGATAAAACGAGACAATACACGCATGCAAGCTCATTTTCAAACTTATACATATTATTATTAGTATTTTGTTTAACTTTTAAAAGTCGCTCCGAAGTAATTTCGTAACGTAAAATTAACTCGTGTTCTCGGAGACACTGGAATAAATATGACTTCCTGAAAACAAATAGGCAACAAAACTAATATTTTTTTAAACAAAGAATAGTAGGAATATCATCACTCAGAGCGGTGCACACGCAAAGATAGTAGAGTATTGTTCCCTATTTTGCCGTTTCAGCTCTGTCCTGTGGAAAAATATAAGAAGACTAGGGTGGGTTAATGTTCTCTTATCTTGACCCCCGCCGTGTGGAACTGCTACACTGCTAATGTGAATCATGCTGTGACTAAAGGCGCCAATTTCTTACCATTTCAACCATTAGATCCTTAAAAGTTTGTACAAACATCGGAATTAAGAACCTCCTCCTATTTGAGAAGATGGTTAAAAAGTCCGTTTGGCTAAGTTCGTTTACCAAACCTGTACCATGGAACCACCCCCGCTCCAAAATTATTGTCTGTGCCTGATTTCTTCCAATATGACACCTAAGAATTTTTGGAATCAAGTACGCTCATTGAGTACGCTCTATAGTCAATAGAAAAAGAAATATTTGTCATCTGTCTTTAGTTGGCTTTAGCTTTTTGTAAAGCTAATGTCATCAGTTTTTCGCACATTTTTCAGACACGTTAAAAACGCCTACCAAAAGCCCTACCCAAAGTAAATAAATTAGAATTCCACCCAATTTCATTTCGATTCATTAAAAGTAACAATGGCCGACGACGACGATGAAGGTGGTTTTGGTGGTTTGTATGAAGATGGACACTGGGTGTGGGATGAGCAAACACAAGGTTTATTGTTTGTGAGGTACCTAAATTATATATTTTGTGTTAGTCTACATTTTAGTGCCTAACCTAATGAAAACTAGGTGTGCAATTTGCGTGCAAAAATACATCGGTATATGCGGTACAGCAGGTACTGTACCGAACCTATATAATAGCAGTCAGCTCTATGCTCCGACTTTGTTATAATGCCTCTGACTCTCATTCATTTATTTTATCTTATTTTTACTCTTTTTCAAGTGATTTGCCTCCAGCTCGAGTGGAAACTGTTCAAATAACAACTAAAGCACCAACAGGTGCTATCGAATTCAGAGATGATATTGACCTTATTGAACAGGTGATTTTAATAATATAAGCCCATTATGTCTGCATCTATATGACACTTGAATTCCCTTTACGTACTCGTGACTCATCCCAGATAATATGGTAATAAGATTCATCTTAAGACCTACTGAGTACCAATGCGAGCCCGATAGAGAAATTAATATATATATAAATAAATATTTTAAGTATATACTTGTTCCTAAAACTCACCGTATGTAAATCTTTTATCTTCCTAGCTTCGCTATAAGCGACGTTATCAAAGAAAACCAACACCAGGACAAGAGGATCTGGTAACTTTGCAGGTAGGTACTTGACCCTTCATTCACATGGATTGGTCACCTATGCGAGTTCTTTACCCATTTTTTTTGTAATTTCAGGATATTAAAGACATAGCACTGTATACTGCACCAGTAAGCTTGTTGAGCCCCATGCTCATTGATTTGCTGCATTTACCAACCACAGAGAGATTTCTGAGAGCGCTTATATTCTGCTGTGCCTACTACCTACAGGTACCTATATTACATACCCCATCTTTGTCATACTGTTACTGTACTGTTACAGCCTTTTTATCGTCCCACTGCTGGGCACAGGCCACCTCTCACACGGAGAAGGATTGAGCGTTAATCACCACGCTTGCTCAATGCGGGTTGGTGGTTTCAGACTATATAGTCCAGGTTTCCTCAAGATGTTTTCCTTCACCTTTTGTCGGCCATTGGTGTCCAAGTTATAATTAGAAAGTACATACAAACTTAGAAAAGTTGCATTGGTACTTGCCTGACCTGGAATCGAACCTACACTCTCATACTCGAGAAGTTGGTTCTTTACCCACTAGGCCACCACCACTAATTTTTGATTTGTTTATCATAAAAACTCAAAAATTTCTTTTCCAGAATTTACACAATAGACTGTTTGCTTTACTTAATTGAAGTCTGCTCTACTTGCAGATATCGGACGAAATGACCACGCGGATATCGGAACTCGAAACTAAAGTAAGAACACATGATTGTGAAATTTTGGAAAACAAATATCGCGAAAACTTGTCAGATCTAAGACTGTTAGTGGCTAAAGAATACTGTATAATGCTTATTGGTAAGTAGATACCAGCCAAATGAGTGTGTACTTTCCTATATTTTACTAGGAACATTTTCACATTCGGTGTCGTTAGCCTCATGTAACCCTTCCCCTTTGCAAGCTTACCTTAGCTTACCAATTAAGATTTGATACAAATCAAAACAGCCCCAGTCCAACAATCCCATCGAGTAAACCAGCCCAGGATCTCATCATACTGAAAATTCTTCTGTAAAAATGCAGCAGCTCAGGGGTAAGGTATTTTCATGTAGGTTTTAAGTAAATGTTCTTTGTACAGGTGGAGGAGACATGCGAAGATTTCATCACATGGGACCCAATAAGAAAAGAACATCATTATCTGATAAAGATGCACGATTATTTGAAACATTCGTACGAATGGCTGTGCAGATTGTTTACTTGGCCCTAGGACGCAGGAATTTTCGACAAATAGGTATTACCTGAAGCCTATTTATAATCGGCTGTAGTGTCACGGGGATGAGGAGAGCTTACTCATTTAGTAGAAACCAGCTAAGTAGCCTACCTACCTATTTAATTAGGATATTAATTCTATTCTTGGAACTCTTCAGAATTGGAATGTCACCGTATATTAAAGTCGGAAATATTCAACACTGTGGAGCATACATTGAAGACTGGCTACTTGTCGCAAATGATGCCCGAAGAACACAAGGTCCTTTTGGGGACTTGTGTGCATCATGACAAGAAACTTAACACTCGTTCTCCGCTCATGAATGAGGTTTTCTGCCACAGGCCTATTGATTTTCGCCTAATGGGATTGGGTGTTGTTAAATATGACGAGTAAGGAAAATAACATTTTTTTTATCTTTTCCTTTTTTTTAATAAAAAAGATGACATTTTAGTCAGGTAAAATTCCAAGTTCTTAGTTAATTTAAATGAAATATTCTCTTATGGTTCTAAAACGATATTTGTCCTATTTTCAGTTTAAAAGAAGCATCTCGGCTCCATTACTTATACCTTATCGTAGCTGGACCGGAAGAAAAGTTAAAGAGGGCGAATATGTCAGTGGGCCTCATTGGCATGCCGCGATCCTTGTTCGACACCATGCTCCAGCCAGTCTGCCGGACCGACAGCAAATCTTCTAAACAGAATGTAGCGTTAGTACTCAAACGAATTGAACATAATTAGAATATTTTATTAGCTATACCTAGTAGAATATTAATATAGTATAGTGAATCTATCCTGCAATGCAACTTCAGTTTGTCTGAAGACCTCTTTGAACTCCGGAGTATTGATCGTAATGTAACATAGAGCCACTGAATTTTTGACACCGTCAACAGTTAAAGTAGGTACCATATCTTTGTGAGACTGATTGTAAGAACCATTTCTATAAATAAAATATATATCTATATTATATATCTACGAAACAGGTCTTCCTACGGTGTTGCAATGTCGAAGAGCGAGTCGAGAAAGTCAATCAGCCAGGGATTCTACCCTCAAATCTATCTGCCAGATAAAGATACCAAAGAGTTAGTATGTTCTAACCATTGTGAAGTTGACATTAGTTGAAGACATTAGGTACCTATCTAGTACAGTACCTACATAGACATCTTAGCCGCTTATTTTCAGCGCCTTTTGTCTGTCATTAACTAAAATTATAGAATTAAATACTTTTCCACCACGAATCTATCCGTCAGTTGCACAAAGCTCTATTTAAAGTTAAAGCTTCTTTAAATCTATTGCTGACTCTTTCGTTGTCAACAAGATAAAAAGTGTTAGCAATAGATTTAATTAAGCTTAATTTTAATGGAGCTTTGTGCAACTGACGGTATGTATACAGAATAAACCGGCTTTTGATTTTAAGATTTTGTTGCAGAACATGTTTACCATCCGACTTCCCTCAAACACCAGAGACCCAGTTGCCTGTGAGTCAAGTCCAGCTACGTCGCTGGCACAACAGGTTCATAAAACTAACGAAGCCGTCTGCTAGCCGTTAGGTAATCTTATAAGATAAATGTATTTCAACAAATTGGTAACTAAGGTAAGTGCTTACAATTTAGACAAATTATTTTTAATTAATTTATAATTACTTATACTTACTTTAATGTTTAGTTAATAATTTATCTTTATCTTTTTAATAGTTAATAGTTTTATCTAGATAATATCTTTAAATTATTATTATTTTTAGTGTTATTTAATATAATGTGGTACCTACTGATAGATAAGTACCCTGTCCTACATTATACATGTTTCCGTAATAAATGTGTTCGAAATCTTGGATTTTGCTTAATTCAGTTTTTAGTTATACCTACAGGTGATTTTTGACTTCAGCAATGCTAATGAACAGTTACTTACACCTAAGAAACAGCAGACATTATCGTCTAATTTTATCTTTCTCACATAATCATGGGTCACTCGCTTAATTTGCAAACACATGTGGGTAAAGGTTTACCAGACCACAGAATATTCGGGGGAATTAAATAACTGTTTCCGATAAATGTTTGTTCATTTCAATAGCAACCAAATATTGGCATATCCGGTATCTATTTAAAGCGGTTATTGTTTTCATTGCAATAACTAACAGCAAGTTAAGTAACAAATTGCTGAATCACAATCTGAATGAACAACTCCTTCCGCTCCATTTCCCTTTTATTTTCAAACTTCCAATCCAATGAATCGAGCGATTGAACCTATTACGAATAACTTTACCTATCTGTTCATGTGTGAACGGGAAAAATATTCGTTTCCTGGACGATTATTAAACCATGAATTATTCAGATATTAGTATTCATCCAGGAGCTAGACTTATATATTGAAAGTCTTTCGTTTTGTATTGGTTTCTTAGATTTAGATATAAAGGGATCTTTATCCAGACGATGGAGAATTTTAACATCATCGACCAATTTATCATTCGATCGTCCTGTGTTACAGTAGATAACTGTCTGATTTACACGGCTACACCATACAACGAACATTATCTAGTTTCCTTGATTGATCTATCATTTGATCCTGATTTTCCACCAATTTAACATGACTGACGAAATGAGCAATAATGAACATGTACTAGTTGGGACTGTAGTTCCAGCAAACAAGGTTTTGTACGTAATGTGAATGCTACGTGTCACCTTAAACAAATTCAGAAGACGTTAGCTTCAATAACAACTCATAAGTGTTGGTTAACACCTCAAAATTTGCGTGTAATAAGGTGCACGACGGCTGTCTTTAGGCTCCTATGAATATTCATGCCACGATCGACGTACGCCTTCACTTTATTCCGTGTAAACACGCGTACGTGTCCTTTCGAGTTTGTCTTGTATTAGACAAATACAAGACATCTACAGCGTTCTTACAAATATATGCAGTGCCATAATTAAGATTGCTGGTTGGAACAAGTCGAAGCTGTAATTCTGAAGAAACAGTTTAATGAAGATGAAAAAAGTTGAGGTAGCGCAATTTTTTTACAGAATGCTAGAGATATTGACTGATTAAACCATCGATATATCGATGGTTCTCGCCTTGCTAGGGTCCTTGTCTCGCATAGGGCTATCTAAAGAATAGTGCCCGGTTAGATTACCTATCCCTTTCCTCCAATACGCTCGCAATATGCATATACACCCCAACTTCTTCCCAGCAAAACACATAGGACTTTGACGTCCAAAAAGTGCTGATTTATCAGTCTTGTGGTAATAGTGAAGTAAATAAGGGAGTCCATATAGATACGAAAGTTCTGTTTCCTTTGCTTTTTACACACTATCTACATCTCTTTTATTCTCTTCTATTTGTGTGTGTACAAAAAAAAATTAAATAAAGTAAATTGGGTACGATTTTAGGGTTACTACACGAACAGGGAGTGCACGACGTATCGAGAGAAATAGAACTCCAAAATTTTGTAACAAAACGGCACTCTTTCGGCGAAACGATCACGCGTGATACGCACGAGAGAATTGCGGCGAATTCGTTCCTTCTGGACAAGCCTTTTGTTGCAGCGGTTAGCACTGATATCAAAGTTGTTGGAATATTAATTTAATTAAAAGGCTAGGCAGTTGTTGAGATGATAATGATGCTTGGAGTTCCAAAAGACGTTCCTTTGAAAGAAAGAGCTAATTTAATATAAAACGTTTATTATGCATCTTTGTTTCATACGTAGATATAGCAATATTTACATGCATAAGGCTCAATTCATTTACAAGCAATATTTGACTCAGCTTAAAACTAATTTTAAAAAACATCAGTTCTATGTTCTTACAGAAGTAAGGAACTTATTACGCGACTCGATAAACTTTCTTATAACGTATGAAAAATAGTATCTACGCAGCTTAACTGTAGCGAAGGCTCATTAAAAGATACGTAGATACTATTTAGTTTGTCTAAAACATCTATCGGCTACTTTTTGAATGATAACATGGACCGTATTATTATGGCAGATAACTTTTTTATAATCCATAACGATATACCCGAGCAAAAAAATGGAATCGCCCCCTTGTGCTACCTATACAATTACAACGATTTCCAATCCTACTTATATCCTACTTATAATATAAATGTGAAAGTTTGTGAGAATGTATGGATGTATGTTTGTTATTAAATCACGCAAAAACGGCTGGACCGATTTGATTGAAATTTGGTATGTAGATAGGTGATACCCTGGATTAACACATAAGCTACTTTTTTTCTACACACCACGCGGGCGAAGCCGCTGGCGGAAGCTAGTGATACAATATTTACAGTTAAGGCGACGAATTGGTAAACAATAATTCCATAACCGGCACGCGCATCTAAGGCGCCAAAAGGGGACGGGGCGTCTGAGCGGGGCGAGGATTACAATACGCGCGCTAGCTTATAACTAAAAGTCGTAAGCGACAAAATGGTTTTGTAATTTTATTATTTAGAAATGATAATTTGATAAAAATTCCTTCCACCATTTTAAAGAGTATTTATATACTCAACTATTAAAAAAGTTAAGAGGCTTAAATCGGTCCCGTTTGCCCATAATATGTGAATCTCTTTTTAAAAAGAGGTATGTTTGATATATTTTTATCTGTTATAAAAGTTACCTAATCATGTTTTGAAATCTAACAAAATAAGGTTTATATCATGAACTTTCAGGTAACCAAGTTGTACTTTGATCCGTTTTGTATTTACTGAGAAAAATTGAGATCCTTGGCGCCAAAATTTTCAATTCGTCCTCTTAAATTTTTATGGTCTCGTTTGAAAGCCTATAGGTACTTTTAGCTTTAAATTAAGGGTAGAAACAAACAAATCATTTCCGTATTTCAGGAGCTAATCATCTTTATTTAAAAAAGAGAAAATAAAATTGAGCTTAGCTGAAAAATTGAACATTTCAAACAAAATCTAGCATAGGTTATTGCTTCAGTATTTCGTATTTCCTCCTCTAACCCTTTTAATTTTTTCTTGCGGTATTCCCTCCCATTCTAACCTTAATTTAAAGCTAAAAGTATAGGCCTTCAAACGAGACTATAAACATTTAACTGTAAATATTGTATCATTGGCAATCGTTGTATTTGTATAGCGCAAGGGGGTGATTCCATTTTTTTGCTCGCGAGTGTAGATTTATAACATCACAGGTTATTCAGCCAAAACATTACGCTCCCAACTTGTTCGATTAATACCTCATAATCTATGTTGTCTTCTTATACTTCTCTGCTAAGTTAACTGTGCACAATGTAGGAACTTGACTGACATTGAATGTTAAGAAATAATAATAGTACCGAAGCCACACATATATGACTCCGAATGCGCAATAGACAGAAGTTATCATCAACGGTAGAAATGGTAATGTTTTGTCAAGGCCCCACAGACTGTGGATTGCATTGTCATAGACACATAGAACTATAAGACCATAAAGATATAAAGACTCTAATTGCTTCAACATGGGCAAGCGGAGTACCCTGATTCTTCTGCCGCCCTTGACCTTCGCGGGTTCGTATAAAGTACGAATGTTAACAAAAGCTAAAGCTACATGAGTTAATAATATAAAAAACTTAATAGAAAATAAATTCTTTGGGTAGAGCAGTGGGAACAGTGAGTAGTTCCCGACTGTTGTTAGAATTAAGAATTGCCTTCCATCCACGTCGCCCAACACTGACAGGAAGCTGAAAAACAACGACATTTATTTTATAAAATTAATTAACATTTATTTTATGTCGTGCTAAATAAATAATTAAATACGCAATAACTTTTTACCAGTCTCCACGAATCTACTGTTAACGGACATAAAATCTATTTGCAAAAGGATATAAAAGTTTTTTATGTGTACTAACCTCAATGGTATCAATATCATCAGAATGGCCTTTTCATGAACGTGCCAGCCAAACAAAAACGAACACGCCGCGCAAATCACCATGCACCTGTTTACACAGAAATATCATTTACATACGCCATTTTATGAATCGAGCGTGCTAACTGCATGTTGAATGCCTGTAGAATGCATATTTATGGCCATCGGGCTTTAGCTTTACTTTTTAGACTTAAAGACCCAACTTCACTGACAACATCTCTGGTTCCTTATAATTTTTTACAGAAAATACCAAAGTAAAAATAAACAGTTGTTTTAAGAAAAACTGGTGTTTATGTTGTATGTGAAAATGAAAGAATCATCCAAGTTTTATTTAATGGTCTTCATGGCAATTCTTTCTAAAGCCAGAAAAAAATAATTGATTCCTGTTTCTAAAATTATTTGCTCAATCATGTAAAAGGTGCAAAATGCATCTTTAACAACATTTTGCCCCATACCTTACAAAACTTAACACCCTATATCTCCTGTCAGCACACAAATGCCACAGTTTGACAAGTGCTGGCAACATTGCGACCACAGTCAGCACAATTGTCATAGTTGGAGTGATTGATGGCAATACTGCATGATCATACTGCTGAACAAGACCTCCAGTCATTGATGCCTCTGTTTTTGGTATTCTGTATAGTCCCGCTTTAGTCACTGCAAAACAAAATATTTTACATATGTGTCAGTTCGCAGTAAAAGGTACCTTATGGGTGTTGGCACTTACGATATTATGTTTTTTTAGTCTAAGCAAGATTGCAGAATTTGTATCTCCAAACTTAAGCGCCAAAGGCCATAAGGTACCTTTTGTCATGAAATGACACATATAATGGCAGAAAATACATTCTAACTTATACATATAATGCTTTTAGGAATTAATAGACCTCAGAATCTAGTTTTAATAACTCACCTATATTCGCCAAAACTTTATCGGTAAAACTGTATAATGCCCAAAAGTTAGGTGCCCAGTAAGCGTGACATAATCCTCTTTTAAATGGGAACAATCTTGATAAGATCTGCAACAATTACACATAACAACTCATAAAAAAAAATAAAAAAAGAATTAAATGAAAACATCAATTCAATTTTTATCCTTATGCATACCTGAGGAAGATGATTTAGAAAAGGTCCAAAAGAAAGTCCAAATACAGAAATAACTGTAAATGCCAGTTTGAATAGGTTCATCAGGGAGAATGAGTACCATGGAGTATGGACGCCGTCCACTGAAGATATTGTAAAGCAATATGCCCTGAATAAGTACACAATGTAAACAGGAGCTATGTACAAAAATATGTGCTTCATATTTAATAGCACTGCAAACCAAAATGCTGCTGTTAGATAATTATTCTGAAACAGAAAAAGTTAATTCATTATTATAATCATTGCATAGTCTATAGATGTTACACTATTTTTTCAATGCTAATGACAGGATTATAATATTATATTTATTTGTCTCACTTTTGAAATTAATATTGGCCCATTCTGCAAATAGTTCAACTTTAATTCTACAACTGTGACTTAACTGAGAAAATAAATAACTATTCAAAATAAATAAAAACTACTTCTAACTTCTATGATATGTGAAGTGGAATAAAGGAGTATCCCAAACAGCAACCCGTTATATTGGAAGTGTATGTGGTCTACCATCAGCAAACCAGGACAAGTCATCAGTAATATGAAAACTAGAAGTTTGCCATCACCAATAAAACCTGACAACCTGCAACATACGCAGAAATAATCTTATAATTATTTAAAAAATCACATTTAGGCATTGGACTTATCTGTGGTTCATACAATACCAACCTTTTTACACTATAGATATAAACAAAATCCAGTACAATAACTGATAATCTTTGAAACAGAATAGTCATATCAGATTTATAATTTAAATTAGTTAAGTATAACATTTGCGGATCAAAATATTTAGCTATGAATGATAAAACAAATTCCAGCCATGCAAAGAATGGCGGGTAATCCAGTGTCCATTCTGAAGTCTCATCATAGTACCACTTGTCTAAAGTTAGGTTGTGTGTTATTGCCAGCCAATTTCTGTGCACTTCAAAGTCTGTAGAATGACTGAAAGAGAAAACAAAACAGATGCTTTCATAAATAAGACTAAGAAAAGTATAATTATTATTTCACAAAGGCAAGTTCTTAGATATAGAAACTGATAAAGAATGATTATAACTCAATAACACTGTGATACAATTATCACATGCTCATCATAGTCACATTACTGAGTAAACATTTAATAGATGAAAAATTTACTTACTAGAGTGGAATAAATAGCAATTTAACAGTCGTAACAATCACAACTATCTGAGAAATCATTGTAAACAAGCCGGCAGTCTAAATTCCACAAAATTCACATGAAATCCGCCAAAACTGCAACGTTGTCTTAATACGAAGTGGTACATAGATGCGAGTCCATTTGTTTATAAATGCTGGAGTTCCGGGAGTTAATATTTCTTACATTTAATGGTAAACATTCGATTGCCATGCCAGCAAAAATCGGATCGGAATCGGACGTCATTTAGCTATTTGTTGACATTTGTTGATTTGTCTTGACTTGACACTTGACAGAAAGCAACCTAGTGATGAGCCCTCTGGCATTGGAAAGATTTTCGTTTTTATGTTTATAATGTTTTACGATATCTCATCATTTCAAAATAAATTATTTCGATCTCAGAAATGTTTTATAAACTAAATATTAAAAATTGATGTATACGAAAGAGGTATCTGGATTTTCTAAGTCTGGGCCCCGATTCGATGTTATTGATAAAGGCTCGTGCCTACTCGCTATGGCTAAGCTCATACTTGTGGTATCGTACGTGCGTCGGTTTTGCGAGCCCGAGTGTGCGCAAACCCGCTAGCCAACACCACGCGGAAGAATGAGCCCCAGATAGGCAGTCACTGCATCCATAAACTAAGTTTTCACCCACATCTGGTTAGATTGGAATCTAAGCCCTAGAAGTAGGGACCAAAATATAAAATTCTTGTCTGCAACAATGTAGCAGGGAAAAGGCTAAGCTTAAGCACATGTGGAAACAGATATTGAGAGACCAACTTTTCAGATTGGAAACCGGGTGATAAATGCAACTACATATGTACCTAATTATCTTTATGTACTTATAAGAAAAAAATAAGAAAATGAACCATAAGGGTTTTGTTGTCTTACAGTAAGATATTTTTATAATAAAATAACAAGTTAGTTATAAAAAATAATATATTTTAGCATATATAAAATATAGAATCAAATAATAATAATTCATAACAGCGTAAAACTTTATGGCCTACTTGGTCAGAACACATTAGAGAAATTATTGTATGCAAGTACATATGTAATTATTCATCATTGCATAATCCAAAAAGCTCATTAAAAACTTGATTTAACCCCAGATCATTCATTAACTTTGAAAGTTCACTCATGTTGGAATGTTTATTATGTACTGGATTTTTCAAACAAAGTTCTTCAAAATTAGAAAACTTCCTATATGACCTTTCTTCACAAGGTTCAAATATCTCTGTTTTTCTAATCATAATTTTCTTCCAAGTCATTGATTTAATATCTTTCCACCATTCTTTACAATCATCATGATGACCTTCAATACAGATTATGCCAGGTTTACCAGGCAAAGAGAACCCAGTCAATTTCAATTCTCTAGCTTTTTTAACAATTTCTTCTCGTTTTCTTTTGTTGTAAATGTGATGAGAGTATATCCAAAACCTTACAAACTCATTCTTAGTTTCATTGGATACATTGTTTGTGTCTGCTGGACTTTCTTGTGTTATGATTGAAAATTTGTCAACATTTTCCTGCAACCATGAAATTGCAGTGTATAGGCACACTTCTCCTATATGGTTTTCTTTTATGTAGTTCATAAGCTCTGAATTTAAACTTGATTCATTTTGTCGATTCATCTTGTTACATCTAACATATATATCTGGCTCCTCCTTTGGATACGAGCTAGGCAAATTAATAAAAACCTCCAACTTTAATCCATCTATGAAAAGGTTTAATTTGAAGTCTAAATGTGAAGGAATGTACTCTGTTTTGTTATCCAAAAATTCTCTAATGTCCTTTATGATATCTTTATCACTGCACACAATTTCTCCTTGATTAGGATACATGGACTTAAGCAATTCAAATTCTTCAATTTGTTGTGTTAAACAACCGACGTAACAATCTTTCATTGTACTTTTCGATGTTGTAGCCATGTTACAGTTTGTAAATTACAGTTATGAATTTATCCATGAAACAATAATCAAATTAACAATAATATACACTTACGAACTAATGAGTAGAAAAATATGGTCAGAAGATAAATCTGCACGTTTTGTTGATAAACTTATCACTATCACAGATGTCAGTTAACCTTTGACTTTGACTATGCTTTGACTGCCGCCAATTATTATCGTCTTCTGTCATGGCTGTCAAAGTGTCAAGCTGTCGAGAACTTCGTCTGATGGTACGTTCACACGCGCGCGTTCAAATCGACATTCAACGGGCACAGTCACGTTCACGAGCGTCTAAACGGTACGCCCGAGCCCGTGAACGCGCCCGTGCCCGTGAATGCCGCGAACCGGGCGAGTGTCGGTTTTTTGGCAAAGTTCAAAGGATGAATGTGCGGGCGCCCGGCGACTGTTTACACGCGCGCGGGCAGTCAGTCTCTCCTGCGCTTTCGTGACGATTAAACGTTCTAAGAAAGTCGCTACGATCGGAGATTACAACATGGCGGAATTGTTAACGTCGTTAATCATTTTGATTCTTTTTCCAATAAAAATAAGTTAAGCCAAAGGCTATGACAGCAACAACACCGAGATCCTCGCTGCTCGCCATTCTTGCACTGACTGACACGACGGCGCGCGTGTGAACAGCTTGAATGTCCGCCTGCCCGCGACGGGCTGCACGCCGCGCAGCCCGCCAGGCAGCCCGCCGGGCTGCGCGGCGCGCGTGTGAACGTAGCATGAGAATGTGAGAATGTTCGAGTGGTGTGGAGGGGTGGATACTAATGGCTGGTTTACACAGTACGAGTTAGCGTGCGAGTCAGCCTGCCGAGTAGCTGCACTGCAATAACTCGCACTGTTTGGACGTCACTTACGAGTAACTCGCAAGTGCGAGTTGGACAGTAGCTCGCATCCGAGTTACTTCAACATTTTTTGTTTTCACTCGCCTGCTCGCCCGGCAGCAACTCGCACATGACAGCGACTCGTGCGTCGCTCGCATCGTTTGGACGCGTTCGGCAGTAGCTCGCCAGTACCAGCAGGACAGTTGTGAGTGAAACCCGTGTTTTTTTGTGTGCTACGCCTGTGTACTAAATCGAGTTCGAAATCGCTGAGGATAGATGGTCTTCTGACAATAATATTTCATTTATGAAACATGTTCACTCGACATCGCGACACGACTCGTACTGGGCAGTAGCTAGGTGTCGTGTAGACAGCAAAGGCAAGCCGAGCTATTGGCGTACGAGTAGACAAACCGAGTAGCTGTCTACTGGCAAGGCAGCAGCTCGCACTGTGTAAACGAGCCTTAAGGCCGCATTTCTACTGACCTGGGCGGGGAGGAGCGGAGAAGAGCGGTGAAAAGTGGTCAGTGTTTCCAATGAAGCGGAACTGGGCGGAAAGGGGCGGAGAGGAGCGATGAAGAGCGGAGCAGGGCGGAGTGGAGCATTCATCCATTTAACGCAAAGACTATAAAACCACTTGACTGCGCATACAGTGCCCCGACGCTCGCCAAACATTAAAGATTTAGCTCTTATAAAGCCCCCAGTACACATTGGCCTGTGTTGGGCCAAGCGTTGCAATGCACAAATGTAGGCCACGATCAAATGATGTTTACACATTGGCGCATGGCTCATTGCTGCCTGGCAAACCACTTGCGATGGACGTCGAAGTAATTAAGGCCGCGGCTATTTATTTGTACACTACTATATTATTAGATATTTGATAAGTTAGGAGGAGGGTAGGACGATAAGTTGCTATATAAGCAGCCGAGTACCGGTGCCTCGCCCAAAAGTCCGGTTAAAAAAGCAGTACACGGCCTCCTAGGCTGAACTGCGAGATGCCATACCAAAAAAAAAAAAAAAACTTTTTTACAAAAAAATTAAACCGGCTTCCCAAAACACTAAAAAGCAAAAAAAAAACTATTTTTAGGTGCATCGGCCTAGAAGTCGGTGTCTAATGGATGTTACTAAGTTAATTTTGCCACCGACTTCTAGGCCGATGCACCTAAAAATAGTTTTTTTTTTTGCTTTTTAGTGTTTTGGGAAGTCGGTTTAATTTTTTTGTAAAAAAGTTTTTTATTTAAAGCTTTTCAGTGATACGAATAGTTGTCACTATCCATACAAGTGAGAAGTTCTCATCAATACAAAGAATATAAGTCCAAATACGAGGTATTTTACATATTCAGTTGTCGAGTTCCCTCGACTTACTTTCTCTGGTCTCCATCATCAGGTCAGCTCCAAACATTCACTGTTGCAAAGCTCTTGTCAATACAAATAATTTAAGCCCAAACACGAGGTAGTTTACATATTCAGTTGTCGAGTTCCCTCGACCCTCTCTGGTTTCCATCATCAGATCAGCTCCAAATCTTCACAGTTGAATAGTGCTTTTAGGCGTACACCTGAGTGTCAAGTTTTTACCCTATGTATGCCTACAACTTTCGAAGGTTGCCCTCGATTTCTCAGGGTTTCCATCATCAGATCCTGACCTGATGACTGACTATGGGACCAACTGGCAGCTATTCCGAGTCGAACAAAAAAAAACCGGCCAAGTGCGAGTCGGACTCGTGCACGAAGGGTTCCGTAAATTACAGTTAAATCAACCTATCTCAAAAACTATAAGAGATACTTTGATCAAACCAAAAATCGTTGAAAGAGTTAATTAGCATGCATCACCTCTATTTTTTTTAGAATTTTATACCCCGTAGTTATAAAAATAGAGGGGGGGGGGACATACTTTTTACGACTTTGAGAGCTGATATCTCAAAAACCGTTCACTTTAAGAAAAATGATTTTTAGAAAACTTTATATCATTTTAAAAGACCTTTCCATTGATACCCCACACGGGTATGTACATCGAAAAAAAAAATTTCATCCCTCAGTTACATGTATGGGGGGCCCCACCCCCAATTCTTTTTTTTACTATTTAGTGTCATATTTTTGTAGCGGTTCATACAACACATATTCCCATCAAATTTCATCACTGTAGTACTTATAGTTTCCGAGTAAATCGGCTGTGACAGACGGACAGACGGACAGACGGACAGACGGACATGACGAAACTATAAGGGTTCCGTTTTTGCCATTTTGGCTACGGAACCCTAAAAAGAATCACGTAAATCGGTCTATAAACCTCGGAGTAATCGATGTACATACATAGAAAAAAAAAAAAAAAACATACCGGCCGAATTGATAACCTCCTCCTTTTTGGGAAGTCGGTTAAAAAAGTGCCTCGCCCATTCGTTCATCGTCCGCTGTGCGTGTAAGACGTATTTTGAGGTTATTTACCTATAGAGAGATTGTTATTTTGTTAAGAGTTAGTGCGTGATTCATATTTATTGTTGTAAATTGTGATTTATTTTAACAATTAGTTTAAGGAATTGTAATATTAGTTTTTAGGTTATAAAGTTGTACTTTTTTTTATTAAATCCGCTTCTGATTGCTAAAAATATAATATTTATACTATACTACACTACTATATATATTTATATTATACTACAGTACTATATTTACTACTATGTTTATTATTATGTTTATTTTTACACGCAACACAAAAGTGTACTATCCTCAGCGGTCGGTGACGAACTAAACATTGGCCGAATGTGTAAACACCACACGCCAAGCTGGGCCAAGATTCCTTTGATGTGTGCCCAAAAAACCGACAACTCGCCGAATGCGCGCCAACCTTGACAAATGTCCGCCAACCTGCACCAATACCCCGTGTACACATTGGTGATGGCGTGTATTGGCCGCACTTGGGCCAACGTGTACTGGGGCCTTAAGGCTACGATCCTATTTAGTTGTGACCAAGTCTATGACCTGCGTACATGCTAAATTATTGTGGATTTTTTTAAGTAAAAAAGTTTAAAGATGCCCACATGCGCGGTGAAATGGTGCGAGAAACAATCCAGGACATCTAGTTACAAAAATGCTGGCATTAGTTTTCATCGGTAAATATCAATACTAAAATTTGGCTTTCATTTGATTATATTACGAAAATACCACAGGGGTCTATTTAAATTGGTGGTTGGTGAACCGCGCTCACGCTCGTTGATGTCTTTTGGGATAGTCCCTTTCTTTCATTAAGAAATTCTAATACGTCCATCTCTTTCTTGCCCTTTGTACTCCTATCGAGGAGAATGCCAAGATTCCCTACAAGACTCGGCCAAAACCGACAAAGATGAATTATATGTCATAAAAAAGGAAAGAAATCATAGAATTTAATAGTATAATTCGTTTTTTATTAGAAGTACACCAAAAAAAGTTATAGTTCTTTAAAGTCGACCACTTACTTAATACTTCTGATTTTAAATAGTAAATGATTAATTAAATTAATGACTTGTCAAATCATCTTTGCATACCTACAGGTCTTTTATAGTAAAAACACACACAAAACACAACAATACCTAACTACATTATTTTAAAATGTATCGAAAAAAAACCACATGTCATACTTTTTAACAATTTATTATTCATCAAATAGTATATCGTCATACTTAATTAATAAATCGTCTAAAAACTGGGCTGGAGGGGTTATATTTGTTTCATGCCTTGCCCAGCCAAGGTACCATAATATTGTCATTGTATGGGCACAGCAACCTACGGTTCTTCGTCCAACTATGCAATTACAACAGTAGTGTTCAACTGCCTCTCTCCCACTTACATTATTGTTAATTATGATATAAACATAATATATTTTTCGACTTATATGTCTGCTTTGAATTTTGCCTCTGAGAAGCCAGTGATTTTGGGAGAGTGACAATTCATCCCGCAGGTTGCTAAGATGAGCCTCTCTACACACTTCAATAGTATAGGAACCATTGTATCGAATATGTTCGCCATAATAAGACCGTGCTTGTTTTATCTGATAAGTACCACAAGCAATTAATATCAAGTCTTCCTGTGTGAGTTGAGGGAAGTTACTTATATTTTGTGAATCAACATTTATGTTTGTGAAATGTGCTCTCCTTCTATTGTAATTATTATTATTTATAAAATCAGCTAAAACATTATTTTGGTACATTTTTTGATTAATTATTTCTAGAATCTGTGCTGCATCAGTTCTGTCTGTATAACGACAATGAAACCGGTTTATCAATGCAGCAGCAATAGAAAAATCTACCATCAAATGAGATGATGCTCTATTAAAAAATTCATGGCGGAATATTTTAAATTGTTCTTTAAATATACCATTTACTGTTTCCACTACCCAACGGCACATGGTTACTGTCCTTGATCTATTTGCTGCTAACGTTGACAACTGTGTTTCATTCTCTTCTAATGAAAGTGGCATATGAACACTATAGTTACTATTTTCTAGAACTGATACTGCATCTCTAAAACCCCTATCCAGAATAAAAACATCACCATGTCGAAAATACTGCCTTAGCGGTTGAGACTCATTTATAAATTCATTTTGCATAATGTCACCATCTGATGTAGTTGCTGGATAGGGGCCAAGAACCTCTAAAATATACCCATCACAACACACAAACATAAATGGTTTCACAAGGTTCCTATACTTATGTAGAGAGTATGTATCCTTTTGATACTTATAATTTGAGCTTTTCTGGCAATATATATAAGTACCATCAACAATGACAATTGGTAATCTCTCCCCATTCTCATTAATACCTCCAAAAAGACCATTAGGGATTAAAAGATTTCTATTAGCAATCTCTGCCCTCGTCATATGGCTTAACCCTAAATGCATTGGCACAAAATCTTGTTGAAGCAACTCTCTTGCTTTGGACATTAAATTCTCCAAAGTACTGCGAGGCATTTGGAATAAACTGGCAATTCGCTCATTAGAGTCTCCATTTCTTAATTTCAATAATAATGCAGCTAGAGCAGTAGACCCTCTATGCATTTGAGATAACCTAGTGACTTCTGCCAACAATGTACGGAACTGCTCTTTGCTTATACCAAACCAATAATGTACTAAATGATTATCCATCATGTCAATATTTTCAAAATCAATTGATGTCTCTTTACTTAATAATGACACAAAATCATATATATATGCCTCTGTAAAGGTATGGTTCACTTCAATTTCATTTAATTGGTGCCATAAATTACCTCTTAAATGATAATTGCAGATGCGACAGTCAGCTGGAACATAGAATTTAAAATCTACAAAAAGTCTTATTCTTATAGATAATGGCACTACAAGTCTTTCAGCATGGTGACAACCAGGAAAAAAACAGCGGGCCTGCGAGTCTGATGCTCTCCCATACTGAGATAAAACAATTGTTGATACTTCTTGAGGGAGGGATGGAGAAGATTCAATTTGAACATGTTGTGTTACTTGCTCAGATGATGTACCCGGAATATCAGCAATAGATTCTTCAGATGTGGATGGTAGAGGTGGAACTGCAGATGATGTGGATGGTAGAGGTGGAACTGCAGATGATGTGGATGGTTCAGTGTAATGTTCAGCCAAACTATCACACCTCTGCCAACAAGGGTGACAAATCCGATCAGATGTACGTAGCTGCAATAAAATACAAAATAAATTATTAAATGAAATAAATAGCTATATGCCTTACCTGCTTATATGCTATATGTTTTACATAAGTAAGAGATAATGAAAGATTTGCTTAACATTTTATAGCATTTTGATAAAATATTAACATGAATACATACTGAGCGTGGCAAAATCCTCTCTGCAACAACAGCCCTTATGCGTACTTCTCTTTCAGTATTGCTTGATAATGTATGGGCTCTTGACCGATACAAAGACCTCCCACAGTGTACACATACGTTCCTATGCCCTACAGTATGTGTAAGTGGTCCTGGTGCTTCAATTGATTGATGTAGTAGCAACCAACAAGCATGACACACAACGCTATCCCTCGGTATCTATAAAAAAAAGAAACTTAGATTTTTCAAACCACTGATAATGAGCTATAAATAAATTATTGGATGGGTTAAGTTGATACGTTTTTTTATAATGAGCTCAGTGGCATGTTTACATTTTACACATAACATCGTGTTTCGCTAGTTAGGTTTTAAGTCCCATGTGATAGGGGGCGACGCTATTGCCATTAACCGGATAGAGTATATTATTTTGTTTGTAACATGAAGCAATCGCAATGACTATACTATTACAATATTCACAATAAATAATAAAACACAACTTACATCGGTAATAGCATTTTGTTGCTGGATCAATCGCCGAATGTCTTCAGTCTCAGTTTCTAACGAGTATCGACGCATCCGAAAGATATTTAAACCACAATTGATGCAGCGGATCATGGTTAATAGATTACAGCTTCAGATATCCACGTGAGAAAAGCCAGGTCAACAAATCGGCTGGTTCAAATGTTCAGTTGGGCGGGCCGAGTCAGCGAGTAATACAGGTTCAGGTTCAGTTTTAACAGCCAAGGTAGTCGCAAATGGTAGAAGAAAAATCGGAATCCAGAAACACAGCAATAAACAATACAAAACTCAAAAGGAAATCGGAATACTTCGTCACTCGGAAACGCGGGAGGAGAAGTGTTAAAGCTTTTTGACAATGACGTGACTGTCAAAAAGTTTTATTCAGTGCTGCCAGCGCTATAATGACATGATTAGATTAACGGTATCAACGGTATCAATAATCGATTTTTATATATTAACAATAAAAATATGATTATATTCAGAAACATAACTTATTATTATATTATTCATTATAATAGGGATTACTGCGTAATAAATTCACTTGCGCATCTTCTCGTAATGATATTGTTATTGTAATCGATTGGCAAGTGCAATTTCGTTTCGATATTGTTATTTTGGTCTTGGTAACATTTCTTTCAAATAGTGAAATCGTTGTGACATGTGTTGATAAATTAAATTACTATTTAAAATTACTTTTCAACGGTGTACTTCTACAGATTTTGATTATGTTGTATAATTCTTAATGTTTTTTAATACGAATGATCATAATTATAGAAAATCTGTCGGTCTTTATATGATTCGGGCCTATTCTTGGCATTGTCCTTTGGGCTGTTACCTTAAAGGATGAAGTGGATATCGATTATAGCACATTTACATTAATAAAAAAATGTTTTATTTTGGCCAATGAGTTAATTAACTGTTCATAGCGACGTTACAGACGGCTGTTCCTGGTGCCTCCACAAGTTACTTTTAATGTAATCGAAAAAAATATATTTTCATTTTAGATTTCCGAAGATTCCAGAAATAAAAGAGAAGTGGATAGATACTATCAATAGGGAAAATTGGTTTCCAACAAAGTACAGCGTTGTTTGCTCAAGGCACTTCACCCCCGACTGTTTAAAATATTTAAAACAATTCCGACGTTTATTTAGTTCAGCGATTCCAAAAATGAATACAAAATTAATACATTTTGTGCATCAATAATTTTCTTGTACATAGTTCTTTTTTGTAATAGACTGATTTTTATTAAATATTTTTATAAGATTTTTATTGATAGCCCGGTCAAAATAGACATTTGAAATAACAAAAATTCCCACAAAGCTGATTTTTGGTGGAGAGCTAGATTTGACCATTATAAATAAAATTGTAGTTTTCCTAAAAGATAAATTCCACGACATTGGCCTCGACCTCAACCTTTCTAAATGTGAACTTTTTATACCCGACTCGACTGACAGACAGACTATTCTTCAAAATTTCCTCTCAATAGCTCCTGAAATTAAACCGATAGACCAAAGTTCTCTTTGCCTCCTTGGATCGCCTATACTGGAAGATTCATTTTCGGATTTTATTGAGAAGAAAATTCAAAATTTTAATAATGTTTCGGAAAGGCTACTCAAAATTAATATGCATGCAGCCATCACCATCATACGGTACTGCTGTTTTGGACCAAAATTTACGTATAACTTGCGTGCTTCCCATTTATGGAAGCACACCAGCCTTTTGGACAAAATCGACGAAATTATACGACATACATTATCATCCATTTTAAATGTGGCCTTGGACGACAGAGCTTGGTCTCAAGCGACTCTTCCCATCCGTATGGGAGGACTTGGCGTCCGTAAAATTTCCAGTGTAAGTTTACCAGCCTTTATTTCCTCGGTCCATGGCACTGAGAAATTGATCAGGAAAATATTACCCACCACACTGGCCAATTTTGAGGTGCCAAGCCTGACTGAGGCTTTAAATGCTTGGAAAGTCGCATGCCCGAACACCGACTTACCCGCCAACCTGTCCTCCCAGAGACAGTGGGATGAGCCGCTCTGCAGAGTAATACGGAAAAGTTTAATCGATACGTCAATTACTTCTGCAGAGCGAGCGCGCCTACTGGCTGTGGGTGAATGGGAGTCGGGTCTATGGCTTCTTGCACTTCCGTCCTCAAACACAGGCACCATGTTTGATGACACCACCTTCAGACTCGTCGTTTGCCTCCGACTAGGTGCTCCATGCTGCTCTCCTCATCGCTGCCACTGCGGGGAAGCTGTCAACAGCCTCGGTCACCACGGCCTGTCGTGCAGCCGGAGTGCCGGCCGCATACCACGACATGCCAACATAAACGACGTGATCCGTCGCGCTCTTGTTGCCGTCGGCGTGCCAGCCGTACTCGAACCAAATGGCTTGGCACGCGACGATGGCAAGAGACCAGACGGCATGTCGCTATTTCCGTGGAAGGTGGGTAGGACTTTAGTGTGGGACGCGACATGCGTCGACACTCTTGCGCCATCTCACCTTCCCGGAACTGCATGTTGCGCTGGCTCCGCCGCTGCACAAGCAGAGAACCTCAAGCGGCGCAAATATAGTAACCTTATAGGCAATTACATGTTTGAGCCGTTTGGGGTTGAAACTCTGGGGCCGTGGGGTCCGAGGGCGCACCTTCTTGCCAGGGATATTTCCCAGCGCCTGGTTGACACTTCCCGGGACCCAAAGGCTGGCTTTTATTTCGCACAGAGGTTGAGCATTGCCATCCAACGTGGCAATGCTGCCAGTCTTTTGGGTACATTACCCAGTGACAGCGATGAGGAGCAATTTTTTGATGCACTGTATTAGTTTTAAGTTGTATATATATATATAAGTTTATTTTATTTTATTTTCAATTAATGTAAATATATTGTGAATAAATAAACTATGAATGACTGTTACAATAAAATACTAAAAGTCCCCATCGATCCCATGTGGGCGTCAAAAGTTATTCGAGGTCAAATGTCAATATTTTTGTTTTTTTTTTTGTGTTTTTTTCGAAAACGGTAAGTTTTATCAAAAAAATACATCAGACCAAAATTGTAGATTATAAAATTTTCTGCAAAAATGTCATTAACAGTTTTCTCCTAAATGTTACTATTCCTGAGATATGGCGCTTCAAAGTATATTCCATACATGACATGCACACATTTCCACGCCACCTGTGAGGAAGTGTACTCGGCGCGTTTTTTTATCGTGGTTTCCCCTGTAGGCCTACTCTACTAACTGTCATGACAATTTTAGGATAGTTTAAGGGAATAATTGCCGTCAAGTTCTAATATGATGTTATTATTGATATTAACTATTGGGTTAACTATTATTGTGATTGTTTTAGATTTATCAGATTCATACAAAAACTCGTGGTGGCCTAGTGGGTAAAGAACCAACCTCTCAAGTATGAGTGGGTCCGATTCCAGGTCAGACAAGTACCAATGCAACTTTTCTAAGTTTGTATGTACTTTCTAAACATATCTTGGACACCAATGACTGTGTTTCTGATGGCACGTTAAACTATAGGTTCTGGCTGTCATTGAACATCCTTGGCAGTCGTTATGGGTAGTCAGAAGCCAGTAAGTCTGACACCAGTCTAACCAAGGGGTATTGGGTTGCCCGGGTAACTGGGTTAAGGGGGTCAGATAAGGAATAATAAGGGCTTGTAAAGGACTGGTACTTAGCTACATCCGGTTAAACTGGAAGCCGACCCCAACATAGTTGGGAAAAGGGCTCGGAGGATGATTTGATACTACAATCATTTTTGCAATTGCAAAAAATAATGTCAGGAGTTTTTCTGGAGCAGGTGGGAGTAAAGTTTTAATAGGGTCCAGATACATAATGTATCAATTTCCAACCCCAGTCTTCTGGATAAAAATGGAAATGTCGAAGGATAATTAGCGTGCGATAATTTTCAACAACTTTAAAAGAGGATTGTCGCGACTTCAGCTGTTTAAAAAATTTTGTTCTGTGTTTAGTGATGCAGAACCATGCCTTAGGACTGCAGTACGCTGATATTTAGGATTTAAAAGTGGGCAATCTAGCCTTAGCGACCAGTCACGTGAAGGTAATTCAAAACCCGATATGACCCAAGATAATATCGAGGCTATGCGGCAGTTAATTGTCGCAGACCAACATGTAACATACCGTGACATAGATCCGTGGGCATTACACGATTGTTTTACATTCCCCAAAATTAAGTAAAGTCTTCGTGGTAAACGTTTCAAGCACACCTGAAAAAGCTGTTGACTCATACAAATCGGCCAATTTGACTACCCCCACTTCTGAATGGAATAAATATTTCAAGAACTGGGTTTAATGTATGCAAAAGTGCATTAAATATCGCGGAGAATTCTTTGAAAAACAATAAATGGTATTAACCTATCAGATTGTCTATACTTATTTCAAACGACACAATTTAAAGGCAGCCGTCGTATGTACGTGGCTTATATGTGCATATCATGTGTAGTGTGACTCTTTGAATCGCGATATCTCAGGAATGGTAAGATTTAGGAGAAAACTGTTAATGCCATTTTTGTAGAAAATTTAAAGATCTACAACTTTGGTCTGATGTATTTTTTTGATAAAACTTACCGTTTTCGAAAAAAAATACAAAAAACCTAAAATTTTGACATTTGACCTCGAATAACTTTTGACGCACACATGGGATCGATGGGGACTTTTAGTATTTTATTTATAATGATCAAATCTAGCTCTCCACCAAAAATCAGCTTTGTGGGAATTTTTGTTATTTGACCACTACTTTTATGTCTATTTTGACCGGGCTATGAGTATTTATTATTACGATGAAATACATTTTATCGATATTTTTAAATTGAAAGAGAGCCATCCCTTGCTGGGCGTACTCGTGCAACTCGACCTTGAATTGACCAATAGTAGCCGCGGATTATGCCGCGTCCCCCGGCCCACCGTGGTGAGTCGTGTTCTTAGAAGAAATTGGCGAGTGCGCTCTCTAGTGGTTATTTACTTTATGATTTTACGTATGCACCTAGTGACGTAACGAAGACAACTCCGCCGAGACGCGAGTCACGCACCGCCCCGCTCCGCACCACTCCGTACCGCCTCGCTGTCCTCCGCTCTGCACCCCAATGCTCGCTGTCCTCCGCACTGCACCGCCTCGATGTATGAATATTCGCTCAGCTCTGCTCCACCCCGCTCGTACTGTTTCCATTGAAGCGGAGCGGAGATTTCAAGCATTGGTCAATTTGTGCACCGCTCAGCTCCTCCGCCCAGTTCCGTGTCAGTGGAAACGCGGCCTAAGGGTGCTTACATAAAGAAACAGGTTTCCGGTACAGACAAATCTGTACGGGTAAGACTTACCCGATCGGTACCTACCCGGTAGGTACCGATCAGCGCAGGTATAATATTTCAATATAATCCTATTCACTCACTTATAAAGAAACAGGTTACTTGTCGGTGCCGACTACCTGGACCGTGCCATACGTGTTTAAGCATTTACTGGTGTAGGGTGTGTTAAATAATATTAAAAATGGATTTGGATAACGAAGTTTTGATAGCCTTAGTGTTTGATAAACAATGTTTATGGGACATAACTCATAAGTTCCACGGCAGCAAAAATGTTACAGATAAGTGTTGGAAAGAGATCAGTTTGGAAATGAGACAGGATGGTGAGTACTTTTAATGATCAGTTCGATTTATTTTAATTTTGTAGTTCGAAAATATGAATAATAAAGTATTACCTACCTCATCATCAGCCTATCGCAGTCCACTGCTGGACATAGGCCTCTCCAAGTGCACGCCACTGAGATCTATTTTCGGCTTCTCGCATCCAGCTCCTGCCAGCCGTCTTGCGCAAGTCATCACTCCACCGTGCCTGAGGACGTCCTACACTACGTTTGCCGAGGCGTGGTCTCCACTCTAGAACTCGTTTACCCCAACGGTTATCGGTTCTTCGGCTAATATGGCCAGCCCACTGCCACTTCAGCTTGCTGATTCGGTAGGCTATGTCGATGACCTTGGTTCTATGACGGATTACCTCATTTCTGATGCGATCCCTCAGAGAAACGCCGAGCATAGCTCTTTCCATAGCCCGCTGAGCGACTTTAAACTTGTGGACCAGCCGTACCGTCAGTGTCCACGTTTCGGCTCCGTAAGTCATGACAGGTAGGACGCACTGATTGAAGACTTTTGTCTTTAGGCACTGTGGGATCGACGATGTTAGGACTCGACGTAGCTTCCCAAATGCAGCCCAACCCAACTGAATTCTCCTATTCACCTCGTCCTCAAAGTTGTTTCTACCTAACTGCAATGTCTGCCCGAGGTATACATATTTCCGAACAACTTCGAGAACGGCGCCGTGTATCGCAATCGGTTCCGGTAGAACATGTTCATTGAACATGACCTTGGTTTTGTCCAAGTTCATCCGTAGGCCGATGCGTAGAGAAGATTCAGCCAGGTCGTTCAGCATCTGTTGTAGGTCCTGCAGCGTTTCCGCCATGATGACGATATCGTCAGCAAATCTCAAGTGAGAGATGTGTTCGCCATTGATGTTGATGCCGCGTCCTTTCCAGTTCAGCGTCTTGAACATATCCTCCATGGCATTAGTGAACAGTTTCGGGGAAATAACATCCCCTTGTCTCACTCCTCGATGCAACGGTATGGGCCTTGTTTGCTGATTCTGTACTTGGACGGACATTGTAGCGGCTTCGTAGAGACATCTCATCACTTGGATGTATCGCCAATCTACTTGACAACGCTGCAGGGACTCCAGAACAGACCAGATTTCAACCGAGTCAAAGGCCTTCTCATAGTCCACAAATGCTAGACACAGGGGCTGATTATACTCTTCGGTCTTCTGTATAATCTGCCGCACTGTGTGGATGTGGTCTATGGTGCCGTATCCGCTCCGAAACCCAGCCTGCTCCGGTGGTTGGAATTCGTCGAGTCTTTGCGCAAGACGGTTCGTGATCACTCTTGAGAACAGCTTATATACGTGGCTTAGGAGGGAAATGGGTCGATAGTTCTTCAACTGGGTTTTGTCTCCCTTTTTGAAGAACAGGACGACAACACTCCTACTCCACGCCTCTGGAGTTCCTTCAAACAGGACGGCATTAAAAAGCTTCTGGAGCTCCCCCAGTACGGGCTTACCTCCTGCTTTTAAAAGCTCTGTTGTAATGCCATCCTTGCCAGGGGCTTTTCCATTTTTGAGCTGTCTCAGAGCGATCTCGATTTCGCCAATGCTGACTTCTGGCAGGTCTTCGGTGAAATGGCGTGTTAATGTGGCTCTAGAATCCTCATTTCCGGGATCAGGTCGAGATGCATGCGATGCGTATAACCGGCCATAGAAATTTTCCACTTCCGAAAAAACTGCCGGCACCAAAGAAACGACTTCTCCACTTGTTGTGGTCAGCTTCGTCAAGTGGCTTCTTCCAAGAGATTGTACGAACACCTTTGACCCCCGATTCAGCTCAATTGCTCTTTCAATGTCAAGAGTATTGGAGCAGCGGAGGTCGCGTCGTACGTGCTTGTTGATCTCTTGGTTTAGAGCCCGCTGAGCTGACGAAGTGACAGGCGGGTTTTCACGTCGTTTCTTCATAAGCCCTAATGTCTCTTCCGAAAGCTTTGATTTCTTGCCCTTACGCTGCATGTTACAGAATCTCGAACCTTCCTCCCTGAGGATCCGAACCACATATTCGTGGTTCTGGTTAACGTCTGTTGTGGTTTCCACGGTGTGGTTTACTTACCTAATTTAATTATATATTCAGTGATTACGTTTGAAATATTGCACAAACTTATCTCTGACGTTTGTAGCAACATTACTAGGCGGCATTGACATATATTCTAACGATAGACATGAACATCCATACAAATAATTTACCCGCTTATGTCGTCTGTTGACATCTTGTTGACGTATTGTGACATGTAGTCATCCTCATTGATGTTAATTGCAGAAGTGACATAATATTTTCGGTCGTATTTTGCCTACATTCTTCATTACTCAAAAAGTTTATATCTAAGTGAATGCAAAATCATGTAATTAAAACCAGGAACTTATTTTTAGGATTTTTTAATATTAATTATGTACGATGTTTTTTTTCTTAAAAATAATAAATCTTAGACTTGAAATGCACTTCCAGAGTGATGCATGTTTGTTGTTGGATGAAATGAATGGATATCGATGTTTATGAGAGGTATGGCTTATATTTCAGAAAAACATATATAGAGTTTTTAAGAATGTGGGGAAGCCCGCACCGGGATATAACCTATGTGACTCGCAGATAACGTAGCTTTCTAATGGTGAAAGAATTATAAAAATGTCCCTGATGATGCGCTGATATATCTTGTAGTGTTTTTACAGTAGCGAAATACATACGAGGTCATATAATTTTTTCTTGAAAGTAAGAACATACTGTAGGTGTGTAGGGTGACGTGTAGCAGGGAAGAATAACACAGTCCAGGGTGCACAATACAGAGAAAAGTTGATTTGCACAGCACAAGAAAGTACACGTACAGTTTATACACACACAGAAGAGAAAGTCAGAAGGAGAAAAGTAGAGAGAGTCACAAGCACAGAATACAGCACAGTACATACAGTTTTGCCTAGATCTAGGCAGATCAGAAAAGCACAACGGTTTGACAATTTAAAAATGTGGGCGTTAGCGCAGCGAATGAAAGCCTACCTCTGACTGGTGCAACAGGCCTTGTCCCGCGTGCGCGAGTGCAACGCCGCCTAGTGCGGTCTCGCTCTCGCGCCGCTGTGACGTAGCTGTCGAACCGGCCGGTCTATCGCTGGTCGCTACTAATACAACCAAATGCGTTTGTCCACATGTTTGTTCATTACATAAAATAATTAAATAATAAAAGTAAACATAATTTCTAAATAGAATTTAAATTGAGTGGACAAATTACAATATATATAAAATAAATACATATATAAATATAAGTAGGTCACTACAATACCATGACAAAGTGAAGTCTGTTTTCATTGATATTTTACCTACTGCCAGTTTTATGGCGATCTGCTCGGCATCTGTTTCTGCACGATTTTCTTAATCCATAATTTAAGATGGCGGGCGGGAACAAATTAATACATATTTGTAAAATTGAATTATAAATGAAAAGTATGATATACAAGCATTGTAATAGCATGAACAGCGTGTAATTTTACTAACTTGACTCTCGAATAGTTTACATGTGTAAGTTTATACCTTGATATGTATTTTCTATTTTATAATTGTCGTTTCATAGACATCTATCTGACGCAGGTGTCAAAATCGCTCTGATTTGCCATTTTGGGCAATGCAAAGTCTGCAGTGCATTTCAGTGTGGCAAGCTTTTTGTTCGGAACGTTCAGAGGTCAGTGGAACGTTCTATCTTATCTAGTACGTATAGTCTGTTTTTTAATCTCGTAGACTAAATTGACACTTGCAAAATGTCAAACTTACTAATAATGTTGCTAGCTCTTTGGTGCAGTATTGTACTTACGATATCGGTTTATTGAATCGTAACTTTTTATCTACAAGGTGTTGATTTGCATTTGTGCCATACTTCAGGAGGCGGTCATTAAATACGTAAATAATCGATTGGAATTACAGTGGACGGGAAATAGCTAATATGTACTACTTTTTTTGTTATTGTAATGTCGTAGTATGTCAGAAGTAATCCAATTTTATGAATGAAAATTATGAATAATCGTTGCGTATGCTTTGTGTTTGCGTTTGTGTGAGGGCGCACCACGGTTTTAAGGCCAGTAACACACGCGTCAAGTTCAAATACGGCTAGATGACATTGAAGGAATTCCGAAAAAAAAAGATAAAAAAAAAAATACGTACCAATTTTCTTATTGATTTGGGTCGAGAATCATTAGCATAATTACGTCCTTGACTATGGCACGGATGCAAATCAACAGCTTGTATAATAGACGAATTTAATATTCATTCAAAGTTTTGTATTTAAAATTCACGTACGTACACACGGTTGTACGACGTGCTACAAACTGCCAGGGATATCTGACCACGCAAATTTTAATCTATGCGTAATCATCAAGGATAAGCCCATTATTTCAGGATGACTTATTGTAAAAAAACGATACTTGATTTTATTAACGCTAAGTTTCGGTCGTGCCACATCACTATTTAAGAATTTGCAATAAACTGACCACACTCGTAATGTCAGTTTAGTCTACGAGATTAAAAAACAGACTATAGTACATATACAGTCAAACGTGGATAAGCGAGAGTTCAAGGGGACACAATCTCATTCTCGCTTAAAGAGGTTTCTCACTAACCCGAGTTTCTCACTAATGCAGGTAGCGTTTCTCTCTTAAAGAGGTACACAGCAATAACAAACCACAGAACGTACGAATGTAGTAAATATGTAGATACATATGTAATATGATAGAATTATGTGCATCATATGCACAACATATACGTATTGTGTATATATTTTAAATGCATACGAAAACAAAACAAAAATTAATGCACTATGTAATTTTATTTTATTTAGAAATTATTTACCCTTAAAAAATCTGTCAATTTCGTTTGGGTTTCTGTTTTTGTATTTCGAATGTTTTTCTCTAACTCATAAATATTGCTAGATCAACAACCGCCGTGTCTTCAAAGTACTGATGGACCGTCTCCAACGCATTTGAAGCTAGCTTCATTGTAATTATCTTTATTTCTGTTTCCAGAATCTGTGCGTTTTGTCATGATGCAGAACTGAACTTTCCTTTGCAATTGATAATAGTTCCGACAACCAGGATGGTATACAGGCACACACACGTGTCCGTTCCAAAAGAATGCGATAGAATAACAATATTATTAGTTTCACGAAATAGAATAGGTACAATATTGACGAGAAAACAATACAAAAACAATGGTGCCACGAAAGTTAAGAATGACTCATAAAATTGCAGATGTTTTTGTAATTAAAGCTTGACTGTCACTTATAGAGGTATAGATAAGTAACAGTCTCACTAACGGAGGTCTACGAGGGAAAAACGACTCTCTCTTACAGAGGTTTCTGCTTCTCGCTAATAGAGGTTTTGGGAGCTTAAAATGACGGTTCCTGGCTGTTACTCTCACTAATAGAGTTTTCTCACTTATCCAGTTCTCACTTATCCAGGTTTGACTGTATATCGATGCTAAGCGGACCATGGCGGACTCAGTCTTTGATTGTGCCATCTTCGTCTAACAATATTTATCGAAGTCAAGTTTCGTTCAAAACCCTCTTTATCAATAATTATATTGTGCAACAAACACATAGTTTTTACGATCTTATCAGCTAGTTGAATATCCGTTTCGATGCTTTTAGATAACAAACGCCACTTTGAGTATAATCTACCAAATGCACATTCCACTGTTTTTCTCGCTCGTGACAAGCGACTACTAAAAGGACAATGGGCAATTCCGGTCCAAATGTCCACCACGAACGAGACGTATATGGCTAGATAGCCCATTAAATATAGAACATTTTTTGTTATGAAAGTAAAAAAAAATATAATGCCAGAAAAAAGTTATAGCAAAATCAAATAAAACATTTTATAGATTTTTTCAATTTCATTTTTTCAATTACTTTTCGTGATGTTTGATTTTCATATTTCTGTAACTTCTGACAAATAGAATTGTTCATTATTAGAGAGAAGACACCACCAGTTACATCGAACTTTCTTAGATCCAGGAACCGCTGAGTATATTCAAGCACTTCTGGTGCCTCTATTGGTTAGTGATTCGTACATCCATCGGGCAAAAAAATATGGGCTGTTTATATGTAAATGTGTCTTACTCATCTTAGTTTTAGATAAAATGCGGAAATGGAAGTGGAATAAAATAAAAAATAATAAAGATAACATAAAAAACTACCGAAAATGAAGAATACATTTTTGGCTATAACTTTTTTTTGGCATTGTTTTTTTTTTACTTTCTTAGTAAAAGTTACTCTAAATTAAGTGGACTATTTAATTATATAGGTCTCGTTCGTGGTGGACATTTGGACCAAACTTCATACATTCTTGCCCAATCTCCTTTTGTTGCTCCACTGTTAAATCACGTCCCCCAAAGGGTTTCATTAAATATGTTTTTAAAGGATACGCTTCATCAGCTAAAAATACGTAAGGAACAGAGACTTGGGTATTAGGTAAATAAGTGGCAATGGAATATCTAATTCTCTTTCATTTAAAAACTGGTACAAATCTGATGCTCTAAAGGTACCGCCATCACTCTGTTTACCATAGCCCCCGACTTCTACCATTACAAATTTATAATCAGCATCGGCTACTGTTTGCAGTACCACAGAAAAATATTTGTTATAGTTGTAAAACATAGATCCAGATTTTTTTGGGCACATAACGCGCACATGTTTACCGTCTATACAACCTATGACGTGAGGGATATTTAAATAAAACTACTTTTACGGATTTTATCGCGTTATATTAATATTATTTAATCCCGACGTTTCGGATCCTTTACAGCATCCATGGTCACGGGCAGACTAAGGTGTTGGTCGTCTTGATATATTAGTTACAAACAGCTACCCTACATTTTGTTGATTATTATTGACAATCCGATTCACGCAAAACGAGCTCACTGTATCCATAGGTCGAGCAGTTGTAGGCTTGGATTTTGATTTAATAGTTTCTATGATGGGATTCCAAGCAGGTGGTATGCACCAGCCATCTTCTCTATTGAAATTTGGATGTTTTTTAATTTCAATAGCCTCGCGAATCATCCTAGGTAGGAATCGGTTTTCTCTTGCAAGGACTTGTGGTTTATCAAATCTGATGTAATGCTGGGCCTTGTCTAGTGTGTGTTCACAAACTGCTGACTGTCTGGAACGGCGGTGTTTGACATCGGCGATGTGTTCTTTTACGCGGGTCCCTATGCTTCTTTTAGTTTGGCCTATGTAAGAGAGACCACAATCACATTCAAGCTTGTATACACCCGCATCTTGTAGAGGTATGTGACACTTGACAGGTGGTAAGAATTGACTGATCTTCTTCAGCGGCTTGAAGTAGGTTTTGATTGAAGCTCGCTTCAAGATGTAGCCAATCTTGTCTGTGACTCCTCTTATGTATGGAAGAACAGCAGGTAGACGCTCAACTGTGGCTGGTTTCACGCGGGTTCTGCGACGAGGGCGCGGTACTCGGAGCTTGTTGTCGTGCAGTACTTGCTTGACATGTTGAAGCTCAGCACCCAGGTGTTGTTCATCGCAGATCCCACGTGCTCTCTGAAACAATGATTTACCAACGGTAGGTAGATAACTGTGTTGGGTGGTGGTGGGACTCACCATGAAGGTATTTGTCTGTATGGGTTTTCTTCCGATACACAGTGTGACTCAAGGTGTTATTAGGGTTACGGATAACCAAAACATCTAAGAAAGCTAAGGAGTTGTTTGCCTCTGACTCCATAGTGAATTGAATTTTGGGGTTTATGGAGTTAAGATGATTTAAAAATGCTGTGACTTTGTCAGATGGTAGTAGAGTATCTACTACCATCTGACCGTAACCCTAATAACACCTTGAGTCACACTGTGTATCGGAAGAAAACCCATACAGACAAATACCTTCATGGTGAGTCCCACCACCACCCAACACAGTTATCTACCGTTGGTAAATCATTGTTTCAGAGAGCACGTGGGATCTGCGATGAACAACACCTGGGTGCTGAGCTTCAACATGTCAAGCAAGTACTGCACGACAACAAGCTCCGAGTACCGCGCCCTCGTCGCAGAACCCGCGTGAAACCAGCCACAGTTGAGCGTCTACCTGCTGTTCTTCCATACATAAGAGGAGTCACAGACAAGATTGGCTACATCTTGAAGCGAGCTTCAATCAAAACCTACTTCAAGCCGCTGAAGAAGATCAGTCAATTCTTACCACCTGTCAAGTGTCACATACCTCTACAAGATGCGGGTGTATACAAGCTTGAATGTGATTGTGGTCTCTCTTACATAGGCCAAACTAAAAGAAGCATAGGGACCCGCGTAAAAGAACACATCGCCGATGTCAAACACCGCCGTTCCAGACAGTCAGCAGTTTGTGAACACACACTAGACAAGGCCCAGCATTACATCAGATTTGATAAACCACAAGTCCTTGCAAGAGAAAACCGATTCCTACCTAGGATGATTCGCGAGGCTATTGAAATTAAAAAACATCCAAATTTCAATAGAGAAGATGGCTGGTGCATACCACCTGCTTGGAATCCCATCATAGAAACTATTAAATCAAAATCCAAGCCTACAACTGCTCGACCTATGGATACAGTGAGCTCGTTTTGCGTGAATCGGATTGTCAATAATAATCAACAAAATGTAGGGTAGCTGTTTGTAACTAATATATCAAGACGACCAACACCTTAGTCTGCCCGTGACCATGGATGCTGTAAAGGATCCGAAACGTCGGGATTAAATAATATTAATATAACGCGATAAAATCCGTAAAAGTAGTTTTATTTAAATGTCTAATATTCGCGTAAGTGTCAGAAATCAATACGTGAGGGATATTCCAAATATTATTGAAATCATTATGAAATATATCTCTGGTGGGTGTAGTCATATGTATGGTTATTTTCATTATTATACAGTTCGTCCCATATTGCTAGGACCGTCTCTTCTATAATTTTTGTTAATGTTGTTACTCCTATTCGAAATTTTTTTGAAAGCGATTTGAATAATGCTTCAGTTGCAAGATATCTGAAAATAAAAAACACTTTTAACTATTACACCCTGAATACAGGATGTAAAAAAAGTAAAAAATTACGCTAAATCTTGGGATCCCGATTCTGCTCATTATTTTATGAGACAGTCAGAGGTCAAATATAATTTTGTTGTTGCAAGCATCAGGTTAAATTAATTTAAAAATACCTACTTATTTCTTGCCAGGGTTCTATATAAGACCCAACCTGATAATTAGGATTTAAATAAATAGTTATTTTTAAATTGATTGAACTGGAAAGAAATAAGTATTTTTAAATTCATTTACTTACCTTGATATTTACAACAATAAAATTGTATTTGACCTCTGTAGGAAAAATATCAGTACTTTTTTGTTTCAGAAAGTAAAATAAGAAAAAGATGGAGATATCTAAGGGATCAATTTGCGGTAGGGTTAGGAAAGATTCCACCTTCTCGCTCTGGAGATGAGGCAACTACAGTATATCCCAAATGGCCATATTTTAAACCCTTACTTTGCTCAAACCTATGGTGAAGGCGCGGCTAACCACTGGAAGTTTGATGCGACAAAGATCTCATTCAAATAGTGCTGTGAGCCTTGATAGTGAAACAGAAAACTCCCAAACTACAAATGAAAATGATTGTTCTCTTTCACCTGAACCAAGCAACATGGAAGATAATGATGCGAGTGACCAACCAACAGTGTCTCCTGCGATGCCCGTTTCAAAAATCGCTTTGAAAAGGCCGAAGAAAACAATCAATGACAAATTATTGGACATTGAGCATCAAAAACTTAATTTTTTACAGGATAAGGATAAATCCCGACAGAATAGAACAACAGATGCAGACAAAGAACATATTTTATTTTTTAAAAGCCTCATACCACACATTGAAAAAAATCCACAGCACATGCTACTTTCTTTTAGAAACCGCATTCAAAGCGTCGTCGACCAGTTCGCGTACCAATCTTGCAATATGAAGTGTGTGAATATGTGAAGGGCGGGCGTTTTGGGGGCTGTCTTTTGTAGATTTGACGTTCAAAAAGTGCTGATTTTCAGCCTACTTTGAATAAATGACTTTTGATTTTGATTTTGATTTTTGATATGGTAACCCTAGTTCGATGTCAAACTACTCTTCTTTAAGTAATGTTTCCCGTAATAGTACTCCAGAGACCTGCAACGAAATAACTCTTCCACAAACTTCGAGTGACAATATTGCTGTTATAAGCAACCGATTAGCCACAGAAGAATGAAGAATCCACCTGCAACCGACTAGCTGCAGACGAATGCAATCAATCTAATAGCCACCGAGTATCTACAGAAGAAAATAATGAATCTACCCAGAATGAACAATCTCTTGCCGAATTGTGAAATCTTCAATTTGATTTTGGCCCATGGGGTGCCAAAAACCAAGGTTTATAGCTATAACTTAAACAGAGCATTTTTAATAAGTCTGTTGGCTTTAAATTAGCAATTTTGGAGTTTTACTTTAATTATAATTAAGTAATTATTAATAATTTAATTTTAAGTTGACATGTAAGTCATGTACCGTATTGTACGTTATGCCTTTCGCTGATTTTGGCTAATAAATAACATTCACTTAATTGAAATTGTATTTTGGATATTTTTCATTGTGCTTAAAACTACTTACAAATAAAACATACTAGCCTACTGAATGAAAAAAGTCAAGGAATTTTTTTGAACATTCTTTTTTATTTTTATTTTTTTTTTTTATTTTATTATACTTTTTGCACACATTTTACAAAAAAAACAATGTACAAAGGCGGACTTAACGCCTTAGGCGTTCTCTACCAGTCAACCTTTAGGTGGAGGAGAAATTTCATGGCAGGTGCACTAAATATGTATATAAGACAAATCGAAAATATATAAACGTACATAGACTTATTATACATACACATATATATATATATATATATATATATATATATATATATATATATATAATATTAAATAAACTTTAATACATATATAAATAACACAAAATCAAATGCATAGTTGTGTCAATTCTGCAAACTCTGGTGAAGATACTCACGAAGCTTCAATTTGAAAGTCAATCGGCTATCTACCATCCTAATTTCCGAGGGCAACTTGTTCCATAAAAGAATAGATTGGACAAAAAAGGAGGAATGAAGGAAATCTGTGCGACGTGAGGGACATTGGAGTAGACGGTTGTTGGAGGAACGCAAATTTCTGTCATGTTGAGAACACAAAAACTGGAAGTGGCATGATAAATATGGAGGTGAACAAGGAGTATGAAGAATGGAAAATAGAGTAGTTAATGCTCTCATCTCACGTCTTTGCCTAATTGGCAGCCATCTAAGCTGTTCTCGATGAGCAGACACATGATCGTACTTGCGAAGATTAAAAACGAATCGAATGCAATTGTTGAGAAGCCGGTCAAGTTTATTGAGCAGATCTGCATTCAGGTCGTAGAAGCAAACATCACCATAGTCAATTATGGGAAAGATCAAGGTTCGCACAAGCATTGCTTTCACGTTGAACGGGAGAAGGTTTCTTAACCGATAAAAGTAGCGCAGCAAACCTGTTACCTTCTGGCTAACACTCCCAATATGAGATTGCCAGCTTAACGTAGTGTCGATATGTAAGCCCAGGTTTTTCACGCTTGAGTTATAAGGGATGTTCATACCATCAAATTGTACCGGAGGTAAGCTGCTTAAATCCACTCTCTGCATAATGCGACTACTACCAACTAAAATAGCTTGGCACTTGCCAGGATTTACCGCCACTCCAAACCTATCAGCCCAGCTCTTCAACCCAGCTAGATCATTATTTAATTCCATGATTGTAGCAGATAAGCCCTCGAGGCTGGAGTGACGATATAGTTGCAAGTCATCAGCATAAAGATGATACGCAGACTGAAGTTCAAGAGTTAGGAGATTTATAAAAATTGAAAATAAAAGTGGAGAAAGAATACCGCCTTGTGGCACACCAGCATCCAGTTTGCACCAATTTGATGTCACTTCATCAACTCGTAGGGATCGGGGTGGTTGTGGACACCCCGATCCCTACGAGTTGATGAAGTGACATCAAATTGGTGCAAACTGGATGCTGGTGTGCCACAAGGCGGTATTCTTTCTCCACTTTCGGGGTGTCCACAACGAATGTTGTGGACACCCCGATTATAAGCAGTATAGAAGACATTTCATTTTGAAATTATACCACCCAGTATATTACGCAGATTTTTATACTAATAAATATTATTCATTACTTATAATGATAACGAGTCTTTCTTCAGGTGAAATTGGTTGAACATGCGTAAGCGATGTTCGATTATATTTAATATGTAGTAAAATATTTCTTAAGCCATCCTTGTACTTAGGAGAATCGGGCCCCTGTTTCTTTATGCGAGTCAACACTGTACCCATCGGTACCGACCCGTACCAGATTTGTCTGTACTGTACCGGAAACCTATTTCTTTATGTAAGCACCCTAACGATGGACAAAAACATTCATACAAATAATTAATTTGTCTGAATACTCTCCGAGGAACTTCGAGAGTACTGTAGATGCTGCTCAAGAATTTTATCAGCTGTGGACGTGGAGGTTCGAAGGATGGAGTTCTACTGTGACAAGAATAAGTGTATAATCTACGGGCAGGATAGATCTGTGAATTTCAATTTGTCAATGTCATAGAAGTACAACTGTCAAGTAAATTGATAATGTTTTGAAAAACTGTAACGATAGGTGTATTAGGGTGCGTCCACATCTGGCGAATGCGCCGCGAATGCGCAGCACGCGAGCCGATCGCGAGCTGTCCGCGAGCTGCGCGCGTGCATTTTTGTTCGTGCGCCGCTTCTGCGCCGCCCGCGCGCAGCTCGCGCGCGACCTAAGCGCCGCACGCGAGCGGCGCGCAGGCGGCGCGCAACGTCTGCCATCTTCGATAGTACTGAGCCAATATACGGAACTGTAAGGGCGAGAACTGATTGCGCGCAGATCGCGCGCCGCTCGCGCGCTCTATACGAGCCTTGCGTGAGTTGCGCTAAAGAGGCGCACCGAACTATTGCAGTGACTGCACGCGCGCAGCTCGCGGACAGCTCGCGATCGGCTCGCGTGCTGCGCATTCGCGGCGCATTCGCCAGATGTGGACGCACCCTTACCATTACGGATTTCAAATTTCAGGGAAAAACCTGAGACATTTATTTCAACTAATTCTCCAGAAGGTCATACATTAAAACGAACAATATGTATCATTGTGGAATGCGTCAAGTTGGAGAAAGGCATGTTGCCTACAAAGTTGACTTGATGGTTTGGAGCAACCGGCTTGATCTTCTAGCCCTAAGCAATTTTAAAGGTAGAAACTATAAACACTTTTTAAGACTATTAAATAGTGACTCTGCCCCTGCATGTGTCGCAGTCACACTTTAAATCTTTTTCACTATTTCCTAATTTTGAAAACAATTGTACATAACCAAACAAAAGGGACTAATTATTTGTTTTGAATTCATGTACTTTTTAGGTGAAGTCCAGATACACAGACTGCACTGGCAAAAAGTTTGGAACTTGCCACCTCCTAAAGAGAATGTTACTGTTCAAGCAATGGCTTGGAGGCCAGATGGGAAGGTACCCCGTAGATTTTTATAGAAATACTAAAAGGTATTTTAGAAATAGACTTGCTTATTGTATGCCTTAAATGCTACTTATTTTATCTTTTACAGGCATTGGCCATTGGATACAGTTCAGGGGTAGTGTACATTGTGGATATAGAAGATAAGGAAATAGTGGATAAGTATGAAGACCTCACAGATGAATTTGATAACTCAAAACAGTTTGGTATCACATGCATTACTTGGGCAGTTCGAGCTGACACACTGGAGAGTGCCATAGACCCCAATGTATATGTATGTATTCATTAGTCATAGAACCTTATCTACTTACAAATCATGAATTGTACTTTAAATTATATGATACTAGCTTCTGCCAGTGGTTTCACCCGCATCCCGTGGGAACTACTTCCCGTACCGGGATAAAAAGTAACCTATAGCCTTCCTCGATAAATGGGCTATCTAACACTGAAAGAAATTTTCAAATCGGATCAGTAGTTCCTGAGATTAGCGCGTTCAAACAAACAAACTCTTCAGCTTTATAATATTAGTATAGATTCAGGAATTGCCTTATCTTTAATAGTAACTGTTGTTTATTTGACTTTCAGGATGATGCTTCAATATTTTTGCAAAACTTACCTTCTACTGGTGAATACAAAAGTCAAGGATCTGATGAAAATATGAAAGATTTCAAAGAAGTTCAAGCCCCAAACCAATTAAATATGTTAATGGTGGGTTATGGAACTGGGTATATTTACATGAATATCTTCGGAAGATATCCTTATGGCACAATACATCTTGCTCAAGTTACTAAAGATGAGTTTGGAGAGTACAAAGTACTTGATATCTGTATGTCTGATGACTTCAGTTTGATGCAAGTTCTCTATATTGATAGAGTAACCAATAATCTCCTGATGTCACTTGTAAACACAAGTGTGTTATCAGCATTTGCTGAAGAAATGTACATTGTAGCTAAGAAGCACAGTGAAATTGTGAGATTAACTTCTTACTTAGACCAGACTATGATCTCTATTACTGAATCTTGGGAGCATATTTTACTAGAAATGGATACTAAAATGGCTGAGTATGCTGCATCAGTCCCTGAGGGTGGGGTTTCAGCTGATTTGTTGGAGCTACTCATGTTGGGTTTGTAATATAAATCAAATGACTATAATATATATATATAGAATACTGTAATCAAAACATAAACATTAACATTGTACTTTTATAGGAACCCCATCCGATGAGTTAGAACTATGCCTGCTGCAGAAACTGACTGTAAATGATTTGAAAAAGTTTGGTAATTCCATTGAGTTGAGCTACTCAACCATACAGAAATTGGTTCTCAAGCAACTAAATATTGTTGGACAAAGTCTGACTTATTACCTCTCTGAACTGAGAGGATTGACAAGGATACCAGATAGGTATAAGGTAAGAACATGGCACTGTATCATACTATTTCCTCTATTCTAAAATATTATTTTGGCGCTACAATAATTATGACCTTTTCAGGTGCTAGGTATAGAAGAAAACACAGTGACTGAAGCAATAAGAGCCTGCTGTGCTTTCCTCAATAAATGTCTAGAATTACAACAGGTCATTGATACTTCAATGCGCAATTACAAAGCATTCTTCAGATGGCTGTTTGTTGTTATAGTCCGATTACTTGGAGAACAAACTTCTACTGAAATAGTGAAAATCACTCAACAGGAACTTGGCCACATTGCTGAATTTCTATATAACTTTGACAATGTACAAGTTGATAGTGGTGAAGGTTTACCAGAAAAACCTGTCAAATTCAACTTGGAGAGGCTAGGACAATATTTAGAAGACCAAGAGCTGACCATATTACCTGATGATGATGACAATCCATGGCATAAATTTCTCAAAGATAATGCATGTCTACTAAAGGACAATGATACAATATTTTCTCTGGCAGAGTTCAAGAAGTTTTCTCTTGTACAACAACAAAAGCATTTGAAAAATGCAATAAGCCAGGTGTTTGATGTTTCCAAAAAAGAAACTAGTAAATATTTTTCTGCAATATATAACATAAAATGTTATGAAGACAAATCAAATGGGAAGTTGATGGAAAATTTGAGGATATGTCAAGCTTTCTATGGTTCTGAAAACAGTTTCATGATGGCATTCACAGATTCTACAAATCTAGAAGATGGTATACATTACATGACTGTAAAAATTAAGGAAAAGCCAGGCTCAGTGACAGCAATGAAGTATAGTTTTTCAACTATCATATTAGGTGATAAGAAACCAAATGATGAGATGATTCCTGTCCTGGATTTACAATTCTATTCTTCTGAATACTTATCTGTCTTGACACAACATCCTCGTATGGAAGAAGGTTCTATATTTATCCAAGTACCAGTAGGAATTATTCAAATAAATGCTACAGAATGTAGTTTGAAACCAAAAATGTTTTTGTTCAATGAGAAAGTGAACAAAAAGAATATTTCACCTTTGATAGAACCTGGAGTTTTCAAGGTTTTAGATAAAATGGATGGATACCGAATAGCTGTTTCAGGAGGTCGCAAAGTGGCAGTGGTATTGTCCAAAAGTCTCAGAAAAGTACGCATATTTGAAATGGAAATTGATGGAGATGATGAGGAAGACGAGACACTGGATACAACAACTCAGTCTCAGAGCACTAATGATCAATCCACATCTGAAAAACAAAACACATCAGCAGCTGCTGATGTTACTTTCTAAGAACATTATAATTAGTATTTTACTACCACTGAATAAAATTCAAATATAAACTAAAATAAAAACATTTTATTTAACAGTATAATCTTACTACTAGATTACATCTTAAATATTTACAAATGAGAATTTCCTTACAGAGAATATTAAACTCTTATATTGCATATTTTCTAAACTATTACTACTGATTATTTTATCACAAATATTGTAGTTTGCTATGTTAAATCAGACTTGCTTGTGGTGACTTTATTTGTATATTTTCGAAGACTGAATTGAAATCTGTGTCTAATCCCTGATTGTCTATTCCATATAAGAGATGTTCAGATGATTGGTTCCTACTGGGGCCTGGGGCTGGTTGGCTCAGTTGCCTTGCCTGAGCTGGGGTGGTAGTGCGGTTGTATATCTCATCTCCATCGCCTTCATCATCCTCAACTTCATCCACTGCAATTATAAATAATCAGAATTTAGATAAATAAGCTGGCCTACAAGACCTAACAGATGCATCTAGAATTAAATGTGTAGTAATTGAGTGTATGATGTGTCTCTACAACATATCTATATACAACGTTATTTTTTGTTTGTGCGAAACCTGAATATAGTTTGTTCAGAATCAGTAACAAAACTTTGAATGTTGGACACCACAAATAGGTATTTATTCTCGCACAACAAGTCACGGCGAGTTCATAGCGGGCGCGAGCACACAGTGCTATCGCGTTGCGCGGCATGTGCATGATACGGTTTTGAAATTTCGTACATAGATTCTTTACATAAAAATACTAGATAGGTGTATCAGGTTTCGCATAAACAAAAAATAACGTTGTATATGTATGATGAAATAAAAATATATGATAAAACAAATGATGCTGAAATTAATGTTTCTTGTGGGATGATATAGTGAGCTAAAGGAGTACGGAAGAAGACTATGTAATCCTCAAATAAAATTAGAGAATTCACCTGGTATAACTCCCCTGCCTTCATATCTTTTCCAGTCCTTCCTCAAATTGTAATACAGCACTGCACAGCCTATGATCACAATGATAGACAGCACAATTGCTACCACTTTCACAGCATCTATTGAAGTAAATGCTGAGCCAGTGACTATCATATCCACTTGTCCCACTGTGTATCCTGCACCGTTCAGTTTCTTTGATATGCAATGGTAGTTACCAGATTCCCTTGCAGATACATCCTGAAAATATACATTGAAATAACTAAACAACCTTACGAATAGAACACTTTGTAGAGTATCTGATTTTGAAAACGAACCATGGAACTCAACACAAAATCGAAGATGTGATCACACTAAAATAAATGGGGAATTTGATAAAGTCAATTCAAAAGCACGAAAAAGGGGCAATTTATGTGATAAGTTTGTTTGAAAATAAAATAACACCAAACTTCTAAATTTAACCAATGACATTTCTTGACCTTGAATATTCCCTGATGTTTCTACTTACATGAATATGAAGTTTTCCAGAGAGCACCTCGTATTTATATTTCTGTTCATTATACACGTTACCGGGGCCAATCACATCAGTACCATTGAACAGCCAAAACATGAAATTGTGGTCCATATCATTGCTGTGACAATTCAGCACAGCTGTACTACCGGCCGGCACTTTTGTCACAGTCAACTGTTTGATCTCAGGGACTCTATCACCCAAGGAAAGCATCTTGAAAATTATATTTCCAGTAAAACCTTCAGCGAAATTGTTATATCACCAAATATCTAACACCGGCACAAATGATTTGACATGTGCAAACATACTCAGTCTCAATGAATGTGTGCCAAGTTTAAAATTATCTACACCACACCTTGTCACATGCTTCACCTTCAGTTGAGTTTATTATAGTCCAAAATAGGTACATTTTAGTATCTACTACTACCACTTGAATGCTTTATTAAATGCATAAATACTTCTACACAGAGAACTGGCAGTAACATCCATATAGGAGTCATGACAACGTATATTGGTAAATTCACTCTGGTGTACTCCAATTTGATGCATATTATTATTTGTGCTGCCATTTTCAAACCTATTGCAGCTATATACCACACGTTCTTATTAATAGTTCCTCTGAATCGTTCTATACCATTCCTACAGTGTGAGATCATATGAAATAATACGTAAATCAGTAAAATACTATCGTAAACCCACATAGGTATGAAAACAATAAACCAATTCCAGTGAGTCCGAGATTCTAAACGTAGGCATAGTAATATTAAAAAGACTAGGAAAATGAACCAAGTAAATAGGGCCCTATGTAAAATTGCCATTATTTTATGCTTTGAATCAGTCTAAACTAAAAATAGATTTGCTATATTAGGGCAAAAATACTGAAAGAAAGCGACACAAATCGACAGTTCGATGACCACTCCACTGGCAAACTGTCAAACAAAATGTCAATGTCATGTCAACTTTTGTCATTTTTATCTTTTTATATAGAGGAATGAAAGACTCATCGAGATAGGAAATGGAAATACTAACATACTGGACTCATGTTCATTTTATCATTTAAATAATAAATAACTGTAGTTAGAATTCTAAATTATAACGTATATTTAGATGTTAACGCGTGCAAATTCAGACACATTCGATCTTCTTCTTCTTGGCGAGTGAATGGCAATTAATCTTTTATCCCAGTGTTTCCCGGACCTATGTTGTAAACAGTAGCCAAACGTAGTCGATTTTGAACTACCTCATCTCTATCACAGATGAAGTAAAGTGACATTGACAATTAAAATTAAGTGTCAGAATTATTTTGCCCATTGTTGCGGTGTATTTTTCATTATTTTGAAAGACACCTGCACCAATATTAATACCTGATACATATAAACTAACATTACGCATACGAAATTTAATATCGTTATATTCTATTAGTTTGCGTTCTTTGAATAAGATGGCTTCGCCTTTAGAACAATTTGTGGACAATGTGAGGACCATGTCGGCTTCAGGTAAGTAATCTACTTGGGCCTTTTCCTTGGCTCTTAACATTATTTTAATGAATTGATGTATGTTACAGGGTCGTTTCGTGAGTTGTGTGAGGTTATTGGCAAGTCTGACGAGGTCCTACAGCGAAACAGTGCACATCTGTCCACAGTGTTGGAAACACTTGATATTCAGCAGCATTCTCTAGGTGTACTCGCTGTCCTAGTTGCTAAATTCTCTCTAGCACAGGTATAGTTTCTAAAATGTTTTAAACCTTCAGCCTATAACCAATTTTTTCTTAAATGGATCTTAAAATCTTAAGACAAATTCATTTCTGTTTTTTTAAACATGGTTTCATGAATAGTTTGCTGTAGGGATGCTTTTTCTCCTTTTTAGGGTGGCGATGTAGACAAGTCTACCATGTTCAAACAGATTCATGACTTCCTCACCAACTGCAATGGTGAACAAGTGCGGTTCTCACCTGAATTGTGTATGTATTATTTAATACAAAGTTGTTATTTTCGATAATAGTTCTGGTTTATTTATGATTTATGTTTGATATCCATTTATTTGCTCCGATATGATCAATTGCTGCATTTATTATATCTAACTAAGTAAAGTATATTTAAATGAGCATAAAAAGTGCATAGTATTTTATTCTTATTGTAACATTAACATAATCTTATTTTGCAGATGCAGAGTTGTGTCACCTTTTAACTCTCTACTTAGTAGAAATAAAGCAACCAATCAGAGGCATAGAGATTCTGAAGAAAGCCATCAGGAAAATTCAGCTCTTTGATTCACAACTTACTTCTATCCATGCAGACTTGTGTCAGCTCTGCTTACTATCCAAATGCATGAAACCTGCTCTAGAGTTCTTGGATACAGATGTCACAGGAATTGGACCTGAGGTATGAAACCATAAATTCTGATAAACTATTCTGTCTTTAGCATAATCTGTGGTCTGTTGTGCAGATCAACTTGAGCCCCAATGGTGACCGGTCATTTTACCTCATTCAATCCATTCAGTGGGCAATCAAAAGAATCTAATAAATCATTTTCATAAATACCCAATATTTTGTTCCAGCTTGGTGGTAATAATGACTCGAAGCACTTCTTGCTCTATTATTACTATGGAGGCATGATCTACACAGCCATGAAGAACTATGACAGAGCTTTATACTTCTTTGAAGTAGTCGTAACCGTGCCTGCCATGGTGGTGTCACATATCATGTTAGAAGCTTATAAGAAATACATATTGGTGTCATTTATTTTACATGGAAAGGTATGTTTACTAACGTTTTTTACTAGTTGTTCAATATAGTCCAGGTTTGTGTAAACTTCAGTAAATAATATTCCAGTTGTAACATTTGGCAGTCTGATTAGAAATTGCAGTCTTTTTTTGCATTGTTTTTGCAATTAAAACCAAATTTTACCAATTTTTTTCCAGATACTACCCATGCCAAAATATACTTCACAAGTTGTCTGCCGCTTTCTGAAACCCTTGTCAGTGGCTTACCATGAGCTAGCTACCTCCCAGCATGCAGCTATCAAGCATCGCGAGACATTTGTTAGGGACAAAAATATGGGACTAGTCAATCAAGTAAGTAATCTACACAAAAAATGTATATTATTTTTCGGTAAATGTCGGTCCTGCGTCTAATCTCTCTACGGGCGTATTGGATTGCCATCCCATTGGGCGATGAGCGTGACAGAATAGTGAGTGCACCTGTGTGTGCAAGGAGGGCATCATCATAATTATTTTCGGTATATGAAGAAATATTGTTGTATTTATTTGAAATGTAGTTAGAGTACCTACAAAGATTTTTTGTAAACTTACAGGTGTTAAGTTCAATGTACAAAAAGAACATTCAAAGGCTGACAAAAACATTTTTAACACTGTCATTAAGTGACGTAGCTGCTCGAGTGCAGCTAGCAGGCCCATCACAGGCTGAAAGTTACATACTAAATATGGTAAGTTATATTTTAACACTGACATTAAGTGACGTAGCTGCTCGAGTGCAGCTAGCAGGCCCATCACAGGCTGAAAGTTACATACTAAATATGGTAAGTTATATTTTAACACTGTCATTAAGTGACGTAGCTGCTCGAGTGCAGCTAGCAGGCCCATCACAGGCTGAAAGTTACATACTAAATATGGTAAGTTATATTTTAACACTGTCATTAAGCGACGTAGCTGCTCGAGTGCAGCTAGCAGGCCCATCACAGGCTGAAAGTTACATACTAAATATGGTAAGTTATATTTTAACACTGTCATTAAGTGACGTAGCTGCTCGAGTGCAGCTAGCAGGCCCATCACAGGCTGAAAGTTACATACTAAATATGGTAAGTTATATTTTAACACTGTCATTAAGTGACGTAGCTGCTCGAGTGCAGCTAGCAGGCCCATCACAGGCTGAAAGTTACATACTAAATATGGTAAGTTATATTTTAACACTGTCATTAAGTGACGTAGCTGCTCGAGTGCAGCTAGCAGGCCCATCACAGGCTGAAAGTTACATACTAAATATGGTAAGTTATATTTTAACACTGTCATTAAGTGACGTAGCTGCTCGAGTGCAGCTAGCAGGCCCATCACAGGCTGAAAGTTACATACTAAATATGGTAAGTTATATTTTAACACTGTCATTAAGTGACGTAGCTGCTCGAGTGCAGCTAGCAGGCCCATCACAGGCTGAAAGTTACATACTAAATATGGTAAGTTATATTTTAACACTGTCATTAAGTGACGTAGCTGCTCGAGTGCAGCTAGCAGGCCCATCACAGGCTGAAAGTTACATACTAAATATGGTAAGTTATATTTTAACACTGTCATTAAGTGACGTAGCTGCTCGAGTGCAGCTAGCAGGCCCATCACAGGCTGAAAGTTACATACTAAATATGGTAAGTTATATTTTTCATAAATCACATTATGATGGAAAATATTAGAAAATTTAAAATACTGGCTGCAATATTGATAGTGAATTGATTTTAAATTATATTGCACAAGCTGTTTCCAGCGGTTTTACACCCGACGGAACTGCTTCCCGTTCCCTTAATAGTAATATAGTTTTCAACGTAAATGAACACAAATAATGAGGCTTTCTACAAGCATTTTCGTAATCAGTTTTGTAAAGATTCCAAGATTAAACCCCATTAAAACCTAGTAAGCTGTACCTCTTTTATTTATTAATATAGATTAATGCCTTTATATATACAGATAGAGGAAGGCGAAATATACGCAATGATCAATCAAAAGGACGGCATGGTGGTCTTCCTGGACAGTCCTGAAAAGTATGCGTCTCCTGAAACATTGTGCGTGTTAGAACAACAAATGGCCGCTTGCACCAAACTGCACCAGTACATCCAAGAGATGGATGAGCAGATACAGGTCAATCCCCAGGTAGGTCTCAAGATCCTTATATTTCGAAGATCTAATATTTCAAATGTCCATTGATTGTCATTCTTGTCACATAGGTATAAGTAGGTATATTTTATATGATTTTTTGTATTGTACATTACTACTTTGTATTTACTAAAGATGATTCGGTACCTAGCTCCTGTTTGTAAAACTGATCATCTTAATATTTTCTCTGATTACGCAGTACATGATGAACCGGCCTCCGAAATCAACTGATGTCAAAATGTTATAGACCATTATATACCGAAGATAGACCTGGCACATCATCTAATTAAAATTATAAGATATTACCAATACGTAATATTAGTTTCGAAAGCACGTTTGGTGATATCTAATTTCCTATAATTATTTAAACTAATTAAATTATCCGCGTGACTTTAAGTAAGACTTTTATTTATCTACCAAAAGTGCCAATGATAACGTTGTAACAAATGTGCCGGTCCATTTTCGTGTTTGTCTACTCGCATCAATCATCGCAAGGGGACTGGGCGGTTGCACGTCAAACTGCAGCGATTATCGATTTCCCCACACCTCCGTCTACCGCGAGACGTGCAAAGCCGCGCCAGTTTCGAATCCGCAAATTACAATACAGTACACGTTGAAATCGACTAAATCCTATTTCATCAGTTGCCCATTTTAGACATGAACATGTAAATAAATGAGATGACGAAATTGTGAATGAGAATTAATGAAACTATGATTGCATTTTTCAGTATGTCAAGAAATCTGTCGGGAGCCACGATGAAGATATACCAGCTACCAGCCAGAACTCCAAGACTACTTATTCAATGTAATCTTATAGATACTCATTTTTTATTATAATAGTTACGTAATTAAAACACAGTTTTTGCAGTTTCTCTTCTATATATTATCCTTAACCCATTTTTTTTAAACAAATAGTAACAATGATCAATGAATATATAAAGGTTTTTCTTACAATAACGTAACACCACATAACAAAAAATAAATGCAAATTGATAACAATAACAAAATATTTACAGAGCCTCGTGAACACCCTCTGTGAAGGCTTTCATGCTTTCCAATGGTGTCTGTGGAGTTATTCCATGACCCAAATTGGCTATGTATCGTTTTTTGCCAAATGCTTGGACCATTTCAATTGTCATATTTCTGACCTCCTCCTAAAATAAAATAAAATGTTAACATTTTGGTTCCATAATCAGAATAACAGTACATAGCCACATATTGGATTACTTACTGGTGTCTTGTACAGATCTTGTGGGTCTAAGTTACCCTGTAAGGTAATACCATTTCCCACAATTTTTCTGGCTTCCTTGGGGTCCACAGTCCAATCTAATCCAATAGTTTCATATCCTAAATCAGTCTGAACATCTAGGTAAGGCCCTGCTCCTTTTGCGAATACAGTCTGTAAAATAAATGCCACCTTCATTTTTTGCTTCATGTTTATATGATGTCAATATTTTAAATAAATACCATGTTGATATGGTACCAGTCTATTTGAAATAATAAATTCTTGGCCAGCTTACCATGGGAACTTGTTCCAATTTTCTGTCACTAATGCCATTTCTAACACCAGTTCTAATGTCTTTTAGATATGGTGCAGAGAACTCAATAAATTGTTCCCTGTTCAAGTGATCAGCGCTTGACTCAAAAACTTGCAGCAATTGAGCTCCACTCTCCACCTGTAAATTATAATTGCTGAATTAACAATTGAACAAATAATATTTTATTACAGGCTGAACAAATATTGACCTTGAGTTTTTGAGACAGATATTAGAAAAAAATAATAAACCGAGATACTATGACCTTCTTATCAGATAGGTCATTTTTATTGAAACTTGTAATAAATTCTCATTCCAAAATCCAATTCTGAAATTTGAAAATTTAACTTGCAATGTTTCATAGGTTTTTACTGTACCTGCATGAGTAAATAGTCTATAATGACTTTGGTCAATAGCCTGAGCAGCTTGTGAACATCCTTCGGGTACTTCTCGAGCCATTCCTTAGTCTTTGACATCGTTTTACTGCCACCACCTTCAATCATGTATCCCATTAGTGTGAACTGGAATTTAAATATATAAGTAATTGAGTTTTTCCTGTTTTTGTTGGTTATCTGTTATAAAGTTATTTTTTGTTGTCAATGTAATGATGACTTGTGATATTTCAATATGCAAGTAATGAATGATTTTTATATATTGTACTTACTGGTGCACCAGTGAAGCCGATCAAGGGCACCTTGCCTTCAATTCTATGTCTTGTCAATGTGATGGCTTTACCAACATAGGCGAGTCTTCCCACAGCACCATCTTCTTGCAAGTTATCTATTTCTGATGGGTCTTGGAGTGGGTTAGGGAATACAGGGCCCTGAAAGAACAAATAGCTTACAATAATACATGATATATTAAAGTACTATTTCAGTAGTGAGAATAGACAAACAGTATTACAAGCCCTTATTATCTTCCGCGATGCTCAGGGTAGGCTTATTGCTCAGCATTTGTTGTTTGTTGGGTGATATGGTACATACTGGGCAAAAGTTCTTTGAAAGAGTTATCATTTAAAAAAACATTTCAGTTCAATTATACTTACAACACCAGGGTGCATTTCCACAGTCATGCCAAGCGCTTGAGGAATAACAAGAATATCACTGAATATGATTGAAGCATCAAGATGTGGGTATCTTCTCAGAGGCTGGAGAGTTACTTCACATGCTAATTCAGGTGTTCTGCAGACTGTGAAGAAGTCGTGTTTTGCTCTAACTTCCTGGAATTCTGGCAGATACCTGCCGGCCTGCCGCATTACCCATACCGGCACTTTATCTACTTCTTTCCCGAGTGCAGCACGAAGCAGTCTGTCATTTTTCAATTCTGGAAAATTCTATTGATTTTTTTAGTACATATGGTACTTCAGAAAAGGTTTACATAAATTACACGAATATTATTACGAAAACTAGTTACCTTTGCTATGTACTCAGGATTCGCTTCCATTGTTTTGTTAACAGGATTTCTTTCTGACACAGATAATTCCTTCTCAAGACTACTCGTAGAAGCTATTAATTTACAATTAACTTTCTTTTCTTGAGCGTAATGACCAACGAGCAGGACACCACACACAAGAAACGAAAAATTGAAACAATTTGATATTTTGTGATTCAATGACATGACAAATGACAATGAATGATTTGACAGTCAGTTTCATGAGTGATGAGTGTCGTACATTGGTGTCGTATGAAGTTTGAAGTTTGACAATGGCCGATTTTAGTTATTTAACCGGTTTATAAAAGAACATGAAGAACATCAAAGAAAAGTCTAAGTAACACAATCAAGTGGCTGTACCCATTTTTTTGTGAGAAATTTTCAAATAAAAAGGGTATATTACGAATAAATTCTAATAGTATGTATGTTGATATTCGCGTTGACAAGGCATCTAGGTGACAAGAACACCCAATATGCCTATAGATGGCGCCCTTATTAATTGCATTAAAACTGCATTTTTGTAAAAACAACGAACGAGCTGATTCTGGCGGTTTCACCCAAGTCCTGGGGAAACTTCTTCCTGTTCCCGGATAAAATAAAGCTTTTTTTGGCCGGTTATAGTGTAGCTTCCAAATAGTGAAAGATTTTTTCAAATCACTTCTGTACCTGCCTACCTAGTTTCGAAGAAAAAAATATCCTCTTTGTCTCTTTGTATTATTAGTTTAAATTATCTTCGATCATAGGTAGGCATGATGCCTACTATGTGGAAATATGGCCTTTGATGTACCTGATATGAACATGGGATTTTCTCACTTTACGCATTAACTGCTTACCACAAAATGTTTGGTAAATTCTGAAAAAAATTAAGTACTTACCAACTCGATTAATTTAATTCAAAAGAAAAAATATTTTTTTCATCAAGGTGGTTGATCAAACATAAACATAAGTTGCGGTCCTGTTGGTATAGAAAATACCTATACAATGTTCGCGAGTTTACTCATCTACCTGCCCCTCACACTTCTATCAAAATGTAAAAAAAATACAAATGAGCGGAGGCCTACGATAACGCAATAGTTTTTTTGAAGCGACACAGGCGACCTTTTACAAAAGAGATTTTTTGTATCAAACCTTTATCCCACTTTCCCAATAAACTTTATTCGCCTAACATAAAAGGGACACGTCTCGATTTTAAAACGACGGTCGAAACCTTACATTCCGGTTTATGTTTCTGTGCGTAGATGTAGCTATGGGTATCTAAGAAGCTTATATGCATATTGAAAATCATGATCAACCTATTTATGGATAAGAACAAATAAGTAGGATTTAATGAATGAGTAAATGAACTAAGTTAACCAAGTACCATGTCAGTGCTAGTGAAATGAGCTGCGAGCTTTTCATATTGATCGTTTACTGCTTAAATATTCTACAATACTGAAAATAAAATGGGTTCACTAGCTTCGCATGATACTTCTTACCCTTCATACTATTACAGTGTAATAGACCTGTCAATATTCTCGTTATTAAGTGCTCTATCAAATTTTATTTCTTTCGAATTCATACAAGTTTGGCTTTTGACTTTTTTTTATTTGAATGGCACTTGTTATCTTTTATATTCCGTGTGTCCTTTTGATACAGCAGGGACACAGGTGCTGTGACTTGTGCATTCTTTGTGCAACGCCGTGGGATCGCGGGATTCTATGCATAAATAATATTTATTTTAATTTGCGTGTAACGACTACCTATGATTTTTTTAACGTCATTTATGTTATGATTTTTTACCGCCGACTGACTGGACGGACAGGTAAATCCGTAGAAATATAAAGATAAATATAAGTATCAGAGAAGCATGTCAAATGGTATGGCCCTGAAACATAAAGTATGTAGCCACCGTAACCAGAAAGCCTGAAGAGCACTATCTATTATGACTAGACAAAGCCCGCTGGCTTGGATGACTCGACGACCCAGGATAAAATTATATGGCGAAAAAATGACGAGGAGAGACGATCGCAATTAAAATGAGAAGGTTTTCATTTTGGGACTATAAGTCCAAGCAGACATCCTCGTCATTACAATATTGCGGATATCAATAGTTTCAGATACCTCAACATGTAGGTAATCATAGAAATTTGTAATAAGTTGAAGCTTCTTCGGCATACAGCTTTGTCCCATCAAATGTAGGTATCTCCTTGAGCACCTGTTTGCCAGTTAAGGTAGCACAAAGATAATAAGTACATAATTAGGCACTCGGCAAAAACCATTCCAAAGTCAAATCATGAAATAGTGTGGGAACCAAACTTTTTTTAGCACTTTCAGTAAAAAACAAAGGCAGAAGATTATACGCAATAATTTAGCCGGTCCCGTTATATCTAAAATGTTTTTTTATTATCTAAAATAGTTAATGGCCAGTGTATCTGCGATTTCTTTCCGACGAATGCCTTTTTTTTTGCAACGATCTATCATTTTGTTTAAGTTCATTGGGCGCAGTGGGGGCTTTAGAAAAGATTGGAAACGTTATAATAAACAATGACTTCGATATTTTTGTCAGGTGTAGAGTCAAATAATTTTTGATGCAATTTTTTTGTAATCATTCCTTTTTTATACTTAATCTTTAGTTCAACGATATAGGTATTCCTAACTTGAATATACGAAAAGCTTTGGCGCATTGCGTTTTTATGTCCGAGATTTCAAACACGCAAAAGTTTGGTCCCTGGCACTTTCATTTATACTTACTTATTTACACTTTGAGTGAACGTCTTGAAAGGATCGTCAAATCCAAATATGCAAGTAAATAACGAGCAGTGAATTGATTAAGTTCGTGAGATAGTGTGGTCTGCACCTTAAGAACTTGAGTGTAGACGTTAGTGCTTATCTAGAAACAGCACGCTAATATACACAATATACTCTATTACTGTTTTATAATTAATGCCAATCTTTGCATCTCCTACGTTAATTAATACGGTGTGCATTATAAAAGTACGGTTGTTTTGTACAGTCTAGCGAAGAACTGCGAGGTTCAGAGAGAATTAGTCTAGGTAGGTACACTTAACATCTAAAATGATCAGTCTAAGTCAAAAGGTTTTCAGCATTTCAGCACATTGGGAGCTGACCATAGTGACCATGCTTTCAGACTTAGGGTCTATACAGCTTACGATATGATACTAAATGATGACGTGTTCCAATTTTATTCGAGCATAAATTGTAGTGACGTTTACATGGCGAGGAAGGTGCATTCAGCGTCGGCGGCAGCAATAGCGAACAATTGCCACTAATGCAGGCTCAATTTATTTACGAGTCAGTCGCTAGGGGCGCATGGGAATATAGACATCGCTCTACGATGGAGTCGACTTGATACATCTTTTTAGCTGGACTTTAGTAATTTAACTCGGTAGGTTTGTATCAACAGGGTTGGACAAGTTGGTTTAGTTAGCAACTTGGGTTTCTATTAAGAAATCTGATCAATGCCAAATTACTAATAAAAGTTAATAGAGGGTACGACCACACGTGTATTCCCTTTAATATGAATCCATTAACATTACCCAAATGGTCCTGTCTACGGCGGCCTTTATCAGCATAATCGCCGATAGTCGCATTGTTTGTAGCGACCTAATGTCAGGTATTTATATAGCACGACCATTTGTAATTGTAATAGTAATTGCGTATTTATAAAAGCAGCACACCGCGATTAATGTTCGATCAATGGCAATGATAGATCAACGCCCTCAAACGTTCGCTGTAAACGCGGAAGACTTCGGTCTACTCCAAGGTTTTCCTTGTGTGTGGACAGGAGGAGGACATTGACTCAAGCAGTGTAAACAGTTCCTTATCTCGAGCTTCGCTGCAACGACGCCGACGGCGACGACTTACTCGCAGCTTTTATCTAAAACTAAATTGTAGTTTGTAGATAGACTCGTATTATGATATTGAGCAAAGTACGATGTGTGTACAATAGAAACGAGGTGATTTCTTGACCTATAGGTGGATAAACTATCAAGGTTTTACTGTACCTACTTATGAGCCGTGTAGAAACATTCGTACCTACCTATGAATTACCATTGCCATTCAACATGTAGGAAGTGATAAATATGCATTTAAAATTAAAAGAGCCGAACAATAATGAGCAAACTGCGGCTCAAGGAAGTGATAATGGTTACATTTTCTGGTTAGATTCTAATTCGCTTCCACTTAAAAACGGTTGAAACAAAGTTCGTTAATTCTTCGCCTTGCCAACGTATATTTGATACGGAAGTATGGTTTTGGACGCCGATTATGATCTTAAGCAAGGCGGGTGTACACTAGATGCGAGCGCGGTTGATAGTAGTAATTTAGAAAGCAGTTTTTTTGCCGCTACGGGCAGCTGGCCACCAATCAAAATGTGCATTGTGCAGTGAGGGTTGCTGCTTAATTGCCGACTCATGACTATCCCATGTTTTGATGAAAGAACTCGCCTTTGACCATTCAGTTCTGAGGTCAGCTTGTTGGCATGTCGATTCATGAGTGTTGTTGATTGATTGAAGAATTTTTCAAGTGGGCACTTAATGATCTTATAAGTTAGCAAATGTCTCTGAAACGCTGATATTACCTGTGACCTAAATTGCCTATTAGATCATTTGCAATTTTGCTGATTTTCTGATAATATTATCTAGGTATTTTGCAAAGGATTCTGTTGAAATTGAACCGCATTATATAATTTAGTTCGTGTGCTCTTTTAGTAGGAGTAGGAGGTACCCATTTGTTGAAGGAGTGTTATACAATGCAAGGGGAGAATGCGCCAAATGCACGTGCACGATATTACAATTACATCAATGTTTTCAATAGCTTTAGTAAGTTCTCGATTACTCATTCAAAGTATTTCATAATCGTGCCTCTTGTAAAACGTAAGCTAGTGAAATACTTCGCATTTTGTTTTTAAATAAGGAAGGGTGGATGTATACAGAAGTGAGTTCTTACCTTCATAGCCTACGCAGGTATGCACCTAGGTACTAAATCGAGCCATATTAGTATCTTCTAGCATATACTTACTTGAATCCACGCTACAAGATTTATTTATTTATTTAAAATATGTTTTTGTATTTATTCAGAATCCCTCCAGGCAATCAGATATGAGATCAAAATATTGTCTTAGGATCTATGTACGAGTTAATTACATGGCATACCTAAATGAAGAGAAAGCCTTCCAAGTTCCCAATATAAGCTGCATTCGACTTGCATTTTATAATGAAGCGCGGGAGGGCGTCGCCGCTCGCCTCAGTCGGTTCGCGTAGGCGGTTGCTGGACGAGCGCTTGTTTTATGCCTTTTTTGCCGCCAGGCCGCGAGCTACCCTTCCCTCGCTATGTAAGCCGATCGCCTTTTTTACTCGACCAAGTTGCAGGTAAATAAGTGACCCACGTTTTCTTATTTCGCCGCGGATGAGTCTACATTGTCTACGCCTATAGCCGGCTGTGATTAAAGGATTGAAGGATCATTTCGTGGTGAAATTGGATTCGTAGCAGAATTTACCATGAAGTTGAGTTTCTTTGTTTTGTTTAGATAACTTGCCTATCTTATTTTTCATAAAAGATGTGCAAATCCAAGAAGTATCTGTAGCATGTTACTTAGATGTCCGACCTAAAAGAAACTACAAAAAACTGATGTCTTCGAAACGATATAACGATTCAAATATTGAGTCAAAGATGCGATCTTTTAGAAATGCAAATGCAAACTCCCCATACATACTTAGTAGGTCATCTGAGGGCTATAAATATACAAAACCACATTAGATACTGTCCCTTTATCAAAGCAGGAGTCCAGTAAGCACTAAACCCTTAAAGATCGTTCGCGCTGGTGACTAACCTACTAACATTCCACCTTGAATCTGAATTCTCCGACCAACGTTGTCATAACAAAATATGAATTGGCTATTTTGATCGCATCAAAATTCCTCAGTTGAATAAAAGGTACAACGAGTCACAAACAAATCCCGCCAACAACCAGCGAGCTCACGACTTGCCTAAAAAACCACATAGTCAAATATCCTTTGCCTGCCGGTCCGCGTAAACTCACTGCAAGCACACCACACTATGCGATTTGTGAGAAGGCAACGTGATTCCTATTGGAGAGTGGGTCGGGTAGCGAGAATAGGGCTAGTGTGCAACAGGCCTCGGAATTTGGGTTCGGGGTGAATACCCTCGAGCCGGTAAAAACTATTTTCAAGGTTAGGTTGTGTTGGAGGGGAACGGCGGGTAGTGCAGGGCGAATTCGGCGCGGTGCGGGCGCGAGGCGGGGGGAGCGCGGACGCGCCGAAATGCTGATAGCCCTCCGCCCCGCACCCCGCCCGCCACTCGTCTAGCGCTGCACCCTGGTTGTGCTGTCTAGCGGACACTTCGCGCGCATCATGTATTTTCAATTAGATATTGACGGTTAGGCGAATGTCTACCTAATCCTAGTCTACCCGTTGCTTGTAATTACAGGTTACACAATGCTAATAAACGACTAGCCTAGGAATTAGCAGAAACACGTTTTCAATAAAAACAAACTTTTAGCATCTAGCAAATCGAATCGGATCGAATTACAAATTGCCGAGTAATTAAAAAGTGCAATTTGTGTTTAGGGTTTGTTTTGTTATGAAAAATTCGTGAAGATTGTACAAGTTTCTCACACACCTCACTATCTCATCTCCTTGGCATTGAGGATGGAGTAGTTGTACCCTATGCCTTCCTATAGGTAGTGAACATTTTCCTATGCATATGGTACTATACTTACATACAGTATAGGAATACACAAGTTACAGTTCCAAAGATCCAGGCAGAAAATGTACCAGTGCCAGTAGCCAGTTTCAGGAAAATTCTACTAATATTTCGTTTTCGGCCAAAAAGCGCAGGGAAGTATTCAGCAGTACGCATGCTGGTCGTCAAACGTCGTCGGCTATTGCTCCCCTTCGTGTAATTCGCCATTAGTCGCCGTTTGCACTCGGCTTTTTACCTTAATGAGCTCCCCCCGTTGGCTTCTCGCGACACGCACACCTACCAATACGCATTTTTGTGCAGCTACCCCTAACGACACGAAAAATGGAAAACGTCAAGGATACAAATGTGCCCGAGGCGAATGTTGCAAATGTCCAACGAACTCTTATAAAAAAATATGGTTTTAGTGAAAATAATATGTTAATAAATCCACCATAATGCCGAAGGGGCGTTAGTGGCCAGGGGTGACACTTCCGTAGACTGATGGTCTTCTTACATCCGGTGTAAACAGTCAGTCAATATCGTGCAGCTAATACGCATACAATGGGGTACGATTCAAAACTTCTGCAACGCTGTAAGTATTTAAATTAGGAGAAATACATTAAACAATTGTTTCATTGACTACTTAACAAAGGATTGCTGTAACATAAAGTAACTACTTTCGTTCGTAATCGTAGTTGAGGATGGTCAACCAAAGCGCGTAAAGCATCATTTAAATTTACCCTAAGCACTGATGATGCTCCGTGTAAAAGACTATAAGCGTTCAATTCTAATCTCGGTGAAAAAGTTTAAATTCTAGCTCTTATCATTATGTTCATTTTTTTCAGATAGGTAAATACTAAGTTTTTGAAACGAGAGCAGCTATTTTCAATCAGTGTGTGTCTTTTTCGTGTCGCGTAGAAAAAATATGACATACTCACATATTTAATACATGGCAATATGGTGGGCTAGAGACAGCTCTAATTTGAGCTCCAAAGGGTTAGTGAGAGTTTTTGCCGTCATTTTGGGCAGAGAAGAACAGGTTGCTATGCACCCACCTGTCGTGATGTCTGCTATGTGCCTGTGTGTGAGTATTTTATGTGAATTTATGATATTCGACTCCTTTCTTACATTATTTGAATGCCGAATGACAGCATGTGTTCTGATGTAAAATACCTACTACTTGTTCAGTCGGTGACATAACCAGATAAGTGCTTAAAATATCTTATTGGATTCTAAGAATGAAGTCTTCTTCAATTTGTCGAGGCCACAAGTGAAACTCGAGAGCAGCCACTTCCTTCTGAGATCGCATAATCCCAAAGATGTATCCACTGGAGATTGATTACGAAAGTGATTGATAATACGTCTAATGCAAACAGTCCGCTAATGGTTCTTTAACTTTTTATTCCAACTTTCGGTTTCCGTTTTCTAAAGTTCCTCGTCCGAAACTATGAGGGCGAATTTTTATTTAGGCTTCGCGTCATACATAACAATTAAGTGGCTAGCTTTAGGATAGTGCGTGCATTGGGTGCGTGCGATAGCGATCTCGCGCGCCCCTCGAGCCTCTCCTCCCGCGCCCCGCACTCCTACAAAACAACATTCTAAGTATTTGTGAAGCAGAGGGTTTTTTGCGCGAAGCCCGAGGGTGGCAGAGCGCAATCGCCCGCCACCGCACAAAAAACACTATTAAATAACTCAACAGAACCGCGGGGCGGATTCGTGATCGTGATACCGCTGAAATTATAATACCAACGGTTTAATTAACGTTAGCGACAAAAATTTTACATGTTTTTATAAAAAAGCAGCTTCGTCCAGCACGATTTGCCGTGCGATTAAACTATGCCAATTAAAAATTCGAATGTTGACATTTATAGTTCAATATTTCAGTGGCATTTTATGTATTCGTATCCTGAAAATAGTAGTGAATAATATAATAATAGAAAGGCAAAAATCAACGGAGGTTTGTGACTTGGTCCTCAGTTCGTCTCTGTCAACCTGCTCATATACAGACTATGAAAAAACGTTATAAAAACTCGCTCTTCGTATTGGATGCTACGACAGCGAGATTTCCCGCCAACTTGTGTGTGATTTACGAATAAAAATTAAAAAGTAAATAGTGGCTGCGGTCCTAATCCGGTCAACAGGTAGATCACACTGATAACGTCGTCCATCGAGTAATAGTTTGAAGAGAAATTGATAGGAAAACATTCTAGTTGGAAAAATAACTACGGCACAACAGTTGGTTGCTTGAGCTGTGTTTTTGAAATAGTGAGATCATTAATATCATGGTAAACATTAACAACTTGCAAAAGTCTGATTGCTAAGAGTTGTTCTTATCAGCAAGAGATCCTTTATGCTTGTAGCCTTTTCCCAATAAAACTCTCCATTAATACGACTTAACACATAGCGTTCAAACTTAAATAACCTCCGAAACTGAGCATGTTTTGTTTGAATAAATTCTATAAGGGTAGCTGCTTATTGTGGTTAATTAATATGAATTTTATCGTTAACATATGGAGTTAAGCCATGCCATTATAACCGAAGGTAAAGGAGTAGTTAGTTTTAACGATGTTTGTTCACGTTGTGATGCTGAATTCATATTCTTGTGTGTTATAAGAACAACATGGCAGTTGGTACAGTTGAATAGTATTTTAGGTGTTTCTTAATCTCTGATTGATTAGTAGGCAGGTAATTTAATGTATTCAAGAACCTAGGTTTTCAATGTTTCTATTTATTTTCACGCAGATATGCAATTATTCACGTTTATGAAGGAAATGGTGTTCTCCAAACTTTTCGTGCAATCCGTCACGCAAGATTAGCCGAGATTATTTGTAAGGGTTATTTGTCACCTTTTGTAGCGTTAATTTTATTTTTTTATGAAATTATATTTAGGTACCTAATTCTTTATCAGGAAATGAAGCTGAAAGACATTATGTTTTTGCTGAGAAATTAATTTAAAATCATCAAGTTTTTCATCGGGTTATTTGTATCATCATAATGTTTATCCATTAATAACTAATTTTAATGCATACTTACTTATTTTGGAGATGTTTTAGAGGTGTTAATATTAAAACGTAATGTGCAACACGAAAACTGCTCTATTCCTTATCGTCTGATTTTCGTGTGAAATAAGAATTTTGACAATTGTTGTCACGCACAGCCTTCGAGGTCAGCAACCTGAGCTTTACAAAAGTTTGTCAAAAAGACTAAATAAATAAAACAATTACAAGTTAGTAAGTGCTGTGTATGTTTATTCATTCTTTTTCGTGGCAAAAAGTTGTCGCAGTTTTATCCATGTTTTCTGATTTTTAGCACAACTTGGTAATCATCATAGTATACCCAACAACATAGGAATCCTTATCTATCGCTACTTTGATAGATTCTTACTAATAAAATATTGAAAAGTTGAATGATGATTTTGGCATCTTATTCGACTTCCATGTAAGTTTGGTAAATTCACCATTTCATATATTTACCGGGTCTAGTACTGGGATAAAATATATGCATATTTTACTCGAGAAGAGTAGCTTTGTAACAGTGAAAGAATTGTTTTGAATCGGTCCAGTAGCTTTTGAGTTTATCCATTACAAAAAAAAAAAATTAAAATATTAGTACATATAGAATTCTGAAGCATCACATATTAATTAATTATATTTACCAACCTACAGTTATTAAGTAAATTCTTATTCGCTACATATTCATTCAGTTTTGTTGTTATTTCTACATTGGCATGGTACCTATCAGTCATATTACGAATATTGTAAGCGTGTGCGGTCACAATACATTATCCAAATGGAATGAACAGGACAATAATGGTACCTATATTTTGAAGGCGATACCTACTTTTCATATGGATATTATGTATGTTTAGGCGTTTGTACGAAAACATACTTAGGTCAAAAAGTGCCCCTTTTGATAGAAAAAAATACTAACGAAACTAGCGCTAAAAGTTTGTTAATGTAAATGCAAAATTATGTATTGACTTAGATTTTACAGCAACATTTACTTACGTTTTCACTGCCTTGAAAATGGTTTCTCTCTATGTCTTAATTAAGATACAGAAGCTACAAAAAATAGGACTCCATTTGCTGGGATGTTGTTTTAGTAAATGCAATGCTAGCAAAACCGAAGCATCTGTATAGGACGAAATCTTTCGACACCTTGGCAACAAGCCGTGTCAAATGTAATGGTTTCCAGTTCATAAATCACTCAATTATATGTTTGTGAGTAAACAAAAAATATCGCAAATCCCGCTTAAGTAACAACGGTCATTAATCACGGCCCGACTTCGGCTACAAATGGTAAATTATTCGGTGCTGCTAATGATTGCTGGGATGCGACTTTGTTTCACGATTGGAAACTTTCGGACCTATTTATAGATAAAGGCATTGAGTTTTAGTTAGAGACATTCTTAGGTACGGGTATGTAGTGATGGACTAAAGATTGATGAAAATAATTTAAAATTCATGCAAATTCAGTTTTTCAGAACACGGTTTTTGTCTAAAAAATATTTGAGGTGGTACATCGATGCCCAAGCCAGTTTTTGACGGGAATACATTTTTAACGTGTGTCCCACTTATGAAAGCATATTCTTAAACAGAAATCACATAACCTCAATAAATCTAATTCCACATAAAAGCTACAAAGAAGCTTCAAGTCAAACAGAACTAAAGGGTTCTGCTATCACCATTAAGTAGGCACATTAACCATGTCCAATGAACTGAAATAGTGCAGTCTAGGCAAGCATCGCACGCCATTTACCGTGATTACCTCATCTATAATGCAGCTTGTCAATGTCAGCGACTAAGACAAGTGAAATGGTTTGCATTACCTGTATAACTACAGTTCATGGAACCGTCTACTCGTCCCCAAGCGGTCATAGGTTATTCACGATTCGCGCTCCTCTATTAGACAGAAATTGTACTCTGCGTTCGCAATAATCACACTAGGTACTTCACAATTGTTCAGCAAATAGACAAGGTTACAGCTGTGGACTCGTGAAGCATTTATTATGAATGTATTATTGTAGATTGTAGGGTCGTAGGAACTTGATAACACTCATTGTAATGCTGACAAAGCAATTTGAATAGTAAATTGGCTTTCGCTTATTGCTGAAAGTACTGACAATTTACTAGCATTACAAAATTCACAAAGTAGTAGACTCTTTAGAATGGTTTCAATTATTTTATGTAGGTAGCATAAAGTGTAGTCAGGCTTCGGTTTAAGGTTCGGTTTTCAGCATGGTTTTTTTGTACGTTTGTGTGTCAAAAGGAAACCACTCAATCGTCACATTTTCCTGTCTTAACAAAATAACGAATATTTATTTGAGGATTTAGCTTCATAACTTCATGATGTTATCGCCATTCGTGTTATTGTTTCGTGTGTTCATAACAATGGCGTTCTTTACATTATTTCGCAACGTGAGTGACCTTTCGTGCTGGGGCTGGCGGCAAATCGCGCGAAAATATCGATTATGCTTATCTTATCGCTGGCTATCGGTGGCGTGTCGCCTCGAATAAATGGGAATCAAAACGCACGCATCGGCCCAGCACTATTGTTTACCGCCATGCGCATGCGTCCTCTTGGCCCTTGCATTGGATGTCGCGGACTCCGCCTCCGATGTCACTATTCGCAAATTGCCTTGCAAATCCGATTCCCGTAGGCTTTAAACAAGTAGGTCAATAAAATGTATTCGAGTACTTATGTATGTTTACTAGGCTGATACCACGATGCTATTATCAGTAACTGTTGTAGGAGTTATACTTTTGCTTTATCTTTCGCATATGATATCGATACCGTGGAATTCTGTTCGCCTGGTAGAAGCAAGCGTCAGAACTCGTACAAAAACACTGTAGATACTCTTGTGATGACCATTTAAAATTATAATTTTTAAATTTATTGCGCCCCGATTCTTGTTCAGGAAACCTCAAAGCAAATATTTCACGATGTTTATGGTGTTTAAGATGCCATTTAAATGCGTCTCCATTCGTAGACAGTGCTGATTGTCGGATTTGCATTTAGCATAATATATTGTATAAACAAATGGCTTGCTATGTATGTTTATGTATTCAGAGGCATGTGAAAGCAGTTATTTAAACTCGTTTACGGCACAATCCACCTGCTATATAATCCGCGCTGTTTCGCAACTCGAATGGTATCTATGTCAGAGTGATGGCGAGACGGAGGTATGCCGATAGTGTAGGAGTGAGCGAGAGAGGACGTGTGAGACCGGATTCTGCGAGGACGGAGGGGCACCATACCTACTCTGTTATCTGTTCGCGAATATACTTGCGCAACGTACACTCGGCAAAATAAGTTTCTATTTCTCCTCAGCAAATAACATTTTTCAATCAATTCTATCGGGAAGACGAGCATCAATTTGTATTGAATTTTCCATCGATACCATAGCCCATCGGTGATTGTTCGTCGTCGAAGTACAAATCGCCTTGAAAACCGGCTTAATCAATGCGACACGAATTATTAAATTACATGTTTGACTCACTGTAAGCGGCGGTGGAAATTTTGGTGTTGTTGTAGTTTTCGCGGTTTTCAGGACAAGGTGACAGTTCATTCTGCCTCAAGATGAGACAAGACAGACTTTTGTAATGAATATTGAGCTATATAAATCCGTTGTAACAAAAGAAAGATCTTTTATTCATATTACTGAGCATTTTATGGACTTAAGAATAAATAGGTTGCATTACAATTAAAGTCTCTATCTTGAAATGAGTATGTTAAATTCGTAGAGTAGACCCTAGTAAACCTCTTTCATTGTAATTAATAGCCTATAAAAAGCCTTTTACTGAGTTTACAATTTTGATTATAGGTGGGTAATGATTTCACTTAGCTAATAAAACCACACACGTTGTTACAGTTGAGATGCTTTTTTAGGTATTTTATTTCAGCAGTTAGGTTACCTATATTGGAGAAAAATTTGGTACCAAAAAAGGAGGTCATTGGGCAAAATGGAAGGAATGACAATAGACCGATTGACAAGTCCGTAGATGAAAAATGAGGGTATCAGTTGAAACTGGAATAAATATTTCAAGAAGTGAATTCTTAAAAAGCAGACTCTTTGTAGGTGGGGTTTTTGACGTCATCATGAGCCTAGTTGCTTTTTAACAGGACACCAATCTAGCCATACCTGTGTAGACAGGTATGTGTGAGTAGGTCACTGTGAAACATGTACCTATAGCTATTTAGCAAGCATTGCTGTTATCTAGCAAATGGCGACGATCGGCATCGGCGTCGTTGAGGCGTAAACACACGATTGCGACATGCCGCGGAACAGAAGTCGTTGGATTCGCGCTCCACTACCGCACCCGCGCCGCCAACATGGCCGCCACGCGAGTCAATGGCCTCCACCGTCGCTTGCGCAACTGCACGCGCGAATCTCAACAGCAAAACAAAGTCTTCGCTGCATGCATGTGTGCGTTAACCTACACAACTACATAGACATTGCTTGTGTAGATTTGCGCTCCCTGCAGCTGTGTGAGTGGACCACTGTGTGCGCACACAAGGTGTACATGTGTTGTTGAAGGGCTTCAACTGTATAGCAGTTGACCGCAATGCTGATTAATTTGATGATAAATAGTTGTTTGCTTTGAATTTTCCTTAATTGATGCTAGATATGAAGGATTTTTCCCTAAGTATAGCTCCTACTTTACGTCGCTACTTATTTGCTTATATATTTTTATACATTGTTTTTCTGGGTTATAGATACCTACTTATTTACCTAGATTTGTAATTACCTAAGTTTTAATTACTCCTTCTCCTGGTTTGTCATTAAAATAAATGAAGTAGCCAATAACGCTTATGAAACTAAGTACCAACGTGTTGAAACCCAATGCAATACATTTGCTTCTGTTATTTTTACACAAGTGACCCATTTCTATGCAGTAAGTACCTACTCTAGAGGTTTTATGCCAATAGGTAGTTTTAATTAATAAGTGCAGGTCGGAGAGCAAATTTTAATAAAATATGATTCTTTCGAAAAATAGGTACAGAAACACCGGATGATTTGTGCAATTGACTGACTGACAGTAACTGTCAACTGCACCAAAAACGGTTTTAGTTTAAGATTTTTATTTAAGTAAATTCCCAGGGATCCTTTTAGCTTAGTGTCCTACGCCTACGCGCCACAGTACTTACCTAAATAATAAGGTGAAACACCTAATCACTTGTAAAAACTGTTTTAACTTTTAATACCATCGTATTAGAAACAAGTGGGTAAGTACCTACACTCACAACTGTGACTCAAAAGAGGCGTCATATATTTTCCATTGGCGATTTAGTATGTCGACACATTCGCCGTGAAACTGGATCACGTGCAGAACCAGTAGGTTTCAACGTTCGTTTGTCCCGTTATTTCGTACCTACGTCGAGTTTTAGAATGCGCAGTAACTTGACATTGGCGGACCCTATAGATCCAAGGGCCACATCGGGCCACTAATGGAATGCGAGAAACGTTTTTGTAGTTTGCCCAGAAATTAATGACTGATAAATAATTCAGCGACTCGTTTAAAATTCGTTTTTTAAATATATAAATTGTGGATGGTTGTTGTATAAGCTATTTAATTCGGAGACCTTGTATGTAGGTGAATTGCATAACGTTTTGTGGCGTTTAACACTGATCGTTGATAAACTGTAATTTGGATAAATGTCTTTGTATGGCCCTCAAGTTGAGAAGTTATTTCCTGTGTCTTTTTCATTGGTCGTCATGTTTCTCGGATATTAATTTAACTAATTATGTATATCATTGAAGTATGTTTCCGATATGGAATGCTTTTGCGTTAGCTAGGTATTTAGTGACCCTTTTATATTATAGGTAGGCTTGAATATAAGTGAAGGAAAACGCCCGGTTAGTAGGTAAACCTAAAGTCGAAAGTACTAATTAGGCAATTTTATTACTCAATAACGACTTTATAAATAATAGAAAATAGGAATATTTTTGCTAATTTCATTCAAATAAATAAAACATTTTATTGTTATTGCAGACGATCACGTACTTACACTAGCAATATAACATATATAAGTCTAGTTCTATGATAACGTCGCAGCTAGAACGCACAGCTGTCCACATGGGACGATAAAATGGACACACGTTGTATTAGCCAATCCGAAGCGCGTAGCAATCCTTAGGTCACCTACAGTGCGTTATCACTTATCGCCAACCCAGTATTGTCGGTTACGTCTTTCTGCTACGCGGTGCTACGCGCTACGCCTACGAGCGAAGCGGTGTCGCCGAATTCAGGTCATCGGCGGCACTCGAATTTGCATGTGTGCTAATAAAGCCAGTACATATGAATGCCACGTCAGATGGCGACTCTCGCGCTTCATGGCGACAAGTCTTTAAAATAAAATAGTTTACGACTCCCGTTTATCTTACGTTTTATGTCAAATTAATTAGTTAGTACGCCATAACCCAGATGCATAGTATCATTCATTCACAACTTGTTAACAAGCCTCGATCGGCGACAAACAGAAGTTTAAAATTACATATTGTGGTTTATATTGACCTATTTAACTATATTTCCTTGAATTTGTGAATTTAGAACGTCAAGTAAAACATAGATACGGACAGGCACTAGAATATTCTGCCTTAATCAATGAGAAGGCAAGTTATTTATATTTTTCACTCATCGATCGATTGTGGTGAAGGTTGGTAGTTCATATGAGTTCCCACTTCAAATTCAGAAAGATCTTTGACGATATGATAATAAGAAATTAAATTACCTTGTTAACAAACACGAATTGAAAAAAATAATGTAAAAAACCAAATTTGAGTTTGAGTACGCATAACAATAGATAACATTGTAAGTAAATAACTTTAATGAGGTTTATACTTGAGATGTGATTAATCTTTCCGCAGCCTCGCGTTCTAAGTTTCCGTATGATGGTCACCTTCGGCTTTCAAATATTCGACGTATATGTACGTACCTAGTGCATGCGAATCGGAAGTGTTCGGCTGAGGTCATCGCGCCCGAAAGCGACACGTGTAAGTATAGTGTGGAGTTGTGTAACACAACCTTGCAGTCGCGAATATGGAACAGCCATCCAGCAGGATATTGTGGACATGACCCGGTTTGCGTCTACAATTGTAAGATGATCTCAAAGCGAGAAAACGTTACGTTTGAAAAAAGAATCGTTGAAGTCGGTCGATTTTGTTTTGTTATCGCATTCGAAGTTTTGCGGTTAGCTTTTGTTTTTTATTTATTTATTTCAAGTGGTTGGAAACTTATTTTTTTGACAATGATTTTAGAATTTTATTTCGCTATTTTTGTGACACCAAAAGATTAACAGACTTGTAAACCCTGAAAATTATCATTTAACGAAATAAAAGACATTGTCTCGGTAACAGTTTTCACAATCGTTCAATACGTGTTATAGAGAATTCCTTTGGTATTTTACAGCTCAATCGCCTTAATTGAGATTTATATGTTTATTTAACAACCTGCCAACAAATAATTTTATCGAAGTGGCCAGAATTATTTAGTTTAGAGACAGACGAAGTAGAGTTTAATCTGTTAATGATAAGTGTCGCCTTGATCGCATAAATATTCATATCCTATGCGATCACCCAATATCAGCGTGCGTTCCAGTAGTTAACCTTTGTTCCTTTTTATTTATTTTTAAAGTTTAAATGTTACAGTTTAATTTAAATTCATTTTTTATTTTCAGACAAGATGAACTCTTCAGCCAAAGCAGAAAGGATTGTAGTACCTATGTATTGTATATGTTCCAGTCAAAATCAGGTCTCGGATATATGTATAACTATAACAAAAATCGTTTCAGAAATGTAGAGATCGAGATCGAGAGCCCATCAGGTCACTAAACGAGCTTTACATTTTGACCAAAAAGAATTTGATTAGAAATAATAGTTTGAGATCAATTCGACACTTGTGCCAAAAATATAATTCCACTGACAGGTCCATCCTTTTATTCTTACACTCAGTCTACCCGTTAGCTATTTCAATTGCAAAAAATATTTAAATCTTTTATATTTTGTGAAAACATAAAGGTATTTCCACAATATTTTATCGGCGCGCTAAGTGGCGTCATGGCGAATCAAAGGGCCTCGGTTGGGCGTTGGAAGGTCGATAAGACCTTCTGTCCATTGCCCACTGGTGTTAACATTGACTACGGCCCTTATGCAAATCGTCTTTGCGCGTGCTTACAGTAACTTTACTACCGGTACAAGTGCTCTAGCTGCAATCATTCTAAACCAAACCTTCAAGTCGGACGCTCAATCCGTGACTGTCAGTTGTTTGAGCACGATTTCCTGATATCAACCTCCATGGAAACAGGAAAGTTGAAACCAGCCAGTTTAGACGCATCCTAAGGCTGAAAAAAATATTTGTATTCGTGTAGGTATTCAAATGTTTTGCGAATAAATATTAAGCTATGTATGAGGCCAGACGCGAAAAAAGTCGATGTTTGCGAAAATTTACATGTAGGTACATTTGTTAAACAGATTTTTGTGAAACAGACACGTAGAGCAAAAGACATGAATTGTGAACGTATTCTTTAATAGTTTTAGCCCATTGTTCGCATACTATGTAGTTATTTATTTTAGCCCTTCTGCGCAGGTATTTTGTCTTAGTTATAGCTACTTATTGTTTAAAATTATACCATAAAGAGAATTAAATGACGAGTCCTCGGTAAAGTATTTGATGACGTTAATCGAAACGATTCATTAATTAAGTCGTGGTTGCGAAAGAGCAACTGAGTACTCTCGATACCTATTGGTAAGTACCAGCAGAACCATCAAACTAATTAAAAGTCTGTCCACAAAGGACCAAATGAAAACAATGTTTAAGTTGTAGCAACAGCATGTACTTACTTATTTAGTTTAGTTTTTACATTTTTATTTGCCCAAGAAAGTACCACATTGTTCTGCCTCCCTGTTCTCCGTGATAGACTCATGATTAATGGTAATAAACCACCAGTGTACACCAGTGTTTGGTGGTACTCCTCATAACCTGCAGAAAAACCCTTTCATGAAGACATTGAATTAATAAAATAAGAAACATCCTAAAAGCACTTTGTCTAACTTCGAAAATTCTATACCTATGCTTAGGTGAACTATACATAATCTTGTGGGCTGTTATTTAAAATTTCTAGTTGCAATTCAAAAGTATCCAATTACCAGTCTCCGTCACCGAATATAGTACCTACACAGGATCATGACTCAATTCGCTTTATTAGCTTTGACGATATAGTAGGCCACTGACCCTCTTTGTGCCAACGCTTGGACTTCAGGAAACCTGATAAATTGTCGGCAACAGAGGATTCAATTGAGGGATAAAAATGTCTAGTTTGCTAAGTTTTGCTCTGCACTAAATGATGTCGTATTGACTTCAAAAATTAGACTAGCAGGCGTAGATACAACCAATGCAGACGATGAGGATGAATATAACGAAATGGCGGATGTTGATGGCCTAGACTTATTTTTTTATTTTTAGCGGAAGATCGAGCGCAAATTAATAGAGTCAAGCTGCCGGTAATAGTAGGACGGTTCAAGGCAAGCCCTACGGCTCGCAAAGGGCCGCGTCAGCGTCACGCGCCGCCATTGACCCACTTACACATACCTACGCTGCGTGCGCGCACCGTGTACACTCGCGCGCAGAAACCCTTCGCGACTCTGCTTGTCACGTACGCTGTTTTAGCAACTTGTTTTAGTTCATTTATGGCTACGATAGTTGAGCTTAATCTGACAACAATTAAATCAATTGACAATAAAAGAAAACGATACTAACACTTGGAATAATCCACATCCTAAACCCTTCTCGTACTAGGTATTTCAGTTAATAAAGGCAATCAATCTACATTATTACAATAGAGCTAAAAGAATTGATTTTGTTTAAAACAGTATGTAGTCAACTTCAATACATTTTCTTAGCGAAAATAAAGCTTAAATAAAATCCATGGGTTTGGCCCAAACACTTGTGTGCGTCAGTGTATAAGATTTCAGCGGAGTCGTTCGCTACAGTTGTTTGTGCGCGCATCTCAAGGCGACGGTTGGCCCTCCGCCGCAAATAATTCTGCTATTGTGAAACACACGCCTTATCATCCGTCGGGGCCTTGGCTAGATCACACGAATTACGGTCAAGTTGACGATTTCACGATTAATATTTTGTATTTCATGATAAAAAAGACGTGGTTGTAGGTATTATTAGTGTAAATCGATCACTAGTATACTATTAACATTGATATTTATTTGAGAATTTAAACCTTGCCGCGATTCTTTTTGCTACAGGAATAAATTACTACGCTTGTAGTATCGCACAAAATCTTCAATGACCTTCTACGCGAGTTTTCGCTACGCAAATTCTACTACGCCAATTTAATGGCTACGAATTTACGAATACTGTGAGGAATAATAAATGAAATTATGACTAATGTTAAATGTTTTATTTTTCAGTATTGTGGCTAAATGAAGACCTGTTTATTATGGGCTGCAGAACGAGAATATTGATTTATTAATTCAAGGAACTTTCAATACTTTCAGTGGTAGTATCTATCTATACAGAACTTAATATTTTTAGCAGCCAAAGAATACAAGATAAATTGAGGAAAACTACGAAAATAATAAAGTATTTTTTCAATACTGTGCTATACCTATCCAATCCTTGAATATGATTTCGAGCTGCTATTAAAATGCGTGCAGACATTGTAAACATTTTGTTCAATGCTATAATTTGATAAATACAGTGTTTCTGACCTTCAAATATAATTCAGGGTAGTCAGACATGAATACACGAAACATGTGTTATTCATCAGTCGTAAAGGGCATGTTCTAAACATTATCTTTTAAGAGGCATGCCAGTGATAAGTGCGTCGGCTGCGGCGTCAATGCACTCGGCTGCATGCCCGTAGGTCAGTTCCCTGTGACTCAGACACCACTGCACCGTTACATACAGAGCGCATGGTGATCACACTTTTATTACCATACCCAAAAATACACAAGAAACTAGTTGCTAAACATCCATGGATGCTTCTTGACGCATAATAGTAAAACTTCCTCCTACAAAAACGGTGATGTAAATCTAAACGTGATTTGCGTCGCTGCGCGGACTCCACGGTGGTAGGGCCCCCCAAAATCAGACCAGCTAGTTGCACCACGAACGTAACAATCGTTACCCGGTGCTCCAGTGACTTTACAATAATATGAATCTCTTGCTTTCTTTACGACTTTCAATTTCAATTATTGGGTAACACATTTCAATCGACACGATCAAATGATATGATAACCAACAATCAAAAGATTGATATGCTACTCGTTTAAACAATTAACGAAATCTTTGTTTGTTTAGAAATCCAATCTTATCTGGACTAGACAGTACGATGAGGTAGAAATGTATAATGCATTTGGTTCGCATACAATGTTTGTATGATTTGTGGTCGAAATCAATGCGAGCTCATTTGAATACGATAACTGTTGATTATGTAATTGTAGCTGGGAACATCTGCTTGTTTGCCTCCTCAGCAGTGGAGGGTTGAGATAACTAACCCTTCCCGCGACCACCGGCCATCATAGACCACAGCTTTTTATCGAACGTCAAACAAACGGCTTTAATGAGAAATATCGGTTACGGAAACACTCCACTGCATATACTCGTAGTATTAACAAATATTTGTTGATGCCCTCTCGTTTTTTCTGTCCTGCAGTGTAAGGTCTTACTACTAGATGTGAATAATCTTTTACCGTAGCCTTCGTTTCAGGGTTTGCTATTATCTCGATAATAATATGCGATTGTAAATAAGTCCTCGTTCGGTGTTTGCTGCTTGTTTTGTCAAAGTATTTGCCTTTTGGAAAATTTTGCACGAAAACTACATAATGCAATGTATTTTTTGATATTCAGAGTGTAGACTCTAAGCAGTAGTGCTTAGTGATTAGGATGACACTATTTTAGATAGTTTATTAGAATCGCTCACTTATCGCCTACGAGAAATCTGGTGACCTATTCTACCAGTCAACTTATTGCCATATACATACTCATATGAATTCTTAGGTAGGATTTGTTCTTTGTTTAAACATCCTCTTCTTTCAATTCAAGCATGTAAAAGCTTCAATATTTACTTGCCAAACATTGTGTCACTTGGTGGCTACTCGCCATTATTCTAAATATCCTGACTAGTTATATCCTCTCTTATAGGTAACAGCATTCATAACGTTGACTTTACCTTTAAACAGGCTTTAAGACTTCAGGTTGCCTCCTGCGAAACAATTGTGTGCTAATCATAAGATAGACGATATACACTCGAAAGAAGTGGAAACTTCGTTCGGCATGCAAACTTACCCTTGATGCGAGGGGGCAATAAATATCAATAAGTAATTACGGGTCAGGCGAGCTAGGCAGATGTGAACACTGAATATCGTCATGATCTGCAATCGTGCGCAGCTTGAGCGCACCGACCAATGGGGACGCGTTACGTCACGCGAACCAAATTAATTCACCACTCTTTATAAACGTCTAGGGGCTTTTGATAACACATTTTATATTTTTTATAAAAACATAATACTTATGTGCATTTTGTTACTGGGCTATCTATTGGGTTATAAAGATAAAGCGTGCGTCCATTTTTTGACCATGTCATAAAATGCAATAGATTATTTAGTTATAAATAATTTCGATTGTAGTCTTCCTGACAGAAACCCTCAAATATTTTAGTTTCATAGTCCTTATCAAAATTATTTTGGAAATGACTATTATCGTTTATCATGTTTTAACTAAGGCTAAGAGGATACAATAACATTTACGTAATGCTTGGGCCCTTGAGCTGCACTCGAGTATCGTATTTTGCGCGTTGAACTTCAAACAGGGCCAATGCTGTGTCGGTCCATGACGACACAACAAGGTAAATGAGAATGAAGTAGATACATACGCAATACAGTAAACATGTTACATAAGTAAAAAAGGCAAATGTAGGTACGTACGTACTTATTTCCAATGCAAATGATCACTTTTAAAACGGAACAGGCTGGCCAGTCGTCGCGCCGGAAACATTTCGAGTAGGGTTGCGATTTATAGAGGACCAACAGCCGGGTCCTTTCTGCCTTTAATTGGCTACAAAACACATCCCATTTACAAAAACAGACACAGATAACGGAACAAAGGAGCTTTTTTTATTATTTTATCACTGATATTTATTTTTTCCGACAGCAATCTGGCTGCTCTCCGGATTTGGCAAAAAATGTAAACGCTTAATTTATAATCCTGCGATAGGACTTTTGGTACAAGGATTATTCATTATTATCCTTGTATATGGAACACATATAATATGTAAAGAATGTACATAAAAAATATTTTGGCAACAGATACTTGCTATAGTTACTGTTCTTAAAACCGCTTAGATGGCTCCGTCTTGTACGAGTATTCCTTGTAAGCAATTACGTTCCAATAAGAAAAATAGAGGCCTTACTACAAACTCAATCTACATAACAAACATTTAGAATAACTTTTTATACACAGAACTGCACATACTTAGTCCGAATCAAAAGCAAAAAATATGGAGAGGATTGCATTATATCCACAATAAATCTAATGACACGACAGCCTCTATAAATCGGAACAGGTAGAATTTGGAACTAATGACTTCAATATGCCAAAAGGTACTATCGATCTTAAGGGTGCGCAATCAAAATTAAACCTTGTGCTGTTCAAATTATGTTCGTTTTTTAAATCTGTTGATGTTTTTTGGTTTTTATGCAGTTTTCAAGGGGGTTAGTGCGGGGCGGGGGCGGCGCGAACCGAGAGGTCGGGCGCTGAAAGGGTTGTGTGGGAACGGAGGGCACCTGCGACTGCACATGGTGCTCCAACACTGAGTTTTTTATACATTTGCGCACACATATCTGTCTAATGCAGTTTTTTACTTCTTATACGTATGGAGATTCGAAATAATAAGACGCATTTCACAAAACCAACACTGACGTTATCGAGAATCGACTAAATGCGACTAAATAAAACATAGGTAATAGTTTAATAAAGTCTTGTCAAGAAAGGGGCGGTTGCGAACTGTCGATTGCAACTGTTTGCCATGGCATTATCGTGTCAGCGTTTCTCATTACGAATGCCTTGTTTCGCGTTGTGTTTTCAGGACCAGTCTTATTAGACCGCTCCGCTCATAGCCGTACATAGGCGGCGAGGCTTTCAGTCTAAAACAGAACATTTGGCTGCATTATTGAGTTACATCGGTCGTTACCTTAGCGAACTGCCCCTATTTCTCGCCAGTATTTATTCATTTTGCAACACATCGCCTGTCGGCCTTTTCACCCTCCCCTGTCGGCTCACGCGTTCTCGTCAATGAATTCTTAATGAAGTACCTTCGTTAAAGGCCGCCAAATTCACGAAACCCCATGTTGTTGAGGCGTGAACCAAAATACAGACACGCACACCATTTCATGTACGGCAATTTATTTATTATTCGCTTTAGAGTGAAAGTCGATGATAATCGAGCGTCAAAAGGTAGCGAAATAAAAGTTATTTTGAGTATCTGCAATTGCGTCATTGTTGTTGTTTTAGCGAAAGTTGATTATGAATGTAAATGTTGGTTAGGTGCTATTACGTTCACGGTTTGATATTTGCAGCATGGAAAAGTTTGGTACACACACCTTCATTTTCACTTGCACGCTTCTAGGGTATAAAAAAATGTTAAGTCTATTAACAAAATCATCACATGGATCTGAGGGCTCTAAGTCGCGTTTTGTAGTGGTGTTAATCGGATAGTTTTAGTATATTTTTTGCATAAGCGGATAACCCTTTAGCATCTACCTGCGGAGCGCCAACAATACGCGCATTGTGTGCAACTCCTGCGCAAGTGGGGTGAGTACAATGTGGAGTAACGCCGGACAAATCAGTTTGTTATTATTTGTTATGTAAATACACTTTATGTTGATCTGTTATCTATTCAACCTGTTTCCATGTTTATTCCATTAGTATTACAAAAGTACTGAGATGTAACAATTACAAAAAAAATATTTGACTGTACTTATTGTTCTAAATAATTTTGACAAACTTGAGTTTTTTTAAGTTCATGCTATTGCGGTGTTCCATGCCCAAATTCAGATTCATGTATTATTTTAGAGAAGAAATTAAGATTAATATTATTTCAGGAATTTCGTAAAGCATGGTTACAATACTAGATCAAATGCATTCTCTGATGTCTTCAATGTGAATAATGAGCAAAAAATGTGATAAAGAAAACAGAGATTTTTTACTCAATTTAATATAGGTCAGGTGCATGTTCAACCCTTTCAAAGCGTGGGAGTTTCGCTTTTTTGCCGATAGTACTTTGTGCAACACTTTTTTGCGCGCGACAGAAGTGTTTGCGATAATTTGTTCCCACAATTCCATGCGATTGGGGAAGTGATGACAGCTATTGATCGTTCAATAGATTACAACGTTGGTACCGTTATGAGTTGTACGCGATCAATAGTATTGCGATACCGTACTGTATGTTTGCAAGGTGCACAATTTTTATTGCAATGAGAAATTCTATTGATGCATCTAACGCGTTAAAGATTAGCTGATGTTTGTTCCTTTTTGCGTGCGATGAGATTGAATTGCCATGCACTTTTTACATATCCTGAAATATGTTGAAGATAAATTAAAGGTAATCAAATCAACCATCACTTAATACAGTGCTCATTAATCATTATTTTTATATTAAATAAAACCAGTAAATTTCTTAATCCACCTTGTGGCGTCAAACTACCGCCATGTGGCGACTGTCTACCCTTTAATGATCGATAATGATACAATGATTATGAGGGCAAGGAAGATCATTTGCGACGTCCGCCCCAGGCAAGTAAAGGGTAGTCACAACATATTTGCTGAAAGAATAATGAGAGTTCGCGGCAGGGCGCAGGAAACGTGGCATTCGCAGTAAAACTACTTCCTGCGATGCCACATGTCAACTATTATTAGTACATCATCGTATTATAGAAATTAGTCCAACTACTTTATAATTGTTGCTGCCTCCTTAGCATCTTAAGACAAGCCAGTTTAAATATGTAAAGTTGTTCTCGATGGTCGTGACAACAATAGCAGCTTAGAAAAATAAGAGCTTAGATCACAACTAAATACAGAGAGTGTTATTGGTTGATAAAAAAATATAAAGTTACGTAAAGTGCAACAGCATTTTTATGATTCTCTTGTAGTAAGATATCTTGATATAAATCGCCTAACCTATAACGTCACTTCAGGGCTTAAATCCTAACAATTAGAACGGCTGGAAATAACTACTCCATAACCTCAGATCAAAGAAATTCCATAACCATATATTTCTGTTGACATATCAAGGGCTTTATCCAACTCTTAATAGATGTCTAACAATGTTTATGACAAATCTTATTTCAGGGATGTTTAATTAGCCAGTACTCGAGCGACAGGGTCGTCTGGCAAGCGAAATTAGAACCCAATGCCAAATCAAATCATTGTACGAATGAATTCAAAATGTCTTTGACGTAATTTTGGGATAATGTCATGATAAATAGACATAGAAATAACAGTGCTTGTTCATTGCTAACAACACTTACACGAACAATGTTGCGTTGTTGACAATTTGCTGAACATTGTTTCTAATTGGAAGCTATAGAAAGCGACTGAATTATGAAAATGTTACCTATAGTTGGCAATGACGTAGCTAGTCTAGTTCAAAAGTTATATTAGGATATTCTTTAATAACTTTTCTGCCTTTTTACACGAACTGAACCCACAACAAACGTAAACGTTTTAACGTATAGTTTGGCAAGTTTTTACCGGTGTCAGAGTTCATTGGCGGCGTGAGAACACAGCCGCGTCTGCGCCCGCGCAACTGAAACTCGGGGGAGTTTTTGTTCAGGAGAGTTCATCGACTTCGCGCAAATGTTTAAGTTTGCCCTCATAGCGGCTCTGCCAACGAAATGTTGTTTGAATAAGAAGAATATTACTTGCACATGTTGCTTATTGCAATTCTTGAAATGTTTATGTGTTGTGTTTGGAATGGAGCTTGCGAACGGTTGTTTCGTACCTACCTATCGGTGATTCTATTCTATTTGGGCTTTGAATTCGCTTCACAACTACTTTATTGAAAATCTTTTCATAGACAGGACACCTCAATTATTTAACTGTAAAAATAAATGAGAATTCAGAGGCAAATTTTCCGTTTTTTTTTTCAAAAACTGTGATAAACACTTGAAAAATAAAAAACTTGGATTTGTGATAATGTGACTGTAATAATCCTTGGAATGATTGCAGTTTCTATTCTAAAAAATATAAGAATTCTTCGTAAGCCGATAAACTTCGATCTCCATTTCAAAATAAACTTATCACGTTACGAACCCAGCGAGAGCAGATTTTGGTTTTTGTTCGAAGTTTTTGCACAAAATTCTTTTTAACAAAAAACTATTAAGGCTCTCCTCGTCGCGACCGAATTGTTTACTTTAATGATAAAAGTAAACTTGCCAAGTTTTTACAGGCAAAAGAGTCGTGCCTTTGAATATGGGGTAGCCAATTAATTTTGTAACATATTCGTACAAAATCAAAAACAGTTCAACATTTTCCACATTTTTTTTCACTGTCCATTTTATAAGATTATAACTAATGCTTAATTTCTTTTCAAAAAGTGATATAGGTTCAAAGTTTTTCTCCAAAGATTTTTGCTTAAAAATCTGCTACATCATAGCAGAATCCTAAACCCTCCGTTCACACAAGGCTGCAAACAAACATGGATTTTACAAAAAAATCTAAATATGTAGCTGAATATAATTCTTCATTGTATAATCAGACAGAAGATTTATGTTCCGGATCGATCTGGCAGTGTCTTGCCGAGTACAGTTATAAATCGACGACCCATCCCACGCTTTTGCACAATTTCTTCACAAAAAACCTTAGATTTATAAAGTTCGCCTACCTGCTCGTGTGGCTTGCAGAATTTTGATACCTTTTGTTCAAGATTTTTTGCTTTAATTTGTGACAATTATACCGGTATATGACTTTTTACCTGCCATTTTTTGTTCCCCGTTTCGGAATCCACCGATTCTGACATTTTGCAAGACCGTTTGTTTTGGTGAAGATATCGCTGGATTTGGGTTTACTGTTAGCTGCCACGAAAAAAATGTTGACGGAGGCTTAAGGTAAACGTACCAATAGTCGTCGGATTTCGGAAATCACTGACTTTGAAGCGCTACTGTGTGTCAAATATTCAATAAAAAATGAAAATTTTTGCATGACGTGATAGAGTATTTATTCGTTATTCTAAGTAACTAGTGTTTTTTTAATCTTTTTGATGGGTTTATATACTTATTAAGGCAAAAGATACTCGTCAAATATTCCCAGTACTCGTCAACTTTTAATGCTAATGTAAACTCTCTGCTCTTGAACATAAAGTTCAAGTTATGTACATTTTTTTTATGGTTAAATTTGTTAAGCATACTTGTGCCTTAGAAACATTAGGTAGATATATAGAAAATCAAATCCCTATTTAGAATAGCAGGTCTGTCAGAAGATCAGGTATTCAATAAACAGATACATAATTGCATTTTAATTTATATTCCTAACTATCAAACGCTTGCAATCACAAAATCAGTCTATAAAATATGTTCCTATATGTTATATTTCTTAATCATAATAACCATGCAGTCATGTGCATACGTGGCACGAGTAAAATTATTACTATTAAAATATTGAAATTGTAAAATAAAATAATCAGTTTTCACAAAAAAAAAAACGCCACATTCATTAATCATCATATCAGCCATAGGACGTCCACTGCTGAACACCGGCCTCTCCCTTGGATCTCCACAGATACCTGTTGGAGGCGACCTGCATCCAGCGTCTTCCGGCGACCTTTATAAGGTCGTCTGTCCACCTTGTTGGTGGACACTGCGTGCGCTTACTAGTCCGTGGTCACCACTCCAGCACTTTTCGACCCCATCGGCCATCTGATCTGCGAGAAATATGGCCTGCCCACTGCCACTTCAACTTGCTAATCCGGTGGGCTATATCGGTGACTTTAGTTCGTCTACGGATCTCCTCATTTCGGATTCGATTACGTCGAGAAACCCCGAGCATAGCCCCCTCTTTCTCGAAGTTGGACCTACCTAATTGGACTACTTGTCCTAGGTATGGTATATGAGTCAACAACTTCAAGTACCGAGCTTCCAACAGAGACCGGGGTGGGCTCAACATGGACATTTGACATAATTTTCGTCTTGTCCATGTTCATTTTCAGGCCCACCCGTTGTGAAACTCGGTCGAGGCCAACATACTGAGTTCCTCCATCGACTTTGCCATGACTACAATGTCATCGGCAAACCGAAGGTGAGTGATGTATTCGCCGTTGATGTTGATGCCAAGTCCATCCCATTCCAGGAGCTTGTAGGCGTCGAGCCTTGGTTTCGCTGTATGGTCTCTTTAACACGATTTGTATTAAAGAGACGCAGATCGTGTCGCAAGGACTTAGATATTCGTCTATTGAGCTGCCTATATGACTACGCGTCGCTGGAAGACTGCAACTGTAGGAAACGTCGTTCAGTCATGAGGTTTAAGGTTTGGTCGGTCAGTTTTTGAGGTCTATCTTTACGGCAGGGTCTAAAAAACTTAGACCCTACCGTGCGGACAGTTTCCACTAGCCCGTCGATCTAGATCTCGTCCACTGATGCTAGGTTCTCAAGGCAAGCCAAGCGATTAGAGAGCTCGAGTTGAAAGCTTTCTGGGTTTTGAATATGGGACCGAGTAGTTCGGAGCGTAGACTTCATCAGACTGGACCTTTCAAGTTTAACATTAATATTCAGCGAGGGTCTTACGATTCGGTGATCGCTACCGATTTTTACCCTATTGATCACAGAGACGTCGCTAAATACCCGTTTCTTGTCGGTCATGAAGAAGTCTATCTCGTTTCTCGTTAAACCATCGGGACTTAACCAGGTCCATTTCCTGTGAGACGGCTTCTGGAAGAAAGAGTTCATCATGAAGAGTCCCTTTTTCTCCAGAAAGTCGGCCAGTCTCTGTCCCCCTAGGGTTCCGTTGCCCATACCCAAATTGCCCCTCTCTCAACTCATCACCGCTTTTCTTTCCCAACTTAGCATTAAAGTCAAGTCAAGTGGGTTTTGGAACTATGTATGGCTCTACTTACGTCCTCAATACATAGTCTCCACCTCATCATCGGAGTGTGACGAGGTCGGTACTTACACCTGAATGACCTTCAGCGAATATCTTTCGGATATTCTCAGTATTAGGTATACCACCCTGTTCGACACACTGTCGATGGTTGTTATGTTGCTCACGAGGGACTTGTGAACGAAAAACCGTTAACAGTTAGCTAGTTGAATGACATAATTTTTATACAGGCGAAGACACGTCAGGGAGACGCGGTACAATACGCGTGACGACATGCAGTTATTTCGAACAAAAAGCATAGTGTAAGAACAGTCAACTCAAACACAGTATTATCAACAATTGTAGTCTAAACCTTAAATATGTTTGTCCTAGAGAGTTAACAATTTTGTAAAAGTCCCGATATTAGCTATTTATTCGCATTTTGTACTGTAAAACACAAAATATCCTCATTATGACGAGTTTAGGTGCAACTATTGAGCATGTCCCAGTAGTCGTCATAATAATTCTAAAATTGACGAGTTTTGGGTCAAATGGGAGTTTTAAAGTACCAATAGATGTCACATAAAAAAAATATCTCTTCTATGTTAAAAGTATTCCAAATTGCATATTACATCATTAGCAAATAAACTTAACTATCCAATTAAACAAAGAAACAAACCACAGACACCACTGGAGTCATGTAAATCAAAACACAAAACCACGTGCTGAGCTTCACTTTTGACAGCTGAACTTCACGAAAAAACAATTTTGTTAGGGCACACACGTTTCGACTAACATATCTCCGATACCATGACTGTTAAAACCCCATATTGTCATTTCAATTGTGAAATATGTTATCAACAATATGTTGACATATAAACCGGCCAAAATAAAGTTCAATAGAAAAAATAAATAAAAGTTTTAAGATTAATTGACGACTTTTGGGGCACGACGACTTCACCCGCGTTTACCTTAGGTTACGTAATTTTTTTTAAACTTTAGTTCTGGTGAAAGGTTTCTTATGTTACAACGACGCGACGATGGCAATATTTTAAATGCAAAATTGAGACGTGTAGAAAGAACCGGTACTCATAAACCTATGCATATTTATTTCGAGTTGAACTTGTATCAGTTTTACAAAATCCTATAAGAAGATAGTAAGAAATGGTTAAACTAGAGAACCGAGTCCACCTTTGTCAAGCTTTAATCGATTAAGTATGATCTATTAAAAGAATAGACACCGAGACAGTCCAGGTAGGCTGATGATATTGCGTTTTAGTAAAATAGGTTGACGTAGATAAAAAAACAGGCTCTCACTGCATGTGCCATTTAAAAAGAAACGAACAAAAAATAATTTGGTAGGCAAAGAATGGCTGCCAAGATCGCGGGAAGGGTTGAAACGTATGCGAGAGAGCAAAAAATTTGATAAAATGCCGGTTTGTTGGATATAGTGATGATGTTCAGCATTGGTTACTACATCAACTAAGAATATTTGAAACTATATTAGATACAGTAACAGTAGCTATACATGCAGTTTTAACTGGTTGTGGTGATGTTTGTTGATTAAAATTAGATTAAATTAGTCTAGTGTGCAATAGAATAAGTCATAGTACCTACTTACCAAATCATAATAACTACTTCAACTTATCAATTTGCAATTTTTTAAGTTTAGTCATTTGGGAAATTATATTCAATTTCAGATCTTAGAATAACATTCGTTCAGATGCCAACACTGAACAACCGCACTATACTGCATCGAGGGTACAAATTGCAGGCAATAATCAAAGTTTTTTTTCACGTGTGGAAACAAAGCGCAATAAAGGGGTATTTTTTACCCCGCTTTCACAACATGTGCAATGTACTATCTGACCTACTTACCTACACTTCCTTTGCATTAAAGGGTTAAATGGAATATCCGCGATCGGCAAAAAATCAACAGAGATTTGTTTTCGAGGATGTGAAATCGTTTTAGGAAGCTGCAATTAAACTGTACTTTATAAAAAAGGATCCATGAGTAAGCTTCGTAATAGGCAAGAAATATTTTATCACAGGGTATGAAAATACAGGAGTAAGTAGGTACTATTGAAAAAAACTTCATAACTCACTGAAAATCATAGGAATTTAGAAGTATTGTATCTTATAGAAATATTGTAAAAAACCGAACTAAAAAATAGAAAATAAATTTAAATTAAGAAAATAGTGTTCAAAATTTCAATGAATATAAATTAATAATAGTGTGAATACAAAAAATATATTAAAAAAAAAGCGTGGGGTGCTTTTTAAGGTATTATCGAAATGAAAATCACTCTACTCATATCTGTCAATAAAATATTTATAACTATTGACACCATGCACCCCACGCTTTTTTTTAAATATATTTTTTGTATTCACACTATTATTAATTTATATTCATTGAAATTTTGAACACTATTTTCTTAATTTAAATTTATTTTCTATTTTTTAGTTCGGTTTTCTATAAAAAGCGTGTTTTTTAGTTTTTTTTAAACTATTATTTATTTTCTACTTTTTAGTTTTTTTGTTTAAAGCTTTTCAGTGATACGAATAGTTATCACTATCCATACAAGTGGGAAGTTCTCATCAATACAAAGAATATAAGTCCAAACGAGGTATTTTACATATTCAGTTGTAGAGTTCCCTCGTCTTTCTCTGGTCTCCATCATCAGGTCAGCTCCCAACCTTCACTGTTGCAAAGGTCTTGTCAATACAAATAATTTAAGCCCAAACACGAGGTAGTTTACATATTCAGTTGTCGAGATCCCTCGACTTTCTCTGGTCTCCATCATCAGGTCAGCTCCAAACCTTCACTGTTGCATAGGTCTTGTCAATACAAATAATTTAAGCCCAAACACGAGGTAGTTTACATATTCAGTTGTCGAGTTCCCTCGACTTTCTCTGGTCTCCATCATCAGGTCAGCTCCAAACCTTCACTGTTGCATAGGTCTTGTCAATACAAATAATTTAAGCCCAAACACGAGGTAGTTCACATATTCAGTTGTCGAGTTCCCTGGACCCTCTCTGGTCTCCATCATCAGGTCAGCTCCAAATCTTCACAGTTGAATAGTGCTTTTAGGTGTACACCTGAGTGTCAAGTTTTTACCCTATGTATGCCTACAACTTTCGAAGGTTGCCCTCGATTTCTCAGGTTTCCATCATCAGATCCTGACCTGATGACTATGGGACCAACTGGCAGCTATTTCGAGTCGAACAAAAAAAGAATCACGTAAATCGGTCTATAAACCTCGGAGTAATCGATGTGTATGTGTAACCTCCTCCTTTTTGGGAAGTCGGTTAAAAATGGAATAATTTTATCAAATTAGTGTATTGTCATCGGTCCTCAATAAATCTACAAAGTTTGAACGAAATCTGGCCGTTTAAAGTGGGTCAAAATCGCGCCCAAAGAAGTCGGTTACAAACATACAAACATACAGGTGAAGCTAATAAAAAGCGTGTAAAAAAACGATCAATATCAATTCATGTTCAAAAATATTCCTAAATAGAAAATTAACACTGGGTTATTATTTCCAAAACCAAAATCCTAAAGATCAACATCCATGCAAAGTATCACACAGCTTTTAAGATACTTGAGACTATTTATAAAACTTCGATGAGGGAAGGGGTAACTCGCAACGTCCTCTGAAAAATAATAGCGGTGTAGTTGACAAACTGACAGCTAATTGAAATACGCCCATGTGCAATGACGTTTTTGCCTTGCCACACAGAGGGCTAATCCCGCGACATCCCCAGAGGTTTTTTGCCATTAATTATAAAGGGGTTGTTGTATTACGTGTAGGTATGCCGTAATTGTTCCAACATTTTTGTTGATGCTATTTGTGGTACATTGTTTGCGTGTTAAGGCGTTTTTTGTTTTGGGAAACGTTTACCAAAAATCGCAGCAAAGTGTTTTACATAGACTCAACTGTAGATAAAATTATTAATTTATAAATTCAGTAAAAATATTATTTGTATTAATTGTTCTGTTCCTTCATCGAAATGAAATCGTTTGATGCATTAATTGTAATGCAACTTTTTATTTGATGCGGTATTAAAGTGCTTAATTTTTAAGCCAACATTATTAACTGCTTTATCAAGCAATGTGTTATCCCGTTCCCGTCTCCAGGGATCACTGTTCTGTCGAACACGTGTTTTTAAACGTTTAAATTGAGATATTTTACACAGAGAAGGGTTGCACATTGCTTTGCTAAACATAGTCCAATCCCTGCCGCGTTTTAGAATCTCATTAGAAGTAATCCTCCCAATTCTTAATAGAATTCACCCCTCGCCTTTTGTTTTTGTGCTTCCGGTCGGGAATTTGGAGATGTTTGACGTTTTGACGCAAACTATTGTTCGGAACAGCCGCGTAGAAAACTTGCGTTCGCATCGCGGTACCAAGGCCGCATAATACGGAAGAGGTCTCATTCATAGTTGCGTCACTGACAACGAATGTATTCAATTCGGTAAATAAATAAACGTTATGTATTCATTGAACTTTAATCGACCAATAGGGTTAAGCAGTATATCAACGTTTTTTTAGTATATAAAAGATAATGGAAGTATATAAGCGAACGCTACTACATGTGCAAATATTCGCGATAACTGGCCGCGTCGATACGGAGCTTGGTCGCGGCGGGAAGTCCTCCCATTGGCTGGCGGCGCGGGAGGGCGATCCTCCTTCCTCTCGTCTGATGTGATTCGCGAACCACTACATACAAGACTATGGCAAATCGCCTCGCGTCCTGCGCAAATACCTACACACCCACACATTCACAACTGCCTCTACATTGTGGAATTGTTTTTGCGTTATCTACGTTTGTGTGCTATGTACAATTGTGTATGTAGTTGTGGTATCAGGCGAACAGAATAAAACAAACTATCGAGGAGATGTTTGTTATTATTTTCGCATTTGTTTTTATCTTGAATCACTGTTTACTGGTTTTAGAACTCAAATTATGTTAATAACGCAGTGTCTATCCGGTTTTGGTCTGCGATTCCTTTATGATATTAATTTATTTATACGAGCGTTTTATGATCAATCGATTCACACGCATTTTATTTAAATATTGGGAACCAGTCTTTGCACTATTGCTCAACGGCTGTGTGAAGAGCGTTTGGAGTTCAGAGGTCATCACTGCCCGAGTTTGTGCGCATGAGCATTGATAAAGTTGCACTATGTGAATGCACTTTGCCTATTGTTGTGAAAATTGAATACTTAGTTGTTTCACAACATACCGAATTGTCTTAAAAACAAATTAATTGCATAAAATGAGGTAAGTACATTGAATGCCATTTTATACCATGCTACAAAAAAATGGCGGAAAAAATAAGTATAACGCAAGCATAATAAGAAAATATTATGTGGAAAAAATTCTTAAAAAAATTAAATATCATTAATCACAACTAACGGTCGTGGTAGACTATATCTGTGAGAAAATACCCCTTGAGCGGTCAGTGCGAAACTGCCCACTGGGCTAATGATCGGCTAAACAAAACTGAGGACAATGCGCAAGGGCCGAACACAAAGCGCGAACATCGATGAACAAAGAATATTTTGCACAATACCCACTATTAATTACCCTCAAAATATTCACAATAGATGGGGTTTAATAAGCTTAGAGTAAATAAAAGAGCCGTAAATACGACTGACCGATGTCCAGTGTTCAGTAAACTGTGCAAAACTGTGAAATTTGATGTGACGTTTATTATTGAATGATTGAAAAAGGTATTGTGTTTACTTAACGAAATGTTATTTGGTTAAACAGAAAAGAGTTAGAGGCTACTGCTAAATTGAAATGGATAAACTGTTATGTCATGAAAATATTATGTGTACCTACTTACCTAAATTTTAATATTACCTCTAGATAATTAATTATTCTTTTGTTTGTCAAAAATTGTTTCATAACGCGTTTTCCACCAATAACCAGCACCAATTTTTACAACTATTATTCTTATTATAAGACATTGCCGCTCTTCGAAAATAGTCTGAATTTCACTAGAAATTAATACCACATTCAAAATCAATCTTGTGGCGTACTCATTATGTCCGAAATCAGTGCGAACATATCTTATCGAGATGTCCTCAGTGCTAAAGTCTATTTCCTGCACGTGTGAAAATTAAAACATTGTTCTATGTGATCAACAATATCACTGTAGGTAAGTAGTTTTGTTTTATGGCCAATTGCCCAGAATTTTCGCCTATGATTCATTAACACCGTTTACTGATAACGGTTATCTATTAATGTGGAAAATAAATATTATTAGACGAAAAAAATACTTCATATGGGTTCTACAAAATCCCATTTCACATAAAATAATAATGTAATTTGTATGGTAGTGTAAACTTGCTAATCGAAGAGATTGGCAGAGCGTCTCAGGGACGCACCGGTCAAGCGTGGGTCAGAGGTGACGAACGGACGGCCCGATCCGGTTCTATCATCAACGAGCATTCCCTTCCCTCCCTTATTAATAATAATAATAAACTTGTTTATTAATGGCAACTAGGCCCAAACTGTGTTAGTAACAACAAAACTTAGAATTATGTTAGTAAAAGAAATAATGGCAACTAGGCCCAAACTGTGTTAGTAACAATAAAACTTAGAATTATGTTAGTAAAAGAAAAAAGAAAAAGCGACAATATATCAAATTACGGTCTTCTGACCAGCACTTTCATTACATGAGACAACCAAGGATCGTCATACTTCTCAGATAATGTTTTCAGTATGTTGTTCGAACTAGACCGCGCTCTGGACAGTGTGGAATAGATCTTCTTTCTCATTATCGCGTGAAAATCGTCAGTATGCGTAGAGGCAAACATACCATAAAATATAATTATTGTTCAAATTATTATTTATTACACAAAGAAATTCACCTAACATCGCAGTGTGGGATATTTCAAAAAGTCTTTTCTACCTATTCGCACGTTAAAATTCTTGGCAATGAAGTAACCGAAACGACGTCTATTCTTTTGTCACTTTGTTACTACTTCCAGGATCGCTAAACATTTTATCTTGCATACCACCATTAGTAGGTACCTAAAGCTATTCAATATTGTTTTGCTAAAAAGCGAAAAGAACAGATAACACAATTGCAGAAACTATTTGCGAAGTGATAATGTGTTGCAAAACTTCGGAAAATGCTATTGTGTTATGACAATGGTGTCTGGGCACAGGTGGGGTGAATCACACGATGAAGGGTTTTGCGAACCCATTCGGACATGAATTCGCGATCCGTTGGTCACCTCTGACCGCTGACCGCTGACCCTATGGGACTGAGAACTTGAACTTAATCTGTGCACTGACATTGAACTTCGCAAAGATGACTGACTAATAACTCTACATAATAATAAACAATGCGAGACTTGGTCGGTCAGCGAGTCTGTTATGCAAGTCAGCAATGTTATTATGCCGACATCACACATTAGCTGTACCTACTTATGTGCGTGCTTTCGCTTATTATGTATGAGGTTATTTATTTTGTACTATGTGATGCACAAACATTATATACTAAGGAATATGATAAATGAAGACATTTAAAAAATAATCTGAAAATGCAACGTGGTCCGATAAACATCTGTATGAATAGTAACCTTTTTCTAACTAATGGGATGATACGAACCTGCATCGTATTACAGATCTCCTTAATTAGAATTACATAAGCTCGTTACATATTCTGGCTAAATTAAATCATAAAAAATCCCCTAACAAGATGTACTTGGTCACGGTCAAACAGTTTTATTCGCAACCCCTTGCCGGCCGTTGGTCACCCCTGACCGCTGACCGCTGACCTCATGGGATACTGTACTTGTCCCACATGACGGTACCTTACTCGCTAACACTGACATTGAAATGATTTTTATTATCTCTGAAAGAATTATTACTTTTTTGCCGAATTGGCAAATCTGTATCTACTGATTACTATTGATCTCATTGCGCTTTCTGCTGAATTGCTTATCAAAAACCTTACTTAATGTCCGTACTTAATGGAAAGCAATTATTTCAATTGGTTTTCTTTAAGTTTTTCAGTACCTAGATTATCTTTCAGAAGAAGATCTAAATCTTTCTTTACATAATAGTTAGACGTATCAATAGAAAAGTTGCATCCATCTATCGAACACCTATTCAATAGGGTTCTTTGTTATTAAAATTACACAAAAAACGGTCAGTAAATCCTTCTCTTGGCCATCTGTGTAGAATGCAATTGCGAAAGGGTGCAAGCCGTGGGTCCGAGCCGAACGTTGGTCACCTCTGACCCGCCAACGACTTGACTATCCCTTGGCTTACTGGAAACGCTATTATTTACCTTCGGATTTTTGGAACTGCATAAAAAGGTGCACTTTTTAACGAAGCGCTTTTTTGAGTTTTGGGAAGGAGTGTGTGAAACTTTATGATTGCACAATGGGTTAAAAAAATAAATAAGGCATCGAGAAGAGAGGTAACAATAACAGTGCAATTAATTAGAAATTGCGATTTAACTGCGGGATCAATTTCAAGGGTTGCGTGCCCAAAAAACTAACACTACCATCAAAAATAAATTGGCAAATTAATTAATCTATTTATAAACAAGGTAGTCGTTATGTACGTGTGCACGAAACACCGCATAAACGTAGGCCACTTATTCAAATCGCAAGCTATTTGAATAAGTGGAATTGTAACAACGTTTTAATTAATGAAATTCGCAATTTATAAGCGTTCACGAGAAGGTGAACATGTTAATACAGTTTCGCAAGCCACAACAATGAGGTTCAATGATCGACGTGACTCTTTGAGACTGGCGACTTAGTGTCATTGGCCACTTATTGCATTTGTTTATTTCGAATAGAATGTGTTCTATTTTTAAATGTTGTAGCACTATAGTTTTATCTTTCAATTCCAATATTTTTCTTTGCTTTATATTTAATCACTCTGGAACTATTAATTTATTTAATTTATGTGATACTTATAGCAGTAGCAGTGGTCTTGAATTCTACTCCCTACTTGGAGGCATGTTTTTACTTACCCCTTGATAACTTTCCTTGATGAGATTTGCTACCGCTATTTTCGCTGTAAGTCATAACATTCCGAACTGTTTGATTGAAGTATAAAAATCAACGTTTTGGAAGGGTGAGTCATTTCTATATTGTTTCGTCAAAATCCACTGTTTTTGCTGAATATTTATCAGCCAATATCATTAACAACAGTACATTGAACTGTATTATTAATATCTGAAAGTTATTTTTGGAACAAGTTATAAAATTATGTAATATAGAAAATTATTTATTTTTTACGAGTTTAGATTTTTAGAGTCGTCTTTAAATTTTAAATTTTTAGAGTCGTCTTTATCTACCCAACTTTAATAGAAATATTTGCTCATTCGAAAATTGTTACCCATTTTAAAATATCGTCATATAGATATCGTACCCATATATTATACTAGCAAGCACCTACATATAGGTACCTATATGGCATATTGAAATAAACAAATGATTACAAACGTGTTATTTTCCCTCCACGCTGCGACTTAAGTTAGCAATTAAATACCAATCCAATAATATCGGCGGTTACTTAATTACTCCTTAGGTCAACCCTTTAATGTCACTCGTACTTAATAACCGTGAAGAAGAAAATTTACAAAGAAAAATAGAAAATTGTTACGTATTTTTACACGCTTTTTATTAGCTTCACCTGTATGTTTGTATGTTTGTAGGTTTGTAACCGACTTCTTTGGGCGCGATTTTGACCCACTTTAAACGGCCAGATTTCGTTCAAACTTTGTAGATTTATTGAGGACCGATGACAATACACTAATTTGATAAAATTATTCCATTTTTAACCGACTTCCCAAAAAGGAGGAGGTTACACATACACATCGATTACTCCGAGGTTTATAGACCGATTTACGTGATTCTTTTTTGTTCGACTCAGAATAGCTGCCAGTTGGTCCCATAGTCATCAGGTCAGGATCTGATGATGGAAACCCTGAGAAATCGAGGGCAACCTTCGAAAGTTGTAGGCATATATAGGGTAAAAACTTGACACTCAGGTGTACACCTAAAAGTACTATTCAACTGTGAAGATTTGGAGCTGACCTGATGATGGAGACCAGAGAGGGTCCAGGGAACTCGACAACTGAATATGTAAACTACCTCGTGTTTGGGCTTAAATTATTTGTATTGACAAGACCTATGCAACAGTGAAGGTTTGGAGCTGACCTGATGATGGAGACCAGAGAAAGTCGAGGGAACTCGACAACTGAATATGTAAACTACCTCATGTTTGGGCTTAAATTATTCGTATTGACAAGACCTATGCAACAGTGAAGGTTTGGAGCTGACCTGATGATGGAGACCAGAGAGAGTCGAGGGAACTCGGCAACTGAATATGTAAAATACCTCGTTTGGACTTATATTCTTTGTATTGATGAGAACTTCCCACTTGTATGGATAGTGACAACTATTCGTATCACTGAAAAGCTTTAAATAAATAACCTTTGTACAAAAAAATTAAACCGACTTCCCAAAACACTAAAAAGCAAAAAAAAACTAATTTTAGGTGCATCGGCCTAGAAGTCGGTGGCAAAGTTAACTTAGTAACATCCATCAGACACCGACTTCTAGGCTTCTCAATTTGCAAAATATGATTTTTGTTAATTTATATAATTTTCATCTATAGTCGATAAGGTAAGAAAATTAATTAAAATTTTCTAGAATTTTTCTCTACAGTCGATAAGGCAGGACTCGATGTTATACTTCGGCCGTTCAGAGAATGCGTTCCTGACACCTATCAGTTAGTCACGACTAGTGATGGGCACAACATAACACTGAGTTCGTTACCGTTCCTTCAAAATGAACCGCCGCATTATTTTAAGATTATTTTCGTTTTAAATTGGCGGAATCATTTGTTTTATATTTTAGTTATTTAAGTGGAAACCAAAAAAAGGTAATATTCATATAATAAAATTGTTTTATTTATTCTTTGTTACAAGTACATTGAATTGAATGTGCGAACAGAATATTAATCAGACTCCGATTTGCTTGAGGAGGTGGTGTCTTCATCATCATCTTCGCCTACATGTATAATTATATTATTATCAATAACAGAATCAATCCTGATATCTCGGTCTAACAAAAGCCGGGTAATCAAATAAAAACAGATCGAAAACACTTGAAAAACGTGGTCTATGCGCACGAAACGACAACGGACGACTGTTTTAGCGTCACAAAATGGCGGCCCATAACGCCATTTGGGGTTACCATTTTTAATCTAAGTATAAAAATGCGGTTTGGTCATAGTTTTATTTTTATATTTCATAAACGTTATAATTAAGTCTTATAGTCCATTATTTTCCAATTCTTAAAAAGAAAATCAAAACGTATTATTTTATATTATAACTGTATAAGAACAGATTACGATACTTGCCTGTTATTTTTAGCACAGCACTACAAAATATAAACCGCTGACATAACCTTGTAATAGCGCAGTATAGATTTAGAAAAATATTGTTTACCAAGTTATTTGACACTCAGTTTGGCACAAAATTATAACATTCATTGATTATTGATATAATAATGTTGTTTTAATGCTCCTCAATTGTTAAAACGGTAAACAACCAGCAAAAATATTTTTATCGTAACTGCAACGCCATTGCAAAGTTACGTCGTCAGTTCAATCGCGACGTGTCAGGAACGCATTCTCTGAATGGCCGAACTATAATTTTTATTTCCAATAATTATCTTTAGCCGTTTTCTCTAATATTGTCAAATTTTTGTATACTAAGAGAATTTTAATTCTACAAAACAAATAGTAGTTTTAAAACAAACTAAAAAGTAGAAAATAAATAATAGTTTAAAAAAAACTAAAAAACACGCTTTTTATAGAAAAACGAACTAAAAGTTAGAAAATAAATTTTAATGAATTTAAATTGAGAAAACAGTGTTAAAAATTTCAATGAATATAAATTAATAATAGTGTGAATACAAAAAAAAAATAAAAAAAAGCGTGGGGTGCTTTTTAAGATATTATCGAAATGAAAATCACTGTACTCATATCTGTCAATAAAATATTTATAACTATTGACACCATGCACCCCACGCTTTTTTTTAAATATATTTTTTTTGTATTCACACTATTATTAATTTATATTCATTGAAATTTTTAACACTGTTTTCTCAATTGAAATTCATTAAAATTTATTTTCTAATTTTTAGTTCGTTTTTCTATAAAAAGCGTGTTTTTTAGTTTTTTTTAAACTATTATTTATTAATTAGATACCGATGTAATTCGGTGAAACTAAAATGATCAGAAACTTTACTGTAGTTTGTATTTTGGGGACTTTAACATTTTTTTATACTTACTTAAGTACCTAAATAGTATTTTATTGAAGTTATGTTATATTCTAGACTTTCCTTTTATACAGTCTAAACTAGGTCGCTGTCGCTATAATACAATATGGTTCTTTAGGTCAACCACATGGTCACTGTATTAAACCTAGGAACAGACAAAGAATCATTCATTAAAAACCTATAGGCTATTTTCATAAAACTTGCTTCATTAATTTTTACCGTCAGCTAAATCCAACAGAAATCCATATCAACCTAAAAACATTCTGGTTTAGAAATGAAGCTTCTGAAAGATCTAGTTTATACACATAATGCGTAACCTGAAACTTATTGATTTTCTTGCTTTCGAATTTATATGTTTTTACTATAGAACTTATGATAAATGTAAGTCTGGAAGTCGCCAGGAGGTACAGAAACCTTTACCTTCCACAACATAAAATAACCATCACACAGCCAGGCGTGAACTCAAAGATTTTCAATGATGCGTCTAAAAATACTTTAATTTGATGTAATGTAACACGTGATCAATTAATCTGAAGCAGGCCGTCTGTCGCAGGTCTTAATGTGCAGCGGAACTCTGTCGTTGTTTTATTTTATATCAACTTACGCACATACGTGCTACAGAGTTAAAATCGATAGAGTTGCTAAGTTTTTTATGTCTTTCCTGAAAAAAAGATGCGATTAGCCATTCTGGAAGTTAGTTTTAGGCTTAGAATCTTTTGCCATGCGATGATAGCTATGTTGCGAATAAATTCTGCTTAATTTTTTACAGATGCCTATATGATTGATTCTTTAAATGCCATTAACATATTATATTGCTGAGATATATCTAAGCTTAGCTTATAATTGTTATAGAAAATTGCACAAAATACTGAAGCTTACCAACAGTGTCTAATACTTCTTAAGATTCTTAACTCTGCATAGGTAAATACAGTTTTATATTTACTTAATAATAAGCCGCATCGCTCACATGTCGCATGCGCCTTGCCCTCCCCCGTACGTGGGAAGTAGGAAGCAACTATCCTTTTATTGGGGGACTGTAATTAAGGAAACTTGCTCTGTAATTACAGGGGAGATTGCTAAATATAATTGAACTCTTTTCTTTTTGATTTTACTATGTTCCATCCGCTTTTGAATGCATGGGGAACGTTGGTTTGTATGTGGTTGTTGTATGTTATATAAAAAAGAGGATATTTATACTGAAGAAGAATTTTGAAGAAAACTGCTAAAATCTTTGAAATAGGTCAATTATACAGCTGGTTATTTTTATCAGTATTTGACAGACCACTTCAATTAGCGATTTGGCTGTGCAGTGACAATTTGCATTCACCGATAGTGTTATCACTATAACTGTCCCACAAACAAATAAATAGGAGCATTGTTGTCGAAGGTCCGAGTGTAATCATCAAATATACAAATTGTTAACTAATGGTAATTGTAAATAATACAATTGTGTGACCTTAATTGGGTGTTTCATGTGTAAAATCTTTGGAATTATCCGTGATTGAGACAATTGTGATTTTTTATGAACTCTTTTAAAGATTTTATACTCGTTCTTAGGTCGATTTCTGCCGATCATACTTTGTTTTATGGATTAAGCTAATAGGTAGTATTAATGACATAGAGTGATGATTTTTGAGAAATTCGTATTGCATTATATTTGCTCTGCTTAGAAAAACAGGATGATTAGTTAATCACAGGATGATAGAGTTAAGAGAATACATTACATTGCTTGGTAGAAATGATGAGTAATAATGAAATGAGATGATTATGTTTTCCTTAACTCAATTCTATGAAGAAGAATCATCGTGCCAAATAGATAAGTAATGAGGTCAAGTCTACAGGTCCAGTAATTAGGCAGAAGATTAAATTCATTTCGCAGACAAAGAAAGTCATGTTGACCAACTAATCTACTGTAAATATTTGATAATAATATTCATACATTGATCCAATAACTTGTTATTTACAATATTTGTTATTGCATATACTTACATGCTTAGTTTAGAATCGAATATCCAGATAGTTTTCTCCAACTTAAACGAGAATAAAGCCTTTATTAATATACCTACTGTTTAGAAAACAAAAATAAATTTAAATCAAGAAGGTTGAAGATTACTTTTAGTCAAAAACTACTTTATTTAATGCTATTGGACTACACTATTCTCTCCAAAACCCTGATTGGAATGATCTTCTTTCTCCGAGCCTTTTCCCAATCATGTTGGGGTCGGCTTCAACTTTACATTCTATTTACCGTTTAAAAATGGACTGACCAATGTTTGAGACAATTGTTCGTAACTAGTTTTAATAAGTAGTGAAAACAGAACTCGAGGGAAGCAGGTTATTTCAATCAGCTGGACAAAGTTTGGTAAACATTTGACTTCTGTCTTGTTTTGGGAACGGTCCACTTCCACAACAGTGAGGTGTTTAGGGATTTTCTATTTTTATACATCCTTTTTTTATGGAAACTTATTTTTATCACGATGGTCAGTCATCATGGCCTTTTCATTTTTCATAAGTAAAGTATTACGACCTATTTTTTCTTTCGTTATTTCCATTTCTAAATTGTTAGTTTGTGATAAATGAAAGGGGTTGTTGGTTTTAGACAATTTAAAATGGTCCAAATGATTCATTAATAAAACAATCACTTTCTTATAACTACAAAATGCATGCTAAGTAAGTAGCAAGTACAAACTCCGTGATCCAGGAAATGCCGACGTCACGCGCTGCGCGGGCGTCGTAGAACGCGCCGCGTGTTGAGGCAGGCCGAACGGCTCCCCGCGTCCCGCACCCTGCGCCGGCGTCGCTGCATCTCTTGCAGACATAACGTCAGCAAAAGTCATCATTGTTATATATATATTTTCTCTTTTTTTGCACTTTTCATTTTGACTTTTTTATCTGGATTTAAGCATGTAAGTGTGATGTAAACTCTGTACCTACAGTTCAAGTTTGAAGAGTAAAATAATTATGTAAAATAAGTTTTGTAAAGCAATTGTCTTTAATTCAACTTACGTCATTGTAGAATTACAATATATATTCAGTTACGAAATTGTTGATATTTAATTGATATAATGTAGAGATATTTAAATTACTGTCTATAATGTTTTGTCGTTGTGTGTCACACGGCCACAAAACATACCAACGTCACTTCTTTACAGGACTTATAGAGACAGTTTTGCTGACTGTGCGCATAATATTTAAGTACATAACCGCTATTTACCAGTTACATAGCAAGTAACGGGAAGCGATGCGTCTGCGCCGCTTGTAGCCAATGCGACGGTGTTGATGCAATCCTTCCATTCAATGGACACTGCTCGATTGAGAACTGGCCAGCGAGATTTTTATCAGGAAATATAGGTGATGATCGTACAATGCACATTGAATTTATAAGGCATGCCGTATTTGCAAAATCTGATTAAAAAAGAAAAGATAACTATGGTTCTCTTTGTTGGCATACTTTCATGTTTTTAAAAGTATTTGGAAGCAAAACAAGACAGTCGCATATGGGATAAGAAAGAGTTTAATTAACTTATCATTACCTAATATTAACTAATTTTAACATCTGGTTGTAAAGATTCTATGTTTTTAATTAGTGTGTGATTTTTATGTTTCAATTACAGCAAATCTATAAAACTGACTTTTGGAACCATCAAAATATTATTAATGTTTCCAATAGCTTAATTAAATTGTACGAACTAATATGAAATTAAAGAGCTGCTTCTTATCTTTTAGCCAATTAAAAACAACCGTATCACTGCCATTGTAGCTTGAGTCATTGTGCAACTAACATTATTTACTTCTCAACGTCAGGGCTTGATCATTTTTGTGTATAAACCAAACATACCAAATGCATCGGTGACTAAACACTCTAATCCGGTCGGCTACTAACACTGGTTAGCGACTTTCGGCAGGGCCAGTGGGGGAAGGACCAAAGGGCCGAGGGGGGAAGGGTACGAAGTGCAATGTCCTCGCAACGGACGCCTTGATCTCTCCTTTGCGCCTAGAAACATCGACAATTTTTAAACAAAATTGTTCCTGTTTTCAATCATTGCCAAGATTAGATCAAAGATGGACAATTGATATGGTAATGGAAACGGGGCGTTTGTTATGGCATTGTTTTGAATTTAATTGATTTGGAAATTATTAGGAGATACATTATGTGATTAATTTTGATAAATGCTTTGTTCAAGCGTTTATTCTGTTACACTATTATTTTCTTCGATAATCAAATAGTCCAAGTGCCGAATTGCAAACTTTACAACCTTCCCAGTTACATTTTCTGTAGAAACCAAAGATCATAAATAAGTTATGATGTGCAGAAAAAATCTTTTAGCATCTGAGTATTCTGCAAAAATCAAGTTTTTTTCACTTCTGTTGCAAAACTGGAATTTCTATGGCAATATCGTTTTTCAGGTGACAGTGTAATTAAGGACATGTTGGTGAGGGTCCCCCATACAGTCCGGTGTCGATGACTAAACCTGAGGGAAGCTGAAGCCAAAACAATGCTCGCTGACACGAGGGTGAATCCTGTTATTGTTTATGTGGCCGAACCAGCATTTTGTCATTGTATTCTTTTGGTACATATGTTGAAGTAAATGGCTATACAGTATTTGACTTCTTACCCTTTATTGCATGTTTTGTTTGCCTCTTAATATGCTTCCTCATTAGTTTTCGGGTGTAACCACAGCTGTTGAGTAATATAGAGTACATCAGGCACTGGTAACAGCAGTTTTGGGGTTTTCCCATCAATAATTTCTAATCAGCCTGTATCTAAAGTCTCACCAAAATTGAGTGCGTACCTATTTCGTCAGAATATTCGGAAAAATCCAGTTGTTAAAAAAATCATTTAATAGACGTAGAAAGAATGTTATAAAGTACGATACAAAGCCTTCCATCGTTTTCCAAATACATACATACTGGTGGTACCTTATTTGTCCTGAAAAACGTGTTTTGTAGTATGTGTATGTGTAGTACTTTTCCATAGAAACGTTGATAAGTATTTTACGATGACTCAAACGAGATCACACACGTGACACTCACTTTGCAAAAGGGTTTGAGAATCATTAATTAGTTGTGCAATTTGAAACCAATTAAATCACTAATGATTTTTGTATAGCTTTGTGTTATATAAGGAAGCTACTAGTAGGTTGTTTGGAGGTGAAGTAACTCTTGTTCTAAAGTAATTCGAAATTAATATTAAAAAAGAGTCAATGTAAATAAGTTGTTTGTAATGTTAAGAATTTCAGGACTCATTTTTTATTCTTGCAATTTAATTATTAATCGCAAGTCCTACTGTGACCCTTGCCTTTCTAACGATAGCTGCGCACTTCGCGGTTTTATCTCGCGACGTTTTAATTGGCTTTTTGCAATTAAGAATCGATTAAAACTTCATTGGGTCACGTTTAGCAACATTCGTTCTGATAACTAAATTTATATATGCATTTATTTGTTTATCTTTTATGCAATACTTAACGTGCGAGACTACCGTTCGAAGCGATTGTTCTTTTATAAAAGCAAGATGGACAAACTCATATCAGTGCATCCTACGTGTCTAAATAATAAAATGAAGCGTTAAAATGAACCCGGTAACCGAATTTCGGTGTACAGAACATAGCCAGGCGTGACTCGTGAGGCATTAATGTGCATAGACGCGGCGTAGGGGGAGGGGGGTGGGAGGTGTCGGTGCTGCAGAGACTTGACCTTGGGGCAGGATCGAGGCGATACTCGCGGTCCCTGACCTGACTATTTCGAGTGGCAAGTGCGCTGCTGCGCTTATGCCGGCGTCGCCTGCGCCGCATGCAATGTGCATACCGAAATAACCGCTTGTGTCTCCCCGCACCCACGCAGCCCTCTCCCCCCCGCGCACTCCAGGATGTACTCGCCTTATAGCCATGCATGGCACGCCTATCGCACCACCGCAAGGGGAGTTCTGTTACTTGTTACTTTGTAAACAACGAACCCTTTCAGAATCAAAGCTAGTCATGTTTTATACCACGCTTTGTCTGTTTATGCTTGTATATTTGAAAATTCAAAATAAACACTGGTTAATCTTTCAAAATTAGTTTTTAGTCAAACCTTTTTATAAACTTATTCGCAAATATCCCCACAGCCAGTACTTTTTTAAATGGTGGGTCTTGAAATGGTCTGAAAGTAAACAGCAGAGCAGTTTTCATGTCTCGTGTCTTGCCGCCTAATGAAGTCTCGGTTACGCGATAAATGTCGCTCGATAGCCTAATGTACGGTGTAATGTTAAGCGGCGACCCGCGCCGTTTGATGGACGAGGGAAAGGCTCGGCTCAAGGCTGCTGCCGCTGCACCGATGCACTTTCACGAGATGTGGCACACCATTATTATGCATCCATTATGCGCCACGTCGTCGGCTGTCTTTTCTCCTGTCAAATCGCCCACGCAACCAACATTTTTTCTGACTGCACTAAGATAATATGCGGTAAATTACGGGATAGGTTTGATTATTGTACCTATTATTTCGAAAACGGTTTGTATTTAAAATGATTATTCTTTAGTGGAAAAGTGGGATAACAAATTAATATTTCACGCATACAGAAAAACTTCGAAACCTTCCTATCATAATTATTCCTCTTTCGTAGCTTATACCGTGATCTAGGACCTGCCGAGTCAGTTCCCTACCACGTTGAGGTAGGCCTTTGAACTTCGAACTAGCCAGATGCTACAGACATCAGGATTTTATTATAGAGTCGTAATATCAAAATCATCTGGATGTAAAAATCTTGCAGGCCTCACCCTAGCGTGATGCAACTACTCACACACATGCACATCAGTGTGTCGCAATAGGGTAGTGCGTGTGTGTTGCATGTGCGCCTGACTAATCTATTGCGCCCGCGCACCACTCAAGGTCACTGGCCAGTGACGCTGCCCGGACACTATTTTAACTTTGTCATTAGACATTATTATCCATTCGTTAAGGGTTTTGAAGATGTTGCTTCATTAAATTTGCCTCTACTAGTCAGTAAACTTAGGTACCTTAAGGTACTGTAGCGCGTGGCGTGCTAGGAACCGGGGATCTTCAGGATATTTCAATTAAAAGATTGAAAGAAACTTTAACTTAGCGTTCATTGTTTGGGCTCGAGAGGTGAAGTCACATACTTCAATATAAAAACTTATTCTATAGAACAAATCGAATATATTTTAAAATGATTGTCCGGACAGTATCAATTATGATGCTTACAAATGAAAAAGTTTCTAACTACGCAACAGTACCTTGTACTTAATTTTTTTTACATGCTTCCAAGATAAGCATTAACTTACATGTTCCTACATCACGTAGTGATATAGGCACATACTTTTGTCTATCTGCCAGTGTCCTGAGCCTATATCTATGAGTTAATATTAGTTTGGCATTCCCATTCCCACCATAAGATTACTAAAAATATCGTCCAATTAAGTTAGCAGCCAGCACTATCTTATCTGTCTCTGCGACCATATAAAGCAAATATAAAAGAAAACGCCAAAGAATTCTGGGTAGAGATACCAAGGAGACGATTAAATGATTGTGAAGGCGTGCGAGGGTGGCCGACGGGTTCTGCCGAATGACTCCGTAGCGTCCGGGAGCGGCCATCGACCTGCCCAATCTCCGCTGCATTAGCATAGCGAGCAATATTCGTGTCTAGCCAATCCCCTAGTGTGCGTATAGATGCATGACGCCGAACCACGATCCCGAAACACACACAAAACCCGACAACTCACTCAAAACCAACCCGTAGCGCGCGCTAACATCGAGTTACATTGAAGAAACTCACGTGAAAATCCGCGTCTGTGAGTAAATCTGAGTTTCGAACTAGTAGTATGTGCTACGACCGTCTACGCTGGTTGCGTCTGTGTGCGTATGTGTTTGTATCGTCTTGAAGCAGTTTCATGCATGTGATGGACGCGCTGATAGACTAAACGCTGTCTCACACCATCTTTGAATCTCTTTGAATAGTTTTGGCGGCACATTCTATAAAGTATACATTTAATATATCCTTGCCATGGGAAACTGTATGCATGACTTTGGAAGAATTTTATAAATGGTTACTCTTTATGATGAGATTTTTACAATATGGTTTTGCTCGGGAATGGCTAGTAGATATTTGGACAAACACTTTTTCAGGTTCTTGTAATCATCATTTCTTTTACGACGGTAAATTAACGACAAAAGCCCCATTATATCATAAAATAACCCTAACTTTATTGAAACTTACTATTTGCGCCATGTTAAAATCCAATTACGCCCAAAAAGCTTTTCCTCGTACAAAATTTTCAGATCCAGCCAATATTCTCTGTAGATTATCAACTAATTCGACATACAATGATATTGACTAACTATACTGCATTAGTGTGCATCGCTATGGTATATATGAGAAGGGTGCGTGTATGTGTGCGTGTTTGGACGCGGAATGCGGCGACGAAGCGCTGATATAATTTCGGGCTCGAATCCACACTTGATAAAAAGATCAAGTTCAAAAGGGGCAAACAACATGCAGTTGATATGGTTTTAGAAGTAGTTTTCGTGAAAGGAGTTTTATATGGAAACTTGAGTGTCTTTGTTCATTATTGTGTTTGGGTATTTGAAAAACATAAATTGTGCATTTATAGTCAGTTAAGTATAATTTTCATGAGCCCTCCAATAAAAGACTATGCAACTCTAAGGGCGACGTGACAAAATGGCAAGTTCGCGACCAAAGACTAGACTTGATTAACGTGAGATCTGAGACGTATTTAGAAGTACATAGTTAAAAGAACAGAAACACCAACAACTATTTCTAAAAAGTTACACTTTGGAATAGACTATAAAAAACGTCTATTCGGAATCAATAATGACTTTACAATATTCATAATCGAATTCAGTAGCCCCGACCGATCGCACAATACCCTCATTGTCATAATAAAAAGAACCATCGTAAAAACATTTGCATCTATTTGCATACACTATCATTGTACCGGTGAATGGCACTTGTATTCGCAGTTTGGACCTCTTTTTTAAACTCTTCGCCAGCCCGAAGACGGCTCAACAAAAGACCCTTTTCGTACCTGCGAAGTTTTTTTTACGCAATCATAAAACTAGTCATTGCGTATTTTTTCCGCATTGTTGTAAACCCTTTCCGTTTGTTTTTATTGTACCCCTTTATTTAGTTATTATGATCTTCTGTCGGCGTCTTTGCGGACAGTTCTGCAACATTTGAGCCAAGTTGTAAACCAATAAAAATTGCGCTATTCTTGCGCTATTCTCCGCAGAAAACGTGCGCAAAAGGGTTAATTGTTGCGGGTTAGGGTTTCTCTTTTATTTGATGCTGGAAGGACCGTAACGGTATTTTTGGAAAGCATTTCTCCTCATGAATCTAATGGCTCGTAAAGGCGTACACGACAGATAACTCAATGTTTCACGCGAGTAATATTTATCACAGAAAGAAGAGCAGGACTATGAATGTTTTAAGTGTATTATGTTAAGTGTGGGCAAGAGTTTCATGACAAACGCAGAGCTTATTCGTGGTTGAGCTATTAAGATAACTTACATAACTGGTAAACGATACTTATGCATGTAAGTAGTCTCTTAAAAATACCATGATCGGTGTGCGTGTACGTATGTTTACAAAACGATATTTAGTTTCTACAAAACAAGCAGTTCTAAATACCTAAACAACCCTTGCATAACAAAAGCATTTAGGTACAAAAAAAGGTTGGTCAAAAACATTTCTCTTAAAAATCCTTTTTAGTGATTGCTAATTCACAAAGCGGCTTCACAAAGGACCACGTAACTGTTTCGTCGAAATAAAACTTTCTTAAAAAAGTTATCCGCATTGGCGCTTAGTCTCAAAGATGCCGAAATTTTATATCATTGCTTGCAAAGATGCCGCTTTTATGGCTATCCTAAACTTTTTGCCGACCACCCACTACATTTGCACAACGTTACGTAGCTCTTATCACTAAGTTTTCCGCATAGCGGTTTCAACACTTGTGTACAAAGGCTGACCAGATAAACAATAAGCGTGAGGTTCATTTAAACAAAAGCCTAAGGCAATCTATTCATCAGTAGATGAACCTTCATAAGTTCAAAGAATATGTGGAAGTAGGTACTCGGTTTTTGGAAAAAGCTCATGCGTGGCATATATGAAGGTAACGCTGAGGTATTGTTATTACCCCTCATTATTTCGTTATCATCGATCGCGAACTAATTCGTAACACCCACAAAACATCGACTAATCGATCACGTGAATAAAGAAAACAACGGACAGCTTTCATCCATCGTCGTGCCAATCAGATAGAGGGGGGACAAAAAATATTTATATACTTCAATCACTCGCCAGTCCATTACGATTCGATCCAACAATTTGTGGAGAAGGCATAGAAAAACATTTTACTGTTTGACATGGCCGAGGCAAATGACAAAAGTCAATCTACACATCAATCGCCAAACATTGGAAATTCGGGAGGCCACACGCGACTATTCAATAATGCACGAAATATCGATGTGGGGCATCACCACCACGCCACCACCAAAGTGCGTGGACAACACCATATCTTCCTCCACCTCGCTTTCAAACAAACTATGTATTAGTTCCGTTTAATTAGATACTCCTTACCCCTGCATGGGTGGTATCTAAGTATGGAATCCTAGAAGGAATCTTCCATATGATAACTCATGCCTACACATTGATGTCACTTAAATATTATGTATCTACAATTGAAGATTTTGTCAGACGTTTCCCAAAACGATCATTAAGCGAAAATGTGTATCTTGATTTCAGTGAAATAAATTTCCTCTCATCTAACTACGCAATTGATCCGATCTCAAGTCCTTCAGGGTAAAACAAACTAGACAAAAAAACTTCTTAAAGAAATGTTCATAGTCGAAGTACTTAGAGAACGTGGGTATGTTAAGTTTGGTGACACGGGGTGGTGGGCCAGGGTGGTTGCCAAATGACACGTATCAATTATTCACACTAATTCCCCGCCACATTTGCGTGTGGAAGACAAATAGTAGCTGAAACTACGACAGCCGAATCTTTCTATATAATTACTTATAGACAAATGTATCCTCAATTATTTGGTGGGTGACGTGAATTTACTGTTTTCAATTTTGTTGACATCGAAATGTGCTGGTTATTTTTCATATTTTTCTGTTTAGCCTCAAATTTTCCCTAAGTTCTTTACCTAGACATCAAGAGAACTTTCATCTTTTAATACAGGGCTACAAATATATTAGGGGTATGTTATTTGTAAAACTGAAAATTGTTAATCGCAGGTACACGTAAGATCCATCAATAATTCGCGGCGTATTATAATGAACCGATAAAAACTAAAAGTCCGGTGAGCTAGGGGGGTAGAGGAGGGGAGGTGGTAGTGGCCCTATGCTTCAATTATTCAAAGCACGTATTTTGGTCACGAGGCCGCGCGGACTGACGCGGACGGCCCACAAGCGTCCCATTACTCAACTATCAATGTATACCACATTCAAGGGGTTGATTTACGAATTAATGAACTAAAAACATACATGGATGGAGGACGTGACACATGTCCTCTATCAGGTCAATATTTCTCTAAGTAAAATAACATCGTCATCATTCATTATGCTAAACTTGTCTTAATTTTATGCACTGTTTACTTTATCTAAAACGTATTAAAATGAATGGCACCAGTTTTTTAACCTTTCGAAAACAGATAAAATTATCTTACATAAAAATATCTACATCTTAGCAGTCAAACCTTGGCCTCAAAATCGGCCAGCCTCGGAAGCGTTGTTTAACAATCTGTTTAGGTTAAAAATATCGCAACTCAATTGATTCGTAAATTAATTATTCATGCATGTATGATTATTTACAGTTGTGTACCTACTTCTTTTAGAGGTAAGCATAACCAGAACTATCTATATAGATGGATATTAAACATTTATCTTTTTGTATAATAAACGTGGAACGAATGAGGAAATTGTTTCATTTAACTATAAGAACTGCAAAGGGATAAAACTCGTACGTCCTGAATACAACATAAACATCAGATGAAATATTTGTTCACCGACCAATAGCGTTGCGATTAACAGTAGGTATATTAAGTACTAGGGTATCAGAAATCGTTATCGCAGAATTTGTTAGTGTGTGCGAATTTATGTATGTGTGAGATAGCAAATTGGCAACGCCTTCTCGCCAACCAGTTGCCAAAATGAGTCATCGTCATCATTCGTCACGGCTGATAGCCGTAATTCTTACTACATAAGCGGCTCAGACTCATTATGTACACATATCACGTGTATTACCAAATTATACCTCCTATCAGCCACCTCTTTGTTCATCCTAGTACCCTAGTAAACATTTGTTAATACATTTTGTGGTTTATGAAGAAAAATATTCTACTTTATTACGAATACCATTCAGCCACGTCTATTTCATTAAAAATTCTTCGACCACTACTAGACATTAATTTGTAGCCATACGTGAGCGTAAAAATATGGTGTACTAATATTGTAATTGGCAACATTTTCAAAATGTCTATGTCTAGCCGTGTAACTGAAGAAATAGAATTCTATGAATTGATACGTTATCGATTTCAAGGATTATATTCACCTTGATATGCACGTATTATCAAATCCATGTGCGTTATTTGTAGATATTATAGTAATCATGTGTTTTATGTAAATGTGTGACGTCATGCCTCGTTGCCGCTCTGATAGTTTCATCAATTTATGTTCTCCTAATGAAATTACGCGAATCTCCACTGCGGCTTACTAAAACCTATCAAGTTGGAGGTAAATTTAACAATTATTTATGTGCACAAATAATACAATTGTTTTTTCAACTGGTCAGTAATTAATAATATGCTAAGAGCGTTAACTAAACGATCATATTACACAATGTTAGGCAACGAGACGAAGAAAATTTTAGATTCCATCAAAATTATGGTTTGTTTACCAAAGACCACATCAATAAACATTAATTAAATTAACAAATCGATATAATTATTTCTTGACACCCGTTATTAGTAGTTAACTGAAATTATTGCTTATTGCAGTACTTGGCAAATTGTAACATTGCTATTTTAGTCCGTCCAAATTCATATAATGTGGCGCGCAAAACTGACCGGACCATTATTCGCAACAACAAAGACACCTCTCGCAGACTCATAATCTCCTGGTACAATTGTGCGAAATTGACGTAATTTCACGCCCGCCTACAACAAAGTAAACTTTTTTGCGAGGGCACGCGCCCGGCATTTATCATTGTTATGTCATCATTACGGTGGCTGCACCATAAAAGTGGACTGCGCATTTTTTATGCAAACTTGCATTGCTTTGTAGGTCGGGGATACCCCTTGATTCACGAGCTATGCGAATCTCTCTAGACGGCCTTGTCTTTGTGTACACACAACCACATGTTCGCTACTATATTCGCCGTTGTGAATGGCAAACGTAAATGTATGTGGTAGAGCCACTTTAGTTGGCTACACTGTATGGAAAAGTATTTGTAGGTTGGTTGATTAACTCTAAATATAATCTATCGTTGATAGAGCGGGTAAAAGTCCAACGGAGTGTTTGTCTGAGCAAATTTATATGCAGTATCACCACGGCCAGTTTGTTATCGAAGCAGGATTGCGTTATCGGGCGTACGCATTGTATCTGCGCTTAGGAATCGTGCGTGCGCTTGCGTTTTGCGCGATACGCATTGGTCGCGTCACACGTACCTAACAACATTATGTGCGTTGCATAAAAATGCTACTTTCGCAAACAAATTACCAATTTTTTTATAGAATTCACAATACGTGAGATTGATTGTGAAATGCATGCGTTACGCACATGTGAAACTGATGATACGAGGCATAGTTGCACGTTGACTAATAGCTTTGTAGATATTGGACACTGGACATGTCATTGTAATTAAATTAACATTAACACTATTTTATTTTGAATTGAGAATTTTATTGTATATAGTTTTTTGCAAAACTTTTAATACTTTTGATAATAATAAAGGACAACTGCATTGAGAATTTCCAAAGATGTAAAATCATATCTCTTACTTACTAATAAGAAGTCGGTTCATAACCCCGTCTTAATTCTTTAATACATCCACAAAAACTATTCATAAAGAAAGTATCGAGCATAGAAATCTGCAGTACATGTGCTGCGCCTCTGTTCTGTAATCAAGCTGGGCGAATTCTAGTTAAAGATAACACTATCTGTACTCAGAACCTAATGCATTGCGATAATGAATGATAACGAAATGACAAATTGCAATATCGGTGGTGAAATTGGTACACGAACGTACGAATGTGATTTACAAGCCTCGAGTGATGACGTTTTAACAAATCGTTAGGACAATAAGTTCCGTATGGTTTTAATGTCAGAGGAGAACACACCACAGACGAAATCAATAGCTTATTTAGCTCTCACACACAATGTCAAAATGAAGACTATCGTCAAAACATGCTAAAAGATGATTTAAACAAAAAACATGTAAGCATTTTATTCCATCTCGAAGAGTAATTTTACCGCTTCAGCGACAACATTTAAATTCGACACGAATAGTTTTCTTACGGACAATAGGATCAAGTCATATTTGCCAACAAAGTGGTCATGGGCAATCTTTTCGTGATATAAAAATGAGAAAAGGGGTTTATTCTAAGCCTTTTGATGCGGGTCCAATTGAGTATGGACAGGCGGACGTATTCGCTTTTTTTGCTATTATTTGAATAGTAAAACTGTCAGAGTTATCTTACGCTTAAATGATATTTATTTTTTGTTTTTCGTGTTTTGTATTTTACTGCGCAGCCGTTATAAATGGAGATAAACTCTAATAGGTTTATGGCTCACTAGCCCGTGGCCGTTTTATATTAAAACAATATATTTACAAGTCAATGATAATATGGTACTCAACTCTTGTTTATTTTTCATGCGTTATCATATTAACTCGAATAATTAGATGAATGCATTTACATTTTTAAAGAATCCAACAGAAACTTCTTGCCAATTCCGTTTACAATTTGGAGGACATTCAACATTACAATTATTCCTAAATAATTATATGATACTCGTGTTTAATACAGTGTATAGAAAAAAAAAACTGGAACTGTACAATGTTTACCCTCGACAGTCTCTCAATAAAACGGAGCAATTATAATAAAAATACAATTTTGACCACAACCCCATGGCAACGCGAGGGGTGTTCGCGAATAAAGCGAGCATAAAACCCCTAAACATTGTAGGGTTTAGTATTGACATACGTTATTGGCGCTTGATCGGTATTTGGATACAAATTGCAATATTATTTGTTAATACACCTAGTCCTTTATAGCCGCTTAGGATATTGATGTTTGTGAGAAATATTGAAGGCTGCATTATTAAGCAGGAAAAATGAATGACATCAATTTCTAAAATTATTTATTTGAATTCGTAAAATGCGGTGGGATTAATAATGTAGACTTTATATTTTACAGGAAATGGCTTCTGTCCAAACGGTCTACCACAAAAGCCAATCAACTCGTTTATCAAATCAGGAAAACCCGGTACAAGTTGTACATGGAACCCAGTAATTACTCATCATTCGTACACAATACAGTGTGGCTTCACATTCGCATACCACCTCACGCGTGTCCACTATACAGGGTGGACAAGTTTATTGCAAATGATACCCGTAATTAGTCCCCGCGACCGCATATCGCACCGTCCATCTATTCGCACCGGCAATGTCCATACTGTTATTATACGCGACGGAAATAACGGAACCTCATAACATGCTATTGATTTTGCTAAAACACACTACCAACTAGTCACAACCCTATCGGTGACTGTCGTTTGTTTATTTTATTTCACCCCTTTGTTTGGTGTTGATATTTTGCGTGGCAGAACTAGAATTTCCGTTTTTCAGTGTCGTTAAAATTGCGTTGTATAAAAACGCGGTGACGACTCGAAATCAGTTGAATCTTACTGAGTTTTCTTTTTCTTTCTTAGTTCAGCATTTTAAGAGAAGAATAGACAACTTTGAAATAAAGCTACGAAATCAGTAATAACTTTTCACAGTTTTAGTTAACTCGCACTCGCATCAATAAGATCATGACTTGAGCAGTCTCTATACAAAAGTTTTGGTAGTTAATGACTAACTCAAAATTTAGTGGGTTTCAAAGTATTTTTACAAAGAGTAGTATTGCGAAAGTTGTTTTCTAAAACAGTAGATAACAGCCCATATGATGGCAGTTTGGTCCGTTGTTACGACATGAGGCGGTTTTTTCAACATTTAGCGACATCGCCTAGTCGTAAATTCGAGGGCAACCATTTTGCCTCATTAGCGATGGGCGCGAACTAAAACTAATGCTCTACAGTTACAAAACATTCCCTTGCATATTTATGTACACATAATGTTTATTTACTTGCTATTTGTGTCAATGAGAAGAAAACTGTTAATTAGAAGAGATAAACATTTAACTATTCCATTTAATTTTTCAACATAGGTAGTATACGAATATAAATTTAATAAATAATAAATAAATAAAATGGAAATAAATCTACACAGAAATAATACCTACTCAAATATCTAAATATAATAAGATTTTCTACATTTAATTCAATATTATAATGTTTAAAAAGCGCTCTTCGTCCTCTCCTCTAAAAACTAACTTTGCTGTGCCCGACAGGGTCCATAATTGTTTCTTTTAATTTTACCCACCAGCCTGTACACATTATGGAATGCAATAAAGTTATTGAGTATTGAGTATTGAGTATGCCTATTGCTGTTTTAAGTTTTCTTCCCTTCTAAGCCGTTAAATCATACCGTATTGAACTCAGAATACACTTTAACAACAACTTTGCCCTGCACAAACTGGAAATCGGACAGAAGTTTCTCGAAAATATCACAAGAATAAAGTTTTCTACTTTCCAATGCGTTTTAAAAGTATAGTTTCGGTGCAACGACCAGCGCAGCGCGATGGGACGATCTCTCGGCTAGCAGATCGAGTCCGCCCAAGGACGTCCACTCCACAGCCTCCAGAAACCGTGGAACCCTATTACTATGCGTTTTAGGACTAGTTTTCATTGACAAGTATCATAGATAATCCCTTGGCCGAGTCGGCAAGAAAAATGATCCTGTATAAAAAAAGTCCAAAAGCATCGAGCTCGCGGTTGTTTTATTTTATCGAGCCGCGGTCGAAGGCAACATGGCCGCGAGAGAAGCGAATTATCTCTGGATATACTTTATAAGATGCTTATCACGCAGTGCCGGATAAATTAAGCTTAAGTGTCGTAAAATGCGAGATAGGTAAAGCTTTGAATTATGTGCGTCTAATTGACTGGGTTAACCGAAAAGTACCAAAACCATGATATATGTACAAGTATTTTTAATTGGCTTTAACATTAGAAGATAATAGAAGTGTTTTTTAGAAAGTGTTATTTATGACGTAACATAAGATTTACCTATATTTTACTTAGTTCGTTACGCGCCGCTCCGTCTACGCAGGTGCTCGCCGATATTTTGACAACGATACTTAGCAGAACCGCCCATTTTTTTAATTTAATAGTTTTTTCTGTATCCACTTGACCGGTTTTTGAGTGAACCGATGTTATTTTTTTATAAAAAAAAATGACGTTTTCGTTACTACGAGTTGAATTATGTTTATAATATTCTGGGGTGCTTAATATGATTATATCTTTCTAATTTCAAATAAAATAACGAACTAGGTAAGGTTGTATTGTTAAACCTGGGCCTACGTAAAGTATTTGTTTCTGAGAATATAAACATTACATTTGAATTTAATTTCGCATTATACATAGGTACATGTGTACATTTAAACATAAAAATATGAATAGGAATGCTTGTGCGGGCAGGCAATAGACAATAGAAGGAAAGAGTGTATTGTTTCACCTCGGGGTCCGGGGAGTTTCGCTACAATGAACCGCATCCGGGGTCGCCGGGCGTGGACGACAGCGATTACAGACCCAAACTGAATATATTAGGCAGGCCAGCATGTTCTGTCTTTATATCATCATCGCGGTTATGTACCTTGCAAGCTTTAAAAGCTTACATACATTCTTGGAAGGCAGTAGATACCGTATTAAGTTTATTTAGTTAATTATTCGTAGCAGGTTTACGAGATAAACACAGTAAACCAAACTATCCAATAAAGAAACCAGGAAAAGTAATTTATTTGTATTATTACCATGGGGCTAACCGACCGTGTGTGAAAAAGGTGTCCCGACATTTTTTTTTTTTTTTTTTTTTTTTTTTTTTTTTTTTAATTAAGTGCAAAAATAAGTTCCCATTTGAAACATATATTATAATCATAATAAACACAAAAAATAATAATAATGAAGTGTGCAAAATAATAGATTCTGTACAGTCTATTATTTAATATCTCTTAATAGTTAATTGTAGATAAGGGTAGAGCACCCCAGATAATATAGAATAATAAATTTATCCAGGGCGCGTGGCAGGATACTGGTGACAAATAACGAGGACGCGTAAAATTACAATTATCTCTTTATGCTGGCAACCCTTGGCTCATTATGCAAACTTAACGCATTTATTGTTACCAGCGTAGATAACCAGGATACTTTTAAATATTTATACCATTAATTCTTAGCTGTTAGATTACATTGGAACCACAAATAAATATCGTAAATGATTATGGGGAATGCCCATTGATAGTGGATGTTAAAATTATGTTTTTAACACGAATTCATGTTTTGTTAAGTATTTATTTGCGTTATTACTAACTGAATAAAAATTCAGTTGTTTTTAATATCTGAAGCAAAATGGTAAATCGAAACTCTGTGGGTTAAGTTTCAGCTATCGTTCATAAATGTCCCTTACGGTTCATCAGTCTCGTCAATTTCGGGTCTCAACAAGCCACCATGCGGGATCGCATTATTGCTTTTTTATTAGCTTTTTCTATCCCCCGTCTCGCAGTTTTTGTTGCGCGTGCGTTCGTGGGATAGGTCGCGATGCGTTCCTGTTTATGCTGGTATTAGCATAATACACTCTTATCCCCCACTAAGCGCATTGTTCATCAATTGTCGCTAAAATTTATGTACCTAAGTTCATTGGTTTACTTGTGTAAATTTGTGCAAATGTGAACGGTTCACAAAGTTTATTGGCCTCCTCGATACGTAATGTGACATCTTCCGCGAATCACTAAGCTAATTACAGACGGCGCAGTTCGATCAAAGGTCATAACTGTTAAGTATTGACAATGGCACATTTGCATTCGTGTTTCCGGAGCAATAGCCAAATTATCGTGAAATTTTAACGGTCGTGTGGTTGACCGCTGACGTTACGAAATGCGTATTTTTTATACATTTTCATTTAATTGGTGCAAGCCATTGTCCGCAAAATTGATATAAATAGTTGCTAATTCTGTACACGGATGATAATAATTTTTGCTTTTATTTCCGGAGTTTTGGGTTTCTTTTTTGCTGTCGATATGTTTGTCAGTCGGTCCATTCAGCCATCTGTTTATTCAATCTGCTGTTTTAATATTGGTTTACTTTGGTAGATACGTAATTTGATTTCAAAAAGGCCACGGAATTCATTATAATTTTTCTTCCAAAAGGCTTTCTTAAATAAATAAGAAGATCAAATCATAAAAATTACCGCAGACTTTCAATAGTTTCAATAATTATTTAGCTGCAGTCCGTCTAACAATCATTTCAAACTATTTCTCTTAACTCCAAATTTTCCCACATTTACGTTAGTAATCGAATCATTAACAATTGGTGCTCGAAGTGGAGGCCAGTATCGATATGCAAATGGTTCTTGAAAGGTTTGAGTGCACTCCACACTTCGCCATTGATAGGAGAGAATTGCTCTGACATTCGCTGCCATTGTTTAGACTAGGAATTCGGGGTTTTGCATGTACATATTTCGTGAGAAAGTCAAAGGAATGAATGTAATGAATTAAGACTGGTTAAATTATTATTTTTTGTGTTTCTGATGAAATTGCCTCACTCTTCGATTTCCTACAGTATAACTTGGTACAAAAAACCCCTACACCTCTCTAATATTTTTGCTTTTAACTCTCTAACTTCACGTCAAAATATATTTTAATTAAAACCCGGCTAGCATTTTTTTACGATCCTGTTTGAGACACATCACAAAATCGCAATGTGCTTCGCTTCTATATAGGTATAATATGACAGTTAATACCATTAATGATCCGAAATATGTGTTCATTCTATTGTGTTCGCGGGAAGTTCTCGCGTCCCGTATCATCTTGATTGTGGGATGTTTAACCCCGATCATGAAGATTGACGTTTTATTCTGTTAATTTGTGGTGAATTCAGCATTTATTCAAGTACAATATCGTTTATTATTACTTACTTTATGGTCCATTGTATTGTCTAACTGAATTCGCAGCAGTTTTAGGAGAGTAAATAACGTGTACTTTTATTGTGTTATGTGTTTATACACATATCGTTTTAGTTTTCGATCAACACAATACCTATGTACCTGAACTGTTATTAGAGTTAAGTATAAATTTTTCCTGTATATTTTTTGGGAAATACTTAGACTCTCTGGTACCATCACACACTCCTAAATTAAGGCATGCCATTTGATATAAACCTAATCAATTATGAATACTAATTAATCACATGGGTCATGAAATTCAAACCACAGTTATTACCTACAAGGAATTTTCTTTCTAAAAAATGTTCAGATGTATCTTATAAAAGTAAGAATGACGTAAACAAACATGCTCCCCCAAAGTTTGGCGGAAGACAGGCACGCATGCATCGCTTAACAAAAAATATTGCACACACAGCTTGGTCTATTTTTGAGTGCATTTCGCGCTATTTTGGCGTTCCCTACGCGAGCAATGTGTCAATGACCCCGATTGGTGGCGTTGTTCACTCACTTTTGGGAATTTTAGGACGGTCATGTTTGTATCGAAATGTTGAACATTGCGCGTCGGAATTCATTGCTTGTTAGAACTTTGTGGCGGAATTTACGAATAAGGAAAGTTCTTGATTTGAATATTTGTATACATACTGATATATACAATTATAAGGTTTATGTAAGAAGTGTCTTTTTACATTATGTTTTACTTTATCTAATACCTACATTGAATTTTAATTGTTGTATCGGTGCTGTGTCAGGTACATGTTTTTAACAACATTTAAACGTGTCCTTTCAATCGAGGGTCTTAATAAAAACCGTTTGTTAGAAAACTGATGAAGTTCTTTTCCTGATTCCGAAGGCAAGCCGCGAAGTTCAAACTTTAACATACAAAGGCACGGCGAGGCGCGGCATTAATTTTTTATAAGCTGATTTCGGCTTTATTTTATCGTGTTGACGCCGAGCGGCAGCGCTCGCGATGCATACTACGACAATTGCTGTATAGATGCGCGTGCGCACTCACGCACACAGGCGCGAGAGCCCTCCTCAGCGCGCTGCAATTCGTCGGGCGCGCCGGCCCGCGCCCCGCGCCCACCGCCCGCACGCAATTGCACTGCACTCCGGCTCGCTGCGCTGCGTGCGTAAAAAGCGCACACAAGAGGCGCGGGGAGGAGGCGCACACAAGCTTGCCGCGACCGGCCGCCTTCCACCAACACAGTCACTGCCAGACGCTCGCAAGAGCACGCCGCCCCCACACGCAGGGCGTAGCCGACACTTCTCCATTCGCGCGAAACAACCCCGACCGTGCTACGAACTTTGTTAAGTGCAAGTGTGCGAACATTTTCTTATGAGTTTTCCTGATATCAAAATTCTCAACAACAACCACATTTACGTGCAGACGCTGGATTAACTTTCCTTGAGGTAAGTTTCATTTATTGTTTATAATTTTACTTTCGTAGAGGTGCTACGCTTTCGTAGCCGGCTGATAACGCAGGACCTGTTTTATATTCAAGGTTTGTGTGAATTAAATAAGTGCCGTAGTTTGGCTATACCATTTTATGCATAAGCTTCTGGAAAATAAAGACGAAAATACGTGAGCCGGTGTGGTGCAAAATTTATAGAAAACACAACAGGAGGGATTCCAGCGTGACTGCTTTCATCGGTCCCCTAACTTTAATAATACCTGCCGAATAAAAGGTAAAAAGTCAATTTGGCAGTATGGAAGGGCTATAGAGCGTAATATGTAAATGGGGAAGGGCGGTGCAGTCGGGCAGTCGCGCTGGGCCGCGGCATACGTCGTCAGTCAGTGCGTCGCAGAGCGATGCGCATCGCGTACAGGTTGCACGAACTAAGTCGCAAGGATTCGTATCGCTTTTGACCGACTAGTGCGTGACTTGGAATATTTTTCTACGATGTATCCCGCCTCTACTAATAACGAAATTTTGCCAGGTACCTATATATCAGATATTATTTTATTGTTATTGTTATTTCATTATTTTGTTTATTCAAGTTTTCATATTTTTTTTTATATTTTGTGACTAATGCGCGATTTTGTGATTAGCTGTGATTGTATGAAAGATTTCTGAAACTGTGCTGAAGAAAGAATTTCTGTTTTTTTTTTTTTTTATTATAATTAACATTGATGTTTCATTTCACTTTAATTATTTTTCCACATTTTTTATTAGTTTTTTTTTTGCATTTAGTTTGTCCATTTAAATTAATATTTGCCTTCGCGTAATACCTACTAAACGTGGCCACCATTAGATGATGGTTTTTGAGATTTTATAGTTATGTACGTATTTACGCCCATATGACAAAGTATCTCATTATATGCAAAATGCTATAGCTTGTTTCTTTCTCTTACAGAATCACAGCTGAGAAAGATGGGGAGCGTCGAAGGCCCGCAAACATTTTGTTTGAAATGGAATCACCACAAAACCAACTTAGTGGAGATTTTAGAGGCCTTGATAAAGGGAGAGACCTACGTGGACTGCACATTAGTGGTCGACGACCAGGTGACGTTCAAGGCGCACCGGGTTGTCCTTGCTGCTAACTCCCCGTACTTTCAGTCGATATTAGCTGATGTCCCAATGGACCACTGCAGCATCCTTTTCCCTGGAGTTAAGGATTTTGAGATGCGAGCCCTTCTTGAGTACATGTACACGGGAGAGGTGAACGTGACACAGGCTCACATCCCGCATATCATGAAGGTGGCCGAGCAGTTAGAGGTTAAAGGTTTGTTCGACATGACGGAGCTGCGGCGCCGGCCAGGCAGCACGGAGCGCACGCCGGCAGCGTCCCCGCCGCGCGTGGTGCCCGCCGCGCCCTCCAGCGTGTCACCGCCTGCACCTGCGCCTCCCTCGCGCTGGCCACCACCACCCGCCGCACCCGTACTCTCCGCCGCCTACGACTCTGCTGACATGAACCCACTGAAACGTAAGAAACTATCCAGCATGTTGGCTACTAGAGACACTCCCATTTTAAGGAACGTCCTGGCCCAAACCTCACCTGTGGACTCTTCGCAACCAATGTCACTCGTTTGCCACCCCGTCAGCCAACACGCTCCACCTCGTCTGCATTCTAATGGGTCTGCGCATGAATCGGAGCGCGCTGCTAGCCCGCATCGTCCTTTCGACTACCGCCCACGTAGACTCTCATCAAGAGCTTCTTCACCCCATTACAATAGATCAGACCGGTCAGAAGATGCTCATTCTCCATACACAGAAAGATCTTTCGAAGATGAAAGCCAACGCACTTTCCATCCATCACCCCCGCCTACGAATTTCCAACAAGACGTGAGAGCCGGATTAGCACCATATGTCCCACCACAACAGAAACCTGAATGGAAGCGATACAAACAATACACAAGATCCGACATATTATCAGCTATCGAATGTGTGCGTAATGGAATGAGCGCACTACAAGCATCGCGTAAATACGGCGTTCCTTCACGTACATTGTATGATAAAGTAAAGAAACTCGGCATAACGACCAGCCGACCAATGAGCCGAGGGGTCAAAAGAGAGTCAAACGGAGCTGCATTCCCGTATGGTTTGAGTGGAACTGGAGGCACAGGTGAAGATGGAAATCCATCTACACCCCTTATTGATCCGTCATTCCTACAGCAAGCATTAGAGGGAGCGACTAGAGACGGTGGACGAGAGGCTCTACACGCGATGGCATTAGCCGCGGCCGCACACGCAGCTTTGGCTCCCCGTACGCCACCTCGATCGCCGCCACATTCGCCGCGGTCACCCGTGCAAGATGATGATCACGTCGAAGACCTGTCAGTACCTCGTCGACGTGACATAGATCAACCACCTGGCGTTATAGTTCCGCCGCGTAATTTCGCTTTAGATTGTGGTAGCGAAAGAGATTGAACGATACGACATCGTGGAATGTACATTCGAAAAGACTGACTTAGGCGTACAAAGTTAGGAGTAAGACACTTATTGGTAGGCTAACTGGTAGGCAGTGCCGCGTGCGCACGCCGCCGATGACCGGGCGCTCCGGCCGGGCGATTGCAATGGGCCCCGCGGCCACTTTTCTTCTACCTCTCTTCTTCTCTATTTATTTCAAAGCGTTCGTTCAAGCCTGAAAACGAAATAAAATTTCCGTTTTATGCTGAACAACGCCTTATTGTGATTTTTATTTTTGTTTTTTCTCTTCTTTAGTTTTTTTGTTTTATAACATTTACGTCTTTGTTAATGAATAGCAGAATAAGTTAGCTTTAACTAGCATATAATGTTGTCTTAGTTGGACTGGTAACTCTGTAGGGCCGAAGGGCAAGGAGGCAGCGCCGGCCACGCCGCCGCACCTCGGGCGGGTTCGCCCAGACAAGTTATTGTGCAATTTGTTGTCCGCGACTGTGATGTTTATAGACTGAAATGCCGCTACTACCTCACGCTCGCTACAGCTACTCTAGTCCACCGCGTCGCACCATGCCATACTATCCATGTGAAACAGTTATCATATCCTTAATTTATTCGTAACGATGCATGTTGAACAGAACCTTGTGTGCGACGCTCATGTCACCGCGGATAGCGACGTATCTTCGTACCGATCTATTCTATGTTGTTTCCTTACGTTACGGGTTAGATTAATTTATTGATTTGTTCGTCGATTGCCATAAATGTTCGTTGTTAATTATGTAGGTGTACTCACCATATCCTCAATATAAAGTGTTTTGCACAAGCACGGTGGTTCATATTAGAGTTAAGAGATTTCATCAACACCTAGTTAAGAATGCTCAATGTTATTATTAGGTTTGTGGTAAACTAGTAAAAATCGTCGTGATGCGCTGTTATACGTAAAATGTCTAGTTTATTTTTTCATATTTGATCTAGGTATGAGTGTAACAACGTGTGTTTCGCTCGAAGTGTAAACTCTTTTTCTAATAAGAAAACTCTAAATGTAAAAATTGCACATTTTCACTTCTCAGTAATTTCTGCTCATGTTATTATCACATCTACTAACTTGGTTTCTTAAATACTTATATATAATAAAGTCCTAAGAAAACATATAATTTTATATTACTCTTAAGTTAATAAATACATTACTTATTATTTGGTAATTGCTTGGAAGACTGATTTGTTACTTTAGTCTAGTTTGAAAATGCCATAGATATCTACGAATGTGTCTACATTAATTTTGCGAATGCAATGTGTAATTAATTAATTTAATCACGGATGGTGTGTGTAAAAAGCTACACTTTAGTAGGTTTCACTATTTTGTGCCTTTGTTTGTTGTAATTAAAACATTATCTATGTTAGGACATTCCAGTAGTAGGTACCTTATATGCACTCTTGTGTTTTGTGGTTGATCATCGGCGAAGCACTCTGAAGACCTGGTGCCTACAGGTGCCCGCCGTAACAATTAAATACCTCACATTTTTGTTAAATCAAATGTTATAATGTAATTATTATATATCCACTTTTGTGCCTATAAATAAATGTTATTAAGTATGATGTTATCGCACTATAGTTCATCAAGTAAGTTGGAATTTGAAAATATCGTATGTACTTTAATATGTAGTTGTACTGTATGTATACATTTAAGTTATATTAGATCGAGTTTGTTTATCTCGTAACTACATATTATTATAGTAAGAACTCTATATTTACAGATAATATAATGTTATAAATATAAATTAAACGTTTAATATCAATCATGATTTCATTTTTCCTTTCACAAAACCTCAAATGAATCCTCGAAAACAGTGCTGAAAGCTAACTCTAACTGAAAGCACCAGTAAATACAACAGGAACTCTTGAAATCAAATAATTAAAATTACGTTTTTAAATAAAAGAATACACCATGACTAATATAAAGCGTAGCAATACCTTGTGGAAACCTAAGGTTTTGGCAGTAGAGTAAGTAGGCTACGTGATTAAAAAATTACAGAAAATCTGTACAGCACTGCAACAACAGCTAATTAGCCGTGCTAATGATACTCTGAATAATTTATTTGCTAACTACATAGGACACAGTGGCATAGCGTATCCTAAATAAAAAGACAAAAAAAAACAAGCAATATCTAAGAAAAAAAAAAAACTTTTTTCTGTCTGAATAATAGTTTGAATAAGTTGTTTTAAAAATATTATATATCTTATTGAATGAACAAAACATTATACTTTTTGTTGCACACCATCAACATCGCCATCCAGTGACTGCTATGGTGAGGTTTGTAGTCGATGACTACGCTGCGACTACGAAAGTGCTACGCGCTACATCAACGCTTTGTACAGGTGCTGAATTGTAACAGCAGATGGCGCATACCGTTATGCGTGCTTATAACATTTTCTTTATTTGTTTGAATCGTATTGATTTCAGTGAAGAAATAATTTACTTTGTTGTAAAAAATATAGTTCTATATAGATTCAAAGCATGGGCTTTTTGCGCATTCAAATACAATTATAATAATTAAATACTCCAACTAACATTGTTGCTGTAGCGAAACCCAGCAAATCATCAATTCTAATTTCATCTTTGATATTCATTTAACCACAAGTACAATCTAGTAAAAGTAATTTAATAAAAAAATATTTAAGCCTCTGTTTGGTACAATGATACAATCATTGACATATATTCTAGCGATAGACAAGAACATCCATACAAATAATTTACCCGCTATGTCGTCTGTTGACATTTCGTTGACGTATTGTGGCATGTAGTCATCCTCATTGATGTTAATTGCAGAAGTGTCGCTCGTATTTTGCCTACATTTTTCATTACTCAAAAAGTTTATATCTAAGTGAATTCAAAATCATGTAATATATCAAAAAGTTTATTTATATCTAATTGAATGCAAAATCATGTAATATATTAAAACCAGGAACTTATTTTTAGGGTTTTTAATATTAATTACGATGTTTTTTTTCTTAAGAGGGCTATCACAAATTTTCGGGAAATTAATTATTTTTTCTTGAAAGTAAGAACATACCATGACAAAGTGAAGTCTGTTTTCATTGATATTTTACCTACTGCTAGTTTTATGGCACATCTGTTTCTGCACGATTTTCTTAATCCATAATTCAAGATGGCGGGCGGGAACAAATTAATGCATATTTGTAAAATTGAATTGTAAATGAAAAGTATGATATACAAGCGTTGTAATAGCATGAACAGCGTGTAATTTTACTAACTTGACTCTCGAATAGTTTATATGTGTAAGTTTATACCTTGATATGTATTTTCTATTTTATAATTGTATATAGTTTCATAGACATCCATCTGACGCAGGTGTCAAAATCGCTCTGATTTGCCATTTTGGGCACTGCATAGTCTGCAGTGCAGTTCAGTGTGGTAAGCTTTTTGTTCGGAACGTTCTATCTAGTACGTAGTACATATATATCGATGGATACAATTGTGAAGAAAGCATGAAGAAAGCGCCATCTTTTGTAAATTACCGGCAAATGACAGTGCATAGTGGTAAGGTAGGTGGGCTTGTAGGGCAGTTTCTCGCGTTGCATAGTATCTTGAGCAGAGTTTTGTTATTCAATCGATTTTAATAAAAAAAAAGATAAGAACTGATTGTTTTATTTTAAGATATAATTTTTCCAATGATATTTCCGAACGAAAATGTATGACGTCATATCGCACCACCTATTTTCTCTATTTTGATTGGTTGAACAGAATCATCAGACAAATGTCAAATGACTATATATTAGATATCAAATGCCAAAAAACGTAAACAAGTGTATTTTCAATGTGGAAATAAATATTTTCTAATATAATCAATCAAAGATGGATTTCAAAATGGAGCAGGATGATCTATTCATAAATTCGGATGTATTCAACGGTCATGATATCGCAGAAATCGAAGGTAAGTGATTTGTTTGTTGTTGGTTAGAAAGCTAACTCTTACGTCGTAAAGTTATAAGTAATAGAAGTAATTATTTAACAATTTCAGACTTTCTGAGTGGTTGTGATGGAGATTTTATGAAAACACTTGAAGATGAACTAGCTCGCGTAGATGATTTGCCTCTACTCAGTGTTGATACTAAAGTAAAATCCGAGGTAGCAACACAGCCTCAAGTGTCGCCATGCTACAACCCTACGGGGAACCCAATGGTGTCACAGTATACGCACAGAGCAAAGACACAGCCTGTAAGCCCTCCTCAGGCTAAAGGTAGCCCTGTCCAAGGAGTGTACGCCAGAGAAGAGAGTTATAATTTGCCGCTAAACGATGGCGCGCCGCTGCCAGATGTCACGCAGCATGGCCGCAAGAGAATGCCCGCACAGGCCCCCATGATTGTGCAACAGGTTGTCCAGAGTCCAGTCTATGTAAATTTGGCACCAAATGTGCAACAGATGGATTTAAATACACAAATGAATGTAAACCAGCAAGCAAAAGGAAAGCCTACAAGCCAGCCTCTGCTGATACAAAACAATGCCAAAGGAGTAACACCATTACTTTTAAAAACATCTGATGCAAACTTTTCTCCAGTTGTGTTGCAGTCAAATATCATAAATCCTGAGACTCAGACTTTTATGTACACCAGTCCTCCTGTACAAGGTAAATACTTAAAATATGATTCATACAGGAATTCCTAGAAAATAAATAACTTGAATCTTGTTCATGTGCTGTTTATAGAACCTCCTTTCTATGCAGCTTATGTTAATGTCTAAACCTATATTTTCCAGGAACACCGCAAGGTATCATCACAAACACTAAGACAGGTACAGAGAACCGGCCCATACATACATTCTTCACCAGCAACAATGGACCAACTCTCTTAACAGGCATACCAGTAGTTCTCGATGGTGAAAAGATAACTTTAAGTCAGGCACCCAACATGGGTGTACCTAAAGTTAAGGAAGTGAAACGGAGTGCGCACAATGCTATTGAAAGACGTTATAGAACTAGTATTAATGATAGAATAGTGGAACTCAAGAATATGCTGGTCGGAGAAGAAGCGAAAGTTTGTATCACCTTTTTTGTTACTTAATGGTATTGCATCATCTTTGTTTATGACATGATGCAATTCTTATTTACCATGTGTAATGGTATTATCATGTGATATGTGAATTACTTTTCTTATAAGTATGTCAACTTATTATCAAGCTTTTTCCAATATTTCTATAGGATAACAATAAGTTTATAGGTGAGATCAAAAGAAGTCCAATGGATTCTAATTGGATATGATTTTAATTTCTCCCTACTTCCAGTTGAACAAATCAGCTATATTAAGGAAAACAATAGAATACATAAAGTACCTGCAGAATCAGAATACTCGTTTAAAACAAGAGAACATGGCTCTAAAGCTGGCGTTCCAGAAGTCTGGAGTGAAGGAGCCACAGTTTGATGTTACTTACACTCCTCCGCACAGCGACATCTCATCACCGTCCAGTTCACCACACGGGTTTGACAGTGATTCACCTTCTTCGCCTGAGTATAAGGTAACTTAAAAATATACATTCCAATTGAGAACATCTTCCTTAATAGGATGTTGGTTCAAAAAATAATCATGTACTCGAAAATGTGTACCAGAAACTCTGATTGGTTATTTGCTACTATATGTAGCCTTTTTCCAGTGGTTTACTCATATCCCATGGGTAATACTGACATAATGCCATAATGGGATATAATATAGCCTATGTTTAATCGAGAATAGTATAACAGTGAGATAACTTTTCAAATTGGTTAGTGGTAACAATTTTGAATCTGTTTGTAAGAAACAAAAATCCTATAAAATTTTAAGTTATTCCAGAATGTGAAATTCTGGTGATATGTCTGATCTATTGTTAAATTATTTCCAGGTTGAAGATAAGTACTCAAACTCGAAGATTGTTATGGGTATGGGCGACCATTCCCGGCTGGCGTTGTGTGCCTTTATGGTTGGTTTAATAGCTTTCAACCCATTCAGTTCATTCTTTGGTAACTTCATGATGGAGTCTTCTGTCACTGATTTCTCTGCAAGGGTTGATCAAAGGAAAATATTGGCTGATGATGATTTTAGTAAGTACCATTTTATCTAACAATTAAATAGGTCAAAAGCGACACCCCAGTCCTAGAAGTAGAAGTACCTTTTAATGGGTAATAATATCTATATGTCTATAATAGTATTATTATTCTATGCCTTTCTTATTATTAACAATTGTTTGTAAATTTTAGGTTCGACGGGAATGTCATGGGGAGCTTGGTTATTCAGTACTTTCTTCATATACATGATAAATTTCCTTGTATTGGGAGGATGTCTGATCAAGTTATTAGTGTATGGCGACTCTGTACCAAAATCACAATCGAAAGAAGCTGGACTTTTTTACAAACATAAACGACAAGCGGACAATTTTATAAAAAAGGTGAGAATATATATTTGATTCTTTATTGAAGATTGTTTGATATGATATGTTCTATCTACCATAAAGCAATAAAAGCATGCTTCCTCTTTGCAAATATTGTTTCAAACCAACTCATCTAATCTGTAACTTTACAACTGCTGTCCTGAAGGCATTTCACTTTCTATTTATTTAAAAGTTAATATTCATACCAACAAGAATACAATTAGAACCTAATCTTTGCAATAAGAATATGATTAAAACCCTCCTATCTTTGCGTTGGAAACTTAACCTGCTGTTTTCGAAAATATGGTGCGGGTTTTTGATTTAGTCTGTGGTAGGATTGTGAGTTAATAGTAATACCTGTATTCCGGTATAACCGGTGAGACTGGAAGCCCACCTCAACGTGGTTGGGAAAAGGCTAGACAATCGAGACAGTAGCAGACACCCCTATTACATACTTACTTTAAAACACCACATTTACTCCAAAATGACATGATAAATTCTTATCATACTTCATTATACTTGGCAGGGTGACTTAGAAAACGCTCGGTTGGAATTGCACCGGAGTCTGGCGGTGTCAGGCAAGAGTGTGCAGGCGGGTGGGCAGGGACACGCGAAGTACTCTGCTCTCATCGCCGCTGTATTACGTCAGATGCTACAACGACTGCCCTTTGGTGCCTTCCTTGCGAGGAGAGCTGGTGATTTGTGGAGTGACAGGTTGGGATGCAAACTTTTTTAAACATCATTAGTTTCTTTTTTACATTGAAATTCTAGAATACCCAGTAAAAATACGTGCATTGAAATGAAACAGATCAATGAAAAGCAATAAAAAAGTAGGTTCATTTATTTTTTATACTAAGCATTTTGAGCAAATAAAAAGCAGTAAATAAAACAACTTAGTTTTATTATTTAATTGAATATTTATATTTTTGTTACTGTTACCTAGATCGTTTCATGTTTAAACAAGTGATACAAAGTTAATAAGAATCCCCCTGGGATTCAACTTACTTCCTGTTACCGGTTTAATTCACGCTAAAGGAGTCGTAAAGTCCCCGTTAAATAACTCTGCCTCCTGTAGTTAGACGCCGTTCGCATACGCAATGAAGTCATTTCGCACATTTTTGCTGTTGGGGATACTCAAGCAGCAGTTCAGACAAGCACAGCTACTCGACTATATATGATATATAAATCAAACATTCCATTCCGAAGCCCATCACGCCGAGCTACGCAACACTGGGCGGCTGAAGTATCAACCGTATCCCACCGTCTCGCACAGCTAGAGATACTGTCAAGCCACAGCGGCCGCAGCGAGCGAGTGCTTCTAGCGTTACAAGCAGTCAACTTAGCTGAAGTGACCGGCAACAGACATCTGTTGGCTGATACCTATGTTACCGCAGCACTGGTCTTCAAGGATTATATGCCCAAGTTCGGCAATTGGTTGTGTGGGTAAGTGTTTGGATGGGGGGCTAAGAAAGGGAAAATAAAATCACTGAACAAAAAAATACTAATTTATTTTGGAAAGTGCAAATATATGTACTCAAGCTTATATAATTTGGCAGTAAAACCGCACTTTTTAAACGTGAGACAAAAGGCAATTTGGGAGCTCCAAATTGCCTACCCTTCACCACTTCCTGTGTTGAAACTGCAGCATTATTGGTACTTACTGCCTACGACATGATACCACTGTTGGAATTAGACATCAGAGAATTGGAATACACTATGACTTACATTCCACATTTCTCCCGTTTTTCTCTTTATTTATAAAAATAGCATGAATTCATAACTATATACTTACTTTAAATAAATAACATTAGCAACCAATAATAGTTACCTATCAGGGTAGAGATATAATCTCTAACGACCGTTTACAATAATCTGTCTGTTGTTTTTCTTACTAAATTAAATTTCAGCCTTTTTATCGTCCCACTCACACAGACCTCCTTTCACACGGAGAATAATTGAGCAAGTTTTTCTTACTAGGGATAGGAATTTGTCATTGTTTGTATGAAGTTTATGTCGGAATTCTTTCTCTATAAAGCAAAACAACATATAAATAGAAAATTGGGAAGGCCTGTAATACATTAACAATAATTTCTGTCGCCAGTTATTACCTAAGCCTGTGCCGCGTGTCATGTGCCGACTCTCTCTCGGAATGGCCGGTGCGTCTACGCTGGGTGGGCAGCCCCCGGGGCATGCGGTTCCTGCGCACGCGACGCTGGACTTACGAACGTAACCCAGCTACTGCAGCTCTGTTCTGCAGGCTGCCTGACCCTGCTGATCCATTGGCTTATGCTATGAGGGTGAGTCGTAGTTTTAATTAAATCTATGTAATATTGGCTAAATGCAATAGCTACATGAGGGCGACAGTAACGGTGAATCGGCAGCCAGCATTGCTGCAAAGAAATATCCGGTAGCCCAACCGCGTATTACTTTCACGTTTACTGCTTGGATATGGTGGCATGCCGCACGGCATAAACCCGGCGGCACTGTGGGAGTAGCCCTATGGAAAGGCCAACTTTTGGATGTCTTGTGGTTTTATTTTCCACAAGAAAGTGTTTTGCACCTTAACTTTAGCCAGTCACTTGTTTTACCTGCATTTTTTGGTTGGTGATCTGTGCACTATAATCATCACAACTTCACTTCATAGCAGATATGACAGTTATGTACTTCTACAAGGAATATGAAACATAATGACTAACTCAAGACTGCAACCCGTCAATATGTATATTCGGCGAAGAACCTAATTAATACGTGTTGTTCAGAAGTCGTTCGTGTACTAGACTAGCACTGTTTTACTATAGAACAATTTATTTGTTATGAATGTGACGTCACTAGCAGCTGGTAGGGACGAAATGAATTAAAACAATCTGATTGTTACACTGATGACTCAGGTGTAATCAGGTGGGGAACATAGTTTAGCTTCCACATATCAATATTATGACATAATAGCTTATCTTTTGACTACAATATAAACTATAATAAAGGTGTTAGATAATCCTTAGAAAGGGGCTGCGGAATGTTCACACGGAAGGTTTTATTATTTTTGCTAATGAAGCTGAATATTAAACTTTGATACTGAAAAGTATCGGATTTCTAAATATTATAAAAATAAACAAATGTCTACACTCCCTATACACTTCTTTAGATATGGTTAAGCATGTATAAAATAAACAGGATCTATAGATATGGTTCCCACTTCTTTAAGATATGGTTAAACAGCTATAGAAGAAATAAGATCAGTCTTTTCAGATAAGTTCAGGAGATAATTTATAGCTAGCAACGGTATTTTCAAAAATACAATTTAATAATGCAGATTCTCTCGAATTTTTTATATAGGTACCATACTATATATAAAAAATCGAGGGAATCTGCATTATTAAATTGCATTTTCTATCTTCATGAATGTAATTTAACAAATGGATACACAAAGGACGATATTAAACTATTCTTGCAATGATCCATTTTAAAGTATAGAGCCTTTAAGTCAGTTTAGTATAAGTCTCATTAGGAATAAAGGAAAAGATACTTATTTTGTTTTATTTCCAGTGACACTTAGCATAGTTTTAGTACTTATTGCAACAGGTTATTGGGAGTACTTGGGAGTTCTAATTTTTACTATTAACTGTCGTAGGCTTACCATCTGGAGCTTCTTCAAAAGAGTCTGCAAATGCTGCTGTGTGCTGACGAGCGAAGCAATACCCGCGATGTGCTGGAGCTGATCAAACTGATCACTGATGACGTGTCTACTGATGCCCCTCAGCATACTGGTGAGTCCTGTACCTACAAGAAGCTTTTAAAGTAATGTTTTTTTTGTGGATTTTGGAGTTTTAGAGCTAGGAACCAAAATCTTACAAATTACTTGTTTAGGTTCTTGACTTACGCGGATAAATCACTAAACTGATTTTGATATTATTATTTTCAAGTTGTTTACTAAACGACGTTTTATTTATATAAAAGTGACCTTCCACGATAAATTAGCTATCAAATTCTGAAAGATTTTCAAATCTGACTGAAATAGCGTATGAGATTAGGACGTTCAACCAAACAATCTCTTCAGATTATAGGTTTTTAGACATGGCCGAAACCCTGTTATACGAAAGAAACCCATGTTTCTTCCTCATTTTATAGTACAAAACACAATTTACTAACCTACAGGCTGCTGGGACCCTGTAATGGAATGGTGGGCAAACCTAGTGGGTGTGGCCGCTACCTGGTTGCTGGCCGACACGGGCAAAGCCGTGGAAATCGGCGATCGACTCAACATGTTGCCCGAACCGCTCGCCAACTGCGAAGATCCTTTACCAGGGTATGTAAAGTATCAAGATTGTTTTGTAACATTATAATTCTTGTAGAGCTGTGAGATGGAAATATTGCTAATAGATGCTATACAAAGTAATTATGACAAAGTTTTACATTAAATTAAAATTCATATGGTTGGGATATTAACTATCTTACCTGCTATTCAGCTATAATGAAGTAGTTTTAGTGTCTTTTTGTTCAGAAAATCACCAAAACCGTTTAGCACATTACAACACGTGTTTCGATACACAAAGTGATAAACCAATACAGTAAAATGCGGGTCAATAACATGTTAATTAAAATAAATAATTATTCAACAGCAGTCTAATTAACAATGAGAAGATTCTCATACAAGCGAAACTTAGAAATTCTAGTCGCACTGGTGTTTATAAAACAAAAGTGTATAGTTTATAGTTGTTGTATTAATAACTATTGTCTTTCATAGCATAAACATGAGCTGATGAAAATATAGCTATTGTACTATTATTCGTAGGGCATTGCATATGGCATACAAAAGCCGGCGCGGGCTATTGAGCCTCGCTCAGTGCCGAGATGAGCACTCGTTCGACAGGACCGCCGAGACCATACTCAAGGTGTGTGCTACTTATTATAAACAGTGTTTATTGCTCATTGCGAACTGTCTCGTGTGTGAATTATTCGTGAATATTTAAGAAAGGACTAAAGTATTTGTTATTTGTGGTGGTTAATTTTTATACTGACTCTGTGATATGTAACAGTTTTTTTATTGTTATTGTAAAGGGCCTAACTAAATGAATTTATTATTGGACTAATACTGAATTTTCTACTACTAGTACTAGATTTATACAATGTATTATTAAAACATTCCAGGTGTGCGACATTGCTGGAACCAGATTAGCGGATTCCTTAGCTTACTACTGCTGCCGCAAACCTACACAGCTTATGTTGGTTCGTATAAAATCTTCCATTATTATTTTATTACAATTTAAACCTTATTATTTGCTTATTTCAGTTGTTTTTTTAATGTGATTAGCTACTAGAAGAAGCTTGAAGATATAACTATTACGGGAGTGCATTGTAGTTGCATTGCACTGGTTACACGAGTTGTGCAATATTACTACAAGGCAAATCTCGCATTAGTTGCATCCATCGCATCGGAGCTGTTTCTTGCATGGTTTATTTTTTTTTCTTTATTTATTTCTAATTTTTATATTTTTGATTTTAAGATGTAGTATAGATTTTATTTTGGCTTTGTTGTACGTGTATTATCGGTAAAGAAGTTAAATTGGAGCAAGTTGAATACTTGTATTTTTTAAAGAAAATTCTGTAGTTTTGTATATATTTGTATTGTAATGAATGTATTTGAAATAAAGTTGCAAATCAATCAGTTAGCACACAGCTTAATTAAACCTGCATATTGTGCATGTTTCCAACCTATTGGTGGGTCCAATATTATCCTTATAAAATAAGATTAGTATAATGTACGATCACGAGTTTTTGAAGTTTTTTTTTGTATTCAAGTGAATGATATACAGGAAATAAAAGGTCCTTTGAAGGTGCTTCTTTTTGCGTTGTTTCATGTAAGTGAATGAAGCATTATGTATGTATTAGATGCTATGTATAGAATCTAAATCAAATGTTGTTAAATACACTAACATTGTTATTAAAAAAACTTGGCACAATGCTATTGTCCTATGGTCTATACATTTTCAAAATATGTGACATTGTTTTGATAGCATACCTAACAATGGCGGCATTGTACTTGCTGACTCAATTTTTTAATTGCAATAGTTATTGTCATATTATTTTATTTTAAATACTTGTGCTCACAAATAAATATTACATTCCTCGAGAATAGCTTTGCTCTTTTGAAGTAGCGTTTTGTTCATATTATTTTAAGCATCATAAAGTCACCTATAGCCAACTTCAGAACTGCGAGTTTATTTGACGAGAACTTTACCAATGTGTCTATTGTACAAAATGTTGACCTTAAGCCATGTATTCACTGAGAAACAATTGTTTATAAACACTGTTTCAGAAACAAAATCTACGTGTTTCTGAAACAAATAATTTTGTTTCAGAAACATATAATTTTGTTTCTGTAAACATTACGTGTTTATCGAATGTTTCTGTGCTCCCCACCCGTGGCGGGGAGCACAGAAACAAATCAGTTGCGCAACATATGGATACAAGTGTGGACGCGTGTTTCATTTGTTTGTAAATGTCAAATAAATGTCTTCATAGCAAGTAATTTCTCTTTTCTTTTTACTAGAAATGGACTTATGCAAATAAATGTAGGCACCACACAACAACACTACTTCCTCGGGCGACATATTGTAAACATCTGACGGTGTGGACGGCAGTTTCCGAAACATTGTTGCTGTAAACATCTACGTGATGTTTCAGAAACTGTGTATCTGAAACATTGTTTCCCAGTGAATACATGGCTTAACAGTGTGTGAATGAGTTCTTACGTAATTGAAGTGGTAGTTTAAAAAAAATCGATCTAATCTATGTATATTTTTTATGATTTTCTCTATTTTTGTGCCAAACTATACGATTTATTTTATGTCTTACTTTTTTATCCAAATGGATTAAAACAAATATAATATTGTTTTCGGCAGCTTATGCAAGTTCTCTGCTGCGATTGGCTACTGGAAGTCCGCGCGGGAGTGTGGGAGGCGAGCGAGGACCGCGCATGCGCCGTCACCGCGGAAACGTTCTGCGGACCTGCACCTCACGTACAGTTGCGCGCTTTCCAACGAGACCTGCACTCTTTGAGGAGAATATCGCAAAATTTGCCGGTAAGCATCTCTTTGTTATTTGAATTTTTATTTAGGGAGTTTCCAGGTTGAGGAGATTATATAGGTAGTCGCTCCATGTAAAACACTGGTGTTCGGCTGCATCTGGTTGGATTGGCAGATGACTCCAATATAGTTGGGATAGGCAATGCAGATGAAGTTGATAATTATGTCATCATCCTCCGAGCCTTTTCCCAGCAATGTTGGGGTAGGCTTCCAAGATAATTATGTGGAAGTTGATTATTATGTGTGATACATGCTTAGCTTAACCCGAGCCTACTCTCTCTGTGTCTTCTGGGTTGGGACAAAAGATTTTGGAATATAAGAGATGGTGTTTTTTTGTATTAAAGCGAATTGAATTCAATTTCCTATGTATTCAAGACTTTACGGGGAAACGACTTCGATGATTACTTATAGCCTATTAATATTCTATTAATCTATTTGCAGTGGGTGACTTCCCGCGTTTTCTTGCAATCTGCGGTTTGCCGAATGATGGCTGGCGCAGCGCCCAGACGCACACAGCAGCTGCTGGACGGCAGCCTGCGACCGAGGCTCAATCGCTCCTCCATCATTTGTGGCAAAGGTAGGCTTTATTGATTTCTGACACTTACGCGAATATTAGACATTTAAATAAAACTACTTTTACGGTGACGGTCACGGGCAGACTACCCGTGACCATGGATGCTGTAAAGAATCCGAAACGTCGGAATTAAATAATATTAATATATCCGCGATAAAATCCGTAGTAAAAAGTAGTTTTATTTAAAGGTAGGCTTTGCTTCTACAATTAATATTATTACATTCTGTGGCGTATTGACAGCCTTCCTCAATATGAAACAGTCAATAAAAAATATGTTCAACTAACGTAGCTAACTAACAAAGCGGATTATATCTAAGTCAAATTAGATGTCAAAAACAATAATTAAGCAAGTAAACTAATAAGTTATTTTGGTGCATGTTCGTCAGAGCGCGCGCTGGAGGGCGGCGGCGGCGAGGGCGAGCGCGCCGTGGCGCTGTACATGGCGTGCAAGCACCTGCCGCCCGCCGTGCTCGCCGCGCCCGGGGAACGCGCCGGCATGCTGGCGCAGGCCGCAGCCACCCTGCAGAAGATCGGCCACCGCTCCCGCCTGCCACACTGCTACCACCTCATGAAGTCCATCGGCACCATGCCCTCTGCACCTTAACACTAATGTTCCGCCTACAGAACAAATGTATAGATACTTGTTTGTTGCATGAATCAAATTTATTGATATCGTAATAAATTATAATGAATTCTTTTTTTTATAAGTGTTTCGTTTTTTTTTGTACATGCCTACTTTACCTGGACTATGTATTCAACATCGATAAATGCCATGCATGCGGTTGCTCATAACCTTATTAGCCTATACACACAGTACGGATCGGCACGATAGCGAAGATACACACGTGGGCTGAAAACGGGGATAACTAAAATAATATCTCGGGAGGTCACGTTAAACTATCTACCTACGGGACCTACGTCCCGGCTGTCAGTTAACATCCTTGGCAGTAGTTGCAGATAGTCAGAAGCCAGTAAGTCTGACACCAGTCTTACCAAGGGATATTGGGTTGCCCGGGAAACTGGGGTGAGGAGGTCAGATAGGCAGTCGCTCCTTGTAAGCATGGTACTCAGCTGCATCCCGTAAGACTGGAAGGAAGCCGACCCCAACGTAGTTGAGACAAGGCTAGGCTATGAGGTGGAAAAAGGAATTCTATTTAAATATAAGAAATATTCTATTTAAATATAATATACCTTTTTTGTTGATCTATTATTTCACGAAAGAAATCCCGCGGAAAATGGAACTATATATTTTTGTTCGTATTTACTGAGCTATCGCATAGACACTAATAGCGTTGCGTCTGCGATACTTCTTTCGTGAAAGCCCTCTGGATGGAACCAGTATCAAAATTCTTGGTTGTTACACTTGTTACCTATTACACCTTTCACCGTTATCCCTAACACGGTGTGTTGCAAATTGCAGAATCGTCGACATCAGCATCAACGGCATCGATTGCCATAAACAAAAATAGAATAAGCTGACTGACACTTGACAGGACAGCACTGACACTGACATTGCTCCAAAAAAAAACTTGTTTAAATGGTTTAAACTTGTCGATTGTATCAATAAATGGACGATTTTAATTCAATGTTGTGATTATTTCATTTTGAAAACATAGAAATTGGATCAATATATTGGAAAGATTACTATTCCTTGCGAATAACAGACATGATAGTTAGCTTCTAACACAACTTTTGTATGTGGGTAACGAATTTCAAGGCAGCAAATTATTTTACAAATTATCACGATGGTAAGTGTTAGAAGAGCACTCAATTATTCATTTTCATTTCGTAGTTATATCCATTTACCTTAAAAGATAAATAATAAGCATACATAATAGAATAAGCTATATTTTAAGTTGTATTCTGGTCCATTTTCATACGTGCTGCTACGTATTTACAGGCAACTGCTGTAGCTAATATTCAGAAGAAAAATGTTGGCTCCAATAACACTGGAGGAGTACGCAAGAAGTCAGGACCTAAGTTTGAGTTGACAGACGAACAAAGAAGAGATATAAAAGAAGCATTTGATCTCTTTGACACAGAAAATACAGGGAAAATAGATACTAAAGAATTGAAGGTAGCTATCAGAGCATTAGGTTTTGAGCCGAAAAAAGAAGAAATTAAAAAGATGATTGCAGAAATAGATAAGGGAGATGGCAAGGTATCCTTTGAAGATTTCCAAGAGTTGATGACTGTTAAGATGGCAGAAAAGGATACTAAAGAAGAGATAATGAAAGCATTCAAACTTTTTGATGATGACGAAACTGGTAAGTTATTGTACACTAAAGCTTTAGATAGGACTTAGGCGATTATCACACTGCCCCGCATAATGCAGCGTAGTGCGTGGATGCGTTTTTTTTCCGTTGTATGGAAATATCTCCGTTTGTATGGAAAACACGCATAGTCCAACACACTGAAAATGCATCCACGCGCGTTCATGCGGATCACGCACATACATGCGGAGAAACACGCACCCCCGCGCGTAGGTGCGGGGCGAGACGCAAGGTATGGCACACTGAATCCCGCATTGCCGCGCGTGATTTTGAATGGGCGTGACGAGTATATTTGAAAATGGAAGCCGCCTTGCGTGAATCTACGAAACGCACCTACGTGCGTGAGTGCGTGAAAAACCCGCACGATAATGCAGATCTGCACTCCCGCAGGAACGCGCGTAGGTGCGTCGACACGCAAGATGCAGCGTGATGCGGGGCAGTGTGAAGATCACCTTAGCTTGTAAATCGAGTGAAGGCATACTTGTCTCTTTGCCCTTTCCACTTGTCTTGGTCTAGTGAACAGTTACCTCGTTTGTGTCATGACCTTCTGGTTGGTTCCTTCAGCTCAATTCTAATCAAATAGTGTGGCTTTATTTGGTGCCTATAAATTATTTCAGTAGAACCTTTGAAGTTGCAGTCTAATGCATATCACTATTAGAGTTTAACTTGGTTTGTTTAATTTTGTTATAATTTTATATTTCCAGGCAAGATATCATTTAAAAATCTGAAGAGAGTAGCTAAAGAGCTTGGTGAGAACCTCACAGATGAAGAACTTCATGAGATGATAGACGAGGCTGACAGAGATGGTGATGGGGAAATCAATCAGGAAGAATTCTTACGCATCATGAAAAAAACAAGTCTCTATTAGACATTTACAGATGCACTATACTTACACTATACTGTTGATGTGTGTTCACTTACATTTTAAATATTCTCAACTGCAACTGAATGTTTTAGTGATACACAGAAATATGCAATTTTTTTAGAGTTTCACAAAAAAGTACCTGTTTGTTTGAAAAGACAAAATATTTACTACTCTGATGATTTTCACAGGGTGTCCAGGTTTTAAGTTCCTCAGTATTATCTGAAGCCCTTATTATTATCATCATCTAAATATATTTGAATGTTTGGTGTAATGTAGATAGGTTGAATATACTGGTTATTCCTGTTTCAACACCCCAATTTTTAATGTTTGGGCATTTTTGTATAACCTTCATTTCCCTCTCAATGTGTATGTCAATTTATTGTTGTCATAGATAGAGAATAGAAGCTTTATGTCTTAAATGTTATGTCTTTCTAACAGCCAGTTTCTTCATCAAAAGTTAAAGCTAAATTAATGTCTAAAGTAAAAGTAACAGTCAAGTACGTTTTTTCAAGGCTAAAGTGACAGCAAAACTAATAGAAAAATTGAATTTGACCGTTACTTTTACTGTAGACATTACTTTGACTTTTACTTTGGCTTTAACTTTTGATGAAGAAACTGGCTGCAAGTCATTCATGTTAACACTATTAAAAAGGGTCTGCGTTTTCAAATCAAGCTGTTACAATTCATTGAGGATACCTTCAAGACAGAAATTCGCTTATTAGAGCACAAATTATTATTTTTAGTGTGGTTTGACAAAATTGGTTTGTATGCTTTAAGATATGGTTCTGACCACTGTATTCTTTCATAGTAAATGTAAAATTTCATTTAACAAATGAATTACTAAAGTAATGTGCTAAATGAAATATGTTATAGACATGACCTTTTCAGTCCCCCTAATCGAAATTTATTCTTAATTGGTCTGGTTAAGATAACATATTGTTGTAGGTGTTTAGTTTGAATAGATTTTAAATCAACCTATGATAACTCATAGTGCCAGCAAGCTAAAGGCAGATTGCACAATTTAAGTGTTTTGAAATAAAATTCTTGCTTGATATTTTTTGTAAAAATGTGTACAGAAGAGTGGAATATTTATTAATAAGAACAATGTAAAAATGCATTTAAGTTTTATTATAATAGCAACTGTTTTACATTCCCTAAATATATGTATAATAAAACATGTTCTTGGGCATCTATATGAATGTAATGCTATAAAATAGAAGATCTGAATTATATATCTGTTTAGATCACACAGTTTATTTACAAAAGACTTATTGTTAAGCAAATAAAAAATCTGCCACAAGTTCTTGTTAATTAACAAAAATTTAGTTTTTAAGTGCAAGGCCTAATACTATGATAAGTCTATTTAACATTTTATTTTTTCTACCTCTTACACAGATTTGTTTACTTTTAAACAAGTTAAAATTTTAATTTGCCAAAGTGTGTTTCTTATTTGATTAAATCAAAGAAGTATCATAGAGTTTTTCTTTTATTATCATTTATTTTTACCCATATTGTAATGTACCTGAAAATATTATCCAGGACATGACACAAACACAACAATGCTCACTTCAGTAACAAGAATTTATACAACCACATTCATTAATATGACAAACAAGAGTTGGTATCTACTTAAGAATAACCCACACATAGAAGAGATAGTAGATATTATGAGATTCCAAAAGGCTGCTTGACGTCTCGCATGACCAAAAGGCTAGCTACTAACAACCTTGGACAAAGGATAAGCATTGTCATCCAGTATGGCAATGCTGCCAGCCTTTTGGGCATGCTTGTGGTCAACAGTGATGAGGAGTTTTTTGACGCTTTTTTAGTGTAATACCTCTATTACAATATTTTTCTATGAGATTTAAGTTTGAGGGTAATCCATAGTACACATTTAACAAGGAGGAGGAAGTAAATCTTTGAAACTTTATCTATTTATTTTTCTAATAACTACATATTTAGAATATTTATTTAGATCCAACTGGAAGATTGTTCCAAGAACACAGACCTAGCCTCTGAAAATTTTAAATTGTGTCTTAAGTAAATGGACCAGCAAGTAAACTACTGTTTAACTATCAGTGAAACTAATTCTTATCATACATATTATTATATTGTTACCACCCACTAAGGCATTTGATTGTGAAATCAACATTGGTCAATGTTTTTTGCTGATAAAGAATATTTATGCTGATAAAAAAATGACGAAATTCATAAAAACACAAAGTTATGTAACTCATAGCTTTTTTTATATGTACTAAGTACACAGAAAATCATACAAAAATATTTTCGCTTAGCTAGTACTTTTCAACTCTTAATTACATCAATGTATAGCTTGCATTATTTTAGGAATATACTTAAGTTCTCTTAACATTGATAAATTGATCCTTAAAACAAGAACACCAAAAATACATAACACAATAGCAGAGTTCATGATTGGAACTATCAGCTAAATTATACAGCAACTCTCTCTATTACATTGCCTTCAGGCTGTCCAAAGTATGCCTTCTCACACATGTTTACAAATAAACCAGTCTCTACAACACCAGGAATCATTTTTATATACTTATTTACTTTGTCCCAATCCAAGTCTTGGTTTGTGAACACCCAGTCGAGAATGAAGTTACCATTGTCAGTCACTACAGGGCCAGCCTTGGCAACAGCTTTGCGTAACTTCACTTCCCCTCCATAAAGAGCAGCAATCTTATTCTGAATTGGTACATAAGCCATGGGGACAACTTCTATTGGTATACCTTTTTTGTATCTGTCTCCTAGCTTTTTAGAATCTTTTGTGTAGTCAGCTATAACAATAAGCTTCTTGGAGCAAGAGGCAACAATTTTTTCTTGTAGTAAACAACCGCCACCACCCTTGATGAGCGTCATGTGAGCATCCACCTCGTCGGCTCCATCGATTGTCACGTCTATCGTAGGATTCGTATCGAGCTCGCCCAATGTTAGGTTATGCTTAACGATCAGCTGTTTTGCTTGAAATGATGTAGGGATGCAGGTCACCTTCAAATTTTCCGTTTCCACTCTTTCAGCGAGCCTTTGAACCGCGTATACAACAGTTGATCCACTGCCGACGCCGAATATACAATCATTTGTTACGTACTCATTAACAGCCCGGTGAGCGGCAAATTGTTTAGCTTCTTCTAAAGACATTTTAGCGCTTTTACTACAAAACTGTCGTAAGTTTACAACTGTAGCACTGTGTTTCAATATTGACGATGCACAGACTTTAAGCAACATGCATCTGTGTTATATTTAGATGAATGTAACAAATCGTTATTATATTTATGTAGCCAAGTCCTATATACAAGTATAAATCACTCACAGTCACAGGCTACAAATAATATACACGTGCGATGACGATAATTTGGTTGTTGATTGTCAAAATGTCACTAACGTGAATGTCAATCAAAGTTATTTTATCTGTGTATGTAGTACGTCAAAGCTTGACAATGCAAAAACAGCGCCATCTTGTGGACAATAACAGTAATAAACTAAATTCGTACGTACACAAAAGTAAAGATGGCGTTAGATTAAAACTTATGAATATAATACGATATTTTTCCTGGTTAGAGAATCAACCACGAAAAATACCTATCGTATGAGTTCAATAAAATAAAAAAATAGAGCTAGAACCAAATCTCACCAAAAGGTTAAAAAGCTGAAAATTTTGCCATTCTGTATTATCCCTGGAAATCTCGAAATGATCTGTAGGTAGGTACGTCCGCTTCGCTCGTAAGATAAAAGCTCAAAAAATACACATAAATAAAATGAAAAACTAGTAGCTAGTACCTAGTGTATTTCTCTTAAAATTCATAAAACTCTTTTTCAAACCCAGGTAGATACATCCCAGCGTAAGTAATTGGAATAAGTAGAAAATATGGAATAGAGATAGGAAAAGATGGAATTTCTTATTACTACTAATGATATACTAATATATATACTAATTTGATTAGGTACTAGGCCTAGGACCTAAGGACACTATTTCACGTACAAAACAAACTTGAATTGGCTTAAACTTAGGGATGACAACCTCTCTTTTAATTGTTGGTGATTCAAATCCGGTAATAAGCTATGATCCAAATGTATGTCAAACTTTAGTTACTATTTAAGCCAACTACTGTACAGCTGGCCAAAATATTGCTATCGCTGCCACTATGATAAAGCTGTCAACGGCCTCGGTCACCACGGTCTGTCGTGTAGCCGGAGTTTCAGTCTAGGCAGGTCGCTGTATACCTACATAACGCGCGGGAACTTCTTCCCGTTCCGCCATTAAACATAGCCTGACATTGCTGTCAACTGGTAATAGTGTAGGCTTACCAATAGTTAAAAAAAAAATCGAATAGCTTTAGGAGTTTCAGAGCCTTTAGGATGGGTACTTACAGATGATGTAAGTAAATGTAAATAAAATAAGTAAAATATGTTTCATCAACATTTATTCCCTTTGAAAGACTTTTCAGATCTTTTATGAGATTATCTTGATCATCGAGAAGTTTTTTAACTGTCTTTAAGTGGCTGGTTAGGTCTAGATCTTTCATAGAAGGTGGTGAAGAGCAATTATTTAGTTCAAACGTCATGGTTACATTTGCAAAGTTTCTTTGGTGAGAACCCATTTTGTACTCCGAACACACCACGTCAATGCAATGCCGTGAATTTGTTGGAGTGTCTCTTTTCTCACGGTAAGGTTTTATGCAAGTACGAAGATTTCGGAGTTCGTCTGTAGCTGCTTTCAAATTACTTTCCATTATGACTATTTTAGTATTCAAGAACCTATTTTTCTGTTCTAATCGAGTACATCTCTCATGTTCATTAAAATGATCTGCGTAATACTGTCCACAGCAAACAATAATATGTTTCAATTGTTCGGCAAAAGAAATATTTTCTTCGCATTCATTTCGCATATTTTGTAACTCTTTATAGCCTAATTGAATAATGTTGTTGTAAAAATCTAGCCGATTACGGAGAGCACGGTTTTCTCCATTCAATTGGTGTATTACTTCATTTTTTTCACTCTGTTGGTGTACTAAGTCCATATATTTACTTCTTGTGATATCTAAATGGGTACTGAGTGATGCTGTTTCGGCTGCCTTAGCTGATGACATAGTTTTAGCAACGACTGAAAATATATTTTTCCAAATTAACCAATTATTATATACCTAATTGTACCTACCTATCTAATATTTAGGTGTATTTTTTTAATAATTATCTACTGATGTTCTTACCACATGCTGTTCGGAGATTTCTTTTTAGTTTTTTAATTTGAATCTTTCTCAAATTAAGATTTGTCTTGCATTTTATAAGTTTATTTAGAGTTTCTCCATTTTCATTCTTTTCTGTTTCATTTGAAGATGCAGTTTCACTGTGTAGCCTTAGGAAGAAGTGAAGTATAGGTAAGTAAAAGTATATTTGAAACGCTAGACGCTATCATTACAAGTTTAAATACCTGATGGAATTTCTGAGAAAGCTTCAGTGGATTGTTCTGATTCGAATTAACTCTCAGATTCTGGTCAACTTAGATAAATTTAGATACGTCTATCTGACAACCTTTGTTAAAGGCTTTGGCAACATGCTCAATTGAGGGGGACGAGAAGTTTTGCTTTTAGAAATTCCGTTAGGTTGATTTTGGTGACCAATGTTCGCGTAGGTATATACCTCCCTACAGTAAATAAAGGTGATGTTGAACATTAATTAAAGCACTGATACATTGGGGTACATACTTTTGCATTTCATTTGCGATAGCAGTAAGAGCATTTCGCATTTTGTTAGCTTCCATTTCATCCTCACTCATTTCTGTATTCATATCTAGCAAGTAGTTTATTCTACTTTAAATGTAGAAGTATATAAGAGGACCTTTTTAAGACTATTAAAAACAGAAATTTACCTACTTATTGAAGTAAAAAAAAACGCCTGATAGTAAAAATATATAAATTGTAAAAGTAAGCAATTTAAATTGACAAGTCATCAAAAAAGTTCAATAAAATATAGACATTTTCTGTCAATCAATTAGTCAAAGACAATAGTCAATAGAGATTAATTTGTAAGGCAATACCAGATGCGCAGTCCCTACTGCAGCTTGTTCCGTGTAGCGTATGATTTTTTAATACTATTAATATTCTTCCAATAGCACATTCATGTTAAAATTTTGAAATTATAGCCATTAAAATATCCAACATCACCAAAAGATAATCCTTTCTGATAAAATTGTGTTGCGATGAATGAGGATTTCAGGAAGCAATGAGATAGTGGGTATGCATGATTTTTAAACGTTGTAGAATAACCTCTTCCTACAGTAGTAAATAATTAGCAGCAGCCATGCGCAGCATTAATGACTTATTACAGTTTTCATACTGACGGATTTTCCGCTCGGCTTTTCCGATCGTACGACACCCCAACGAGCAATCAATTGACGAGTTTCGGTTCAAACAATGACATGTAAAACCGACAGGCTTTTTGTCGCTCAGAATGTGTCGCGCCTTACAAAACCGACCTGCCTGAAAACGCTGCAAAGTATAAACATTTCAGTTTCTTCAGTGTGATTTAAAAGGAACATTCAAATCTTTCATTTAATTTACGAACACACTCTTGCCGGTTTCTATCAGATAGTTGCCCATCACGGGGAGGGCAGACATTCAATACATTGTTATTATTAAGCCGGAGCGTAGTGGTGTGCCAGCCAATTTTCCGGCAAACGCCCCGGCGGCAAACGGCGATCCGGTATTCGTTTGTTCACGAGACAACCGCTCCGTGTGGTAACCATTTCACGCTCGATTTCATCTCCACCACTAAAAATAGGGACATATCTTCCGAACGATCTATTATGTGGAATAAGAGAAAAAGAAAATAAATGTTTTAGTGTGAAATAAAAATATGTGCTCTTATTGGATGAAGCACGTTTGTAATAGGTGATTTTTGAAATAATTTTAATGTTATATTTGTAAACAATTTGTAAAAATCTTATTGTTGTGTCATTTGTCATTAAGTTGGATGAAATATTAATAGAAAACATGACAATTAAATATCTCACGAGAACAGCAAACTTTGGATACAAAGCTTGCGCGCTTGGAGTGGTTCTAGCGACCGAGGTATAGCTTGCCTGTTGCGTGTTCGATTCTCGTACAGAACAAAGTATAGGTAGACCTTTACGTAGCTATCTTTGTCATCTTTGAGATAACACCAAAGAAAATGTTCCTTATCGACTTGTTTGAGAAAAAAATGTAAGAAAATTAAATGCTTACTTTTTTCGAATGGAATAGAAAATAATTTGTTCGAACGCTGACCAAGCAAACTGTTCTTCGATGAAATTCTATGGAAACTACTTTAAAGGGCCCACCTACACAAGTGCGCAGATAGACGGTATTCTAAGTAGGCTTGATGAATGAAAATGATTCACCAATATATTCTAAAAGGATCTCGATCTTCTTACTTAGCCGTTATCCGCACGGTCGGTTTATTTCAATTTCGTTCATAAAAGACGCTATTCTCGGATTTGAAGTAGATTTATCATGCTCGGATAAAGCGGGCACTTTTTGTGCTTTTCTTGTGCCTGGATCTGACCCGAGATCTGTCCACTTAATGTGAATAATGGTGTACGATGGAAAACGAATGCGAACGCGAACACAAAGGACAACAATGCGAACGATTCCACAACTCGATACAAGGATTTTGGCGAGATAATGCTTGTTGTTGTGTTTTCATGGCTTTATGTTTATTTGGATTGTAAGACGGTACGCGGTGATGGAAAATCTTATTTTTTCGCTATGTAATACTAGAAGCTTAGTTCATCATTTTGTGAGTCCACACTCCACTAACCTATTTGTACTCTTGTAACAGAGTTCTAATATTATTGCCCTCAAAGATACAAAAGTTAGTTTTTATTTTTTCTTGACCATATTTTAAAAGTTTTAATTTTTTAATACCTACGATATTTTTTTCTTAAAATCAATAAACCAGTTATGGTACGTTCACACGCGCGCGTTCAAATCGACATTCAACGGGCACAGTCACGTTCACGAGCGTGTAAACGGTACGCCCGAGCCCGTGAACGCGCCCGTGCCCGTGAATGCCGCGAACCGGGCGAGTGTCGGTTTTTTGGCAAAGTTCAAAGGATGAATGTGCGGGCGCCCGGCGACTGTTTACACGCGCGCGGCCGGTCAGTCTCTCCTGCGCTTTCGTGACGATTAAACGTTCTAAGAAAGTCGCTACGATCGGAGATTACAACATGGCGGAATTGTTAACGTCGTTCATCATTTTGATTCTTTTTCCAATAAAAATAAGTTAAGCCAAAGGCTATGACAGCAACAACACCGAGATCCTCGCTGCTCGCCATTCTTGCACTGACTGACACGACGGCGCGCGTGTGAACAGCTTGAATGTCCGCTTGCCCGCGACGGGCTGCACGCCGCGCTGCCCGCCAGGCAGCCCGCCGGGCTGCGCGGCGCGCGTCTGAACGTAGCATAAGCTTATTAAATCATATCTAAGCATTGGAGAAGGTTTCGTTTTGTACAATTCGAATACCATATTTTCTTAGACACGTGTCAAACGTCTGTTTAACTTCTTAGTAATAACATCAATAATGTTTACCGTAATTATTTAAAAGGTAAGGTTAAACAAATATGTACAGCTACTTATTATGCTGCCGAAATTATGCATTACAAAATTATTGTGTAAATATACAAACAACTCTGTAGGAGAGATTCTCAGTAAAATATATTAAAAGTGTGCACAAACCACAAAAATACGTCTACCTGTATTTATCTCGAGTCAATGCTAACGGCGTCCAAATATTTGCAAAACATGAGGTAAACATAATTAATGCGAATTTCACACTGTACAAATATGCAGTCACAGTCGCAAAATCATACAGTAAAAATCTTAGTTCCAAGGTAGAATACCACTACCTACCCTTTTAAGTAACTTATCAAGGAAAACTAAGTAGAACATGATTGCATCACAACATTATACATAGATATTTTAATGCACATCGTCATATCGGCGCCGAGATGAAGACGATATCTGAGGAATGCGAGACGTCTACGGATAATCGATTCCTTAGAGGCAAAAGCTCCCGTGATCGTGAGAGATGCACTCGAGATGAAGCTACGCTGAGTATCCTACTCTGACGTAGTTCCGTGTCTATGTACTTCGATAGCCTTGATCTGATATACATTTCAAGAAGCATCGTCTGCTTGCTGGCAAAAAAATAATGGACTTTTCAACATAACTTCACAGGATTGCAATGTTGTAAAGAATTTACGCCACGTATGATAACAAAAGAATCAGCATTCCACACGGCAGGGAGGAGTCACGCAACTGCTCCGCCGGACGTACACCGCGTAAATAGTTAAATCTACTACTCTAATACAATTTGTAGTAAACCATGATCCCGACGCTAAGGTCGCATTATCGGATTGGAAAAAACTGTTACAAAACAATCTTGGTGGAACAAAATTGAATCTTACATGTGAAGATTTTAAGACGCTATTGGTTTGTAAGTGGAGACGTGAATACGAGGCCGAGTTTTACAATGTTCATGTGACGGCAGGACCTTTTTGTTGGGCCTTTTGTGCAGAGAATCCGCGATGCCCTGGGGGCCGAGGGGCACGATTTCCATTACACGAGAGAGTTTTTCGAAGAGGTCTTTGCTTTCCGAAAATTTTACACTAGATTCAATTATGTTTTTCTAAAGCTTCGGGTTACTAAACCACGGTACTATCTTTTGTAGAAAGTTTAATTGCCTATGGAATCCGGTTGTGATCAGGATCGGTTATTTCATATAAGACGTACATATATTTACGTACGTATTCTGAGGTCTTTTTTAGAAAGGACAATGTGCACTGGGCTTTCTATTCACCAGGCGCGATATTCTATGAAACCAATCAGTTCATCAATGTTAAAATGAATAATGCGTGCTTCAGTGCTGCAGTTCAATAACGCAGTAAGAATGACAAAGTATTGTAGTGTTTACCTATACATACGAGCGATACAACACTGCGTTCAAGATCAGGAGAACGTGCAGTCGCTGCTGGATGTGGTGTACAAATGATGCAATATCGGCTAGTCACGTTTAGCTAGTATTTTGAGCTTCCACTTTGCTCGCGCCTGTAACACAGAGTGAGTTGCTTCAGTTTTGAAAATATGCTTTGCCTGTCAGAGGTACTGGTACTTGTCGACGCGACTGTAATCAAAATAGATACTCAGTATTTTGTAGTACCTACATCAGTACAATTACAACATACTTTGATATTCATATTGTCACTAATTACCTACCTTTTGTTCGCGGGATAATTTATTCAAAACTGTTTTTCGCACTCGTATGAAGGAAGTTACCTCCAGTTATACTCATGTCAAAAGAAACTGGAGTTATGTTTTTCCTGAAAATTGTTTTCTTAGATTCACTTTAGATATCTATGGAGATCTAAGGGGGAGGCCTAAGTTCAGCAGTGGACGTCCTATGGCTGAGATGATGATAATGATGATGACTTTAGATATCTATTTATCCCTGTCTAATTAAAAAATCTATCTCTTTCATTTCGTGCATGACGTCATTGGCATGTCTTTTGTTTAATTAAACATTTGTTTGCTCTTTCTTGACTATCTATCTATCTCTTTCATTTTGTGCGTGACGTCATTGGCATGTCTTTTGTTTTATTGGACATTTGTTTGCTCTTTCTTGACTAGCTATCTATCTCTTTCATTTCGTGCGTGACGTCATTGGCATGTCTTTTGTATAATTAAACATTTGTTTACTCTTTCTTGACTATCTATCTATCTCTTTCATTTCGTGCGTGACGTCATTGGCGTGTGTTTTGTTTCTATTTAAAAATTTGTTTACCCTTTCTTACAAATCAATCTTTCTTTCATATCGCGCGTGACGTTATTTCACGTGACGCTCTGTTTCGAAAAGTAAGTATTAAGAAAATGGCGGCTAATTTTTATATAAAAAGCCTCTTTTTTACATAGATGCAGATATCCCATCAAAGGGTTTATAATTCCCTAGGGCATTCCTAGCAACACACCCATCGTATACGGCAGACATTATTTCCGCGGCATATAAAACGTATGTTACAAGGATACATGACTTACTTGGGGACAAAAGTCAGGCGGAACATCTGTTAAGCAACTTCTTAAAGTTGTGTGTAAGAACAAAGTAGAATGTGTGTCCTTAGGGCCCGGCCGCATGGCTCCGTACAAACTTTCAGTATAAACCTCACTCAATACACACGACCGATGGGTTTTTTTATGAAATGTGTACTACACGCTATGTTCATGTTAATTTATTTTCAAAGATATAGCAAAAAGGTTGGTATTATTCTACTGGTGTCCCTGTGGATGTATGTTCCAGATTTTTTGGTGTGACTATACTTTAAAAATTTGGTTCTCAACTTTAAAAATACATAAATAAGCAGATGTAGGTTGTAATAAAGCTCACAACAATATCAATCAAATCGTAATCGAAAATAAAACTTGCGAACAAAAAAAAATTTCGAACCTTTCTCGTTGGAAGTCGGTGAAAACATTAATTATTAGATATTTAAACAACAAAGCATCGCTTTTACGCTCCAATTGTACCTAATGTAATGTGTTTAAGGCACACAGGCAGGCAGGCAAGTGAAACTCGATTAAATTCCTTTTAATATGCTGTTTCTACCTGTCACTCGCATTGTATATCATATTACAACGTACTAAGTGCACGTTAGACAAACATGAACGACCAGCGACTTTGAGCCTTGAGTAGGTAATTGAGAAAATTGTTCATGGTGAAAACGTGTGCTTATATAAAAATATTTGTGGCTAAAAGTCATTGACTTGAACAAAAAATACATTTATTATTTGAATCATTTGTATCATTCACTAGCTTCCGCCCGCGACTTCATCCGCGTGGAATAGTTATTTTGGGCTAAAAAAAGGTTATAGTGACCTAACCTTAAAAGATAGACTGATATTTTTTTAGAACTTTTAAAGGGGAACAATTCTGTCATACATGATTTTTGCGAAACATTAACCGCTTACGCAGCGCACGCAGCGTAAGCTCTCTCAATAGGAAAATATCCCCCGATTTGAAACATTCTTCATTGGTGCTCCGCTCCTTTTAGTCTTAGCGTGATAATATATAGCACATAGCCTTCCTCGATAAATGGGCTATCTAACACTGAAATAATTTTTCAAATCGGACCAGCAGTTCCTGAGATTAGCGCGTTCAAGCAAACAAACAAACTCTTCAGCTTTATAATATTAGTATAGATTATCCTCTATTATCGAGCAATTAGTTCACAAGTATAAATGCAGAACGTTCACTTAGGCACTGAGCACGCGGCGCGGCGTCGTAGCGTAAGCATGTCTTTACCATGCTACGCGCGTAGCGTTGTGCCTACACAATATACTCACAATACGCTTACGATACGCCCGCCGTGAGCGAAGAGTTAATTCCGTTCCAGTGTCAAAACGCTCCTTTCATCTTGTGAACAAATTGATCGGGATACTAAAAACTAACCTGATTACTACACGAAGCGCAAATCTACCCACACAAGTAGTTTCATAAGCAACATCAATTATAATTGAAAATATCAATTAAAGGCTTCAGGCGATACGCTTTCCAAGGTTTATTTAGTCTCAGATCTTCAGTTACATAACTGTGTATGCTAAAGGCATTTCTAATTTCATTACTACGTAAAATTAACATGAAATACAATTGGTTACGAAACATAAAAGTAACTAAGTAAGCACGTAGTAATAAAAACGATTGTATGAACTTATCCCTTTATTCTTGAAAATGTCTAAGAATTTATATTTGGAGAAAGCGTTCTTTAATTTTACAAAGTCTTTAAAATGACGGCTTCCCACAAAAATGGTATGTTAAACATCACCCTCCCTTAGGGTGAAACGCCGAGGGTATGCACCGTAAATGTTGATATTGTAATTACAAAAGTTATTATGTCTGGTACTTGAATAAATGGCCAATTCGTTGGAAATATTGTCGCTACGGTAATGTCAGGTGATTCGGCGACGGGCTCCCAACAATACGGTAAAAACGTTCCCGTAATTACGATCATTTTATTTGCTATTTCATTAACATGAATGGTGATCGCCATCCGGATTGTATCTGTTGTGTAATCATAATAAAATCGATACAACCTATAAAGTGTTCGTTTCGCCGTGTGCGGCTTTGCATGATGAGTGTTTCTTTATACAGGAAAAAAAGATGAATCTATAGACGCATAGAAAATTTCTGATATATCAACCAACAATTGATTCAGTAATATTGAATCAATAACCATACGATAGAAAACTAACGAAAGTTTACGAGACATTTTCAATTAAAATCAATACGATTTAAAAAACTAAAAAAGCTGATACAAAGATAATGAAATTAGTAAGAGGATTAGCGCAGGCCGGCGTCAGGCGTACGGACTAGTATACGGTCTCGTGTGGAATGAGGACCGCACTGAATTTTCTGGTCCGTCGCGCCGCGAGATGGAGGGACCTTCGGAAAATGCCTAATAACCTGCGCTCTACACTAGCTAATGAGATGCCGATTTTAATTAGTAGCAAACAGGTAGAAGATCGAATTTAAAAAACACTAATTACACTTAGTCTGGAATATATTTCTTGTGACTATAATTTGTAAGTTGATGTATAGGTAGGTAAGTACGGAACTAGTTTTGCTACAAAATATTTGTTATCTAATCAGAATTTTGGTTGCTGTGATTTTAGGGACATAAGTTAAAATGTAACATGCCAATCAAAAGTAATCAGAAAATCACACAAACATGAAAAAACATCCCAAAACGTCACCAAACCACTAACCTAGGTAATCCAATCAGTAACACTATATGTTGTGGCACGGCCGCAGTAAACAGACGTATATTTGCGTACGTTTCAAATTCTCGGCGCATTCGAACACGCAGGGCATTTCACCTGCCATAGTTTATTACCTATTCAGCGGACTCGCACAAATAAAACTGTATAATGCATAAGCGAATGGCGAGTTTGATTTACGAGCGCGCGGCGGCGGCCGGCGAGTCGCGAGCTGAATAACTAACGCACCTAGGGGCTATTCAAATGCCCTTATCCCGTGTCCGGCTGTTGTTACACTTCAACATCTTATTATTTTAGTTTTGGGGAACTATTTGCATAATGTTGGCTCTTGTTTTAGTTTCATACTTCGAATTTAACGTTGGCTTTAGAACTTTCCAAAAAGAACGCAGAAATTGAATCGAAAATGGTAATTGAAAGTTTTATACGACTGAATAAAAACAATCTGCGCTAGCCCGATTTCCGTTTCAAAATGCTAAATAAAATTAAACAAGATTTTTCAATTAAATGGTCTCCCACGTACATGCGTAGTGTCCATCTGTCTGCATTGTATTTTTACTAGCGGCATATACATACATATGGATAGCTTATTTAGTGGGTGTCATAAAAATGAATTTATGGCTACACTAACTTTTTGCCAGGGCTCTGTGAAATTCATATTTTATTTGCTAGTTCGTTGAAACTGTAATGCCAAATGATATGGGAATGTTGGTTGTAGAAATGAATAGATAGTGCAGCTTAAAGTAAATTGTGTATAAAATATGAACACTCTTCTCACAAAAATATTTTCAAACGATGCAAGAATACTACGAATAAGTTTGAATGTCCTTTTTGTTCTTTCATCATGTTTAGTGAAAAAAGCTCGTGAAACACAACACGGATCTGCTATTTAGAGTTCATCTGTGTCCATATCCATTGTTCCAATTCCAAATGCTTGTTGTATGGTCAAACCTTTCAGTTGACCCTTACGATGCGGTTACTTAAAATCCCCCAAAGGATCGAGAGACATGGTTTCGCTTTTACGAAAGCATTATTAGAGATACTAACTTTTAACACCATATGTGCTATAGACAAGCATCAATACGTGACGTATGCAACATACATGTTGCTTAACCTAATTGATGTTTACCTACCGAACCACCTGTAAAGCCTAAAAAATTACCACTCAAACCAACAGACGTGATGAAAAGCTATTGGGACATTAATGTAATCAGAAATATAGCTAATTTGCTAATGGAGCCAACCAAGGTGGCGTAAACTCGGCAGAGATTGTAATCTGGCAACCCAGACCTGTGGCTCTTTACAATCCACAGACCTTATGAAACTATTTTATGATTTCGTAATTATGTTGAACACTTCCCGCGAGCGTGTGTGTGTGTGTGTGTGTTGAAACAGTTTGCGCACGTAATTTAAATAAGTAAATAACGATATGGCAATAAATGTGGAGCTTTGTGATTGCATTATTTAGGTACCTGGATACATTTTCCCCGGGAGTGGTGTTTGAGTTCCTAAGTGCACATAAAAACGTAAGCAATCAAGGGGCCAGATGTTTTTGCCAAGCACATAAACGTGAATGGCGTGAATTGCAATTAAGCTCGAGTTTCGATACCTTCAAAATATATGCAATAAAATTTATATTACCTTACCGAACAAAATCTATTGCCAAAGTAGGTAAATGGCATAATACAAAAGTAAAGCGGAAATCGTTAAACTCGCAGCTATTACAGTTACGGGATGTTTTAAAGGTTTACTGGCTTTCAATATAATTATTAAAATTACTAACGAAGATCCAGGGCAAAGTTCAATTTTATGTAGTTACATTATTATATTTTATTTCTAAGTCGAAGGCCACTGAAAGTTAAGAAAATTTAACGAAGATCAAAAGGCAAAATACAACCTAATAAGTTAATTACATATTTAGTATACTGTGGAAACAAAGCAGAAACCACAGTAGATATCTTAGATACTGGAATATTTGTCAAAAGCCGAATTTCACATAAAGGCCATGGTCAACATTATAAAACATCGGTTTTGTTACAACCATTATAACATTATTGTTGAACAGTTAAACTTTATTGGCGATTTATTTTTCTTTGACATCAGAGATTTCGTAATGTTTGTCTTTTTATGGGGTTGTGAACAGTTTGTGTAATCGCTCTTTGATAGCGGCTATTTATTTCGGGTTCGCGCCAAAGTACCGATAAACTGTAATGACGTTGGAGCAAATGTATTAAAGTGTATTTGTTTGTCATGTTCAGTCTCTGCCAGGTGCCATAAGAGCACTAGAATAAGCTCAGCAGAAAGCTCAAATAGCACTTAACTAGAAAACGATTTCACAAAAGTGCTACTTTACTGTTGTTTTATTCGCAAGCTCGTTCATTGCACAAATCGTACATCTTCGGATACAAAATGTTGATTACAACGGGTAATCAAAACAAATGACTACTATTCTCGCAGAAATAAATTGTTTTCATATTTTTGCCGACAGCGAACTAATTGATATAAAATATTGTTCTTTTTGAGGGATATCAGTGTTAATAATAGTTACAATATTTCATTACACAACAGTGACTTTGGGTACTGTCCGACAGCCTGTGTGTCTTCGGTCTAGTTTGTGGGAGCAGATGCTAACACGGTTTAGCGGAAAAAGGGAAACATTGTGCTAACGATACTCCAAGGAAGATACAAATACAGTAAGAAATATTTATGGAGGTTTTTCGGAATAAAATCCTTAGGGATAGCGGGACGCGACGGCTTGGCCCCCGAAAATAGGGGAAAACACGTTTCAAATCCCTCGCCACGTATAACTCTTAATACTGGGATTATAGAACGGCTTCTTAAGTCTTGGGTGCTAAAAGAAAGATAACAAGCAATTGGGATGCTGTGATAAAAAAATAATTACATATTTAGAGGCAGAATGGCTTTTTTTCGGACCTTATATTATTTTTCTCTTTATTCTTTCATATCCATAACTTAAACTTTATTTTTAAGCTGGGGATGAGTTTCGTAGTAATATTGCGTTAAACTAATATTAAAATCGGCCCCGATGAGGTGCTTACGTACGTTTTTTGCGTTCACCTGGGCCTCGTAAATATTACCCTCGACCATAAAATGCATTAGTAAAGTTTGGCTTTGAATAATGCTTGCGCCGCGTTCTTTCCTGTGGAGGAAAATAGCAGTATAAAGCAAGGTCATACGTTACCTGTTACGGTCCACAGAACTTTAAAAATAAATACTCCTTGTGGGGGGTAGCTCCACTTAAACTACTATGAATAGATACTTGGAGGCGAACTTGAGAATAGTTCTTTTATGTAGTTTCATAAGATTTTGTTGTTGTACATTCTGCTATTCATATATTCATCGATTTACTTTAAGTCTTCCAGGTTGACATGAAATAGCGTAAGTGAGTCAATGATGCCAATAGTATAGTCCATCTAAAACTATCTTAACACTGTCCGACATAGGTAGTATTTCGGCCGCACAGGTATAAAAGTAAGTAGTCATTTATCTTGACGTATCTAGCGGAGGTCGGGACCAGCCCATGAGTAATGGTAATTAAGTAACGACTCCTGAGGGACACATCGCAAAGGGTTCACTCTAATTAATTAATGACCATTCATTCCTCTCGATAACTTTGACGTGTTCATGTTTTAAACTCAGGTTGCGTTTAGTTTTTTTTTGTTTTATTGACAAGCTTTCCAACAGTGAAAGTCCTTTCTAAATCGGTTCAGTAGTTAAGGAGCCTTTAGGGTACAAACAAGTAAAAAAATCCCCTCAATTATGTTACTTTAGATCTCATGTGTGACAGGTTGTAATATGTGTATGTACTTATGTATTTTACTTCCAATCCGTTATTTTTCTTCCAGCATAAAGTCTAAATATAAACTTTTATTATAAGCTTTAAAAATAATAGATGTATTATGAAAATAAATCAGTCCAGGCAAAAAAGTTTCCTTTTCCCGGATCTTACGGTGAATAGTAACGTTGGGCGTATATCTATTAAGAACATAATTGTAATAATCAGAAAAGTATTTATAAAAGAAATAGATATAGGTACGTACATATTAAGATTACCTTCTTCTTAAAGATATGCGAAATGTTTAATTGAAACTAAAAAAAAACTTGTAGAAAGAGTACAAAAAGCTTTACATATAAACAAACGGCGATATAAAATAATGTATGAATTAATATGATATCAGAAAACAAAAAAAAATAGACAATACCCTTATTGGCAATCTCAATGTCCAACGTTTTCTGACGTTAACATCTAGTCCCTTATTAAGCAGGAGGCTTAAAATCTGATTGCGATCATAAGTTTGTTAAATAAATGTAAGTAATGATATTTATATGCACTTAAATAAATGCAACAGTTTTATAAGGGTGGATTGAGAGGAAAATAATACGGACATTTAAGATATATGGTGTGTTTATGGTTGTCGAATCTTATGAATGAGGGTCGCTGTTTTTACTCCCTTTTGATGGCTATTAAATTTGACAGTTATGGCTCAGAAAAAAATATTTCATATTAGCCATGGTTTGGATTTGATAAGAATATAATACTGTGTCTACACTCCATAGTTACTATGTTTACACAGATCACCCATGTCAAGCGTGTTTATTTATATCTACTACATAATTATTATATTAAATTACAGCTATTAAGTAATAAACATTAGTTCTAACTTCATGATTAATTTATTTGTTCAAATTAATCAAATTAAGCCAGGGTGTTAATTGGTTGATTTACGTAAGCGTTTAAATTGGCATTTAAGCATGTAGATTTCGGAAGGTATTTATTTACTAGATATTGCTATATTTTAGACCGTACTTACAGTACAGTAAACACCACACGCTGCTAAATTGTTTGCCTACTTAGGATGTCTGAATTTATTTAGCTGTCTTAATCGGAGACAAAATACTTAGTCTCAATACATGTTTGATTGCAGGAGATGTAGGTACACAATCAGCTTATCCCAAAAGTCTTGTATTTATTGAAATAAATAACAATAGACTTGTCGAATATCTTTATTTGATAGCACATTCTAAACATCTTCCGCCTTAATATGCTTCTCATAAAATTCTATTTTTATACTTAAAAGAAAGTACGCCGAAACAGCTCCGAATAAAAATATTCCAGACGGATAAAAATTTATAGCGAATCGGTTCGACAGGAAATATTGAAGAAGTTAGATTGAGGAAGTGACGACATTGTTATTATCGCCCCAATCCGCTCGAGCTCTGAAACAATCTTTGGCATTCTCGCTCCAATCGCTCGTTGAGCAGTAAAATCTCTGTTATGATTTCCATCGTCAACTTTCATCCTTAAATATTATTATTTCCGTCTCAGAAAGTGAAGGAATCATCTGACTTTAGGTTACACTACGTGTTAGATATGAAGTACATGATGTGGCTCCATTGTATTCCAAATAAAAGAATAGGTATGTTTGTTCTTTTGCGGGAAATAATTTTTCAAGTTGAAACAATTGGCCTTAGTTTAAACACTGCTTGCTCACAACTCAAGAGGACGGAAGCGAAAATTTCAGCTTTTTCACAGCGAATTTTTTGTCGTACTTATACCTAAAACAAAGCGTAATGACCCGCACGGCACGCATTTGTTCGGGAACAATCCGAATAGGCCATTTTTCATGTGGAACAATTGAGGGCGGTACTCCGACACAATTGGCAGAGTATTTTGTCAAGCGGTTGTCGTACGCGACTCGAGCGCAGAACATAATAAGTGCACTCCACACGCCCATTCGACTAGTCGCTACGAGACCTGGCTTACCTGCTATTAGAATATTTATTATTGCTGTGTACTTAGCTTCAAATCTTAAATCGATGGTTTTCCTCAATTACTCATAAAATAAAGTAAAGGATCTTAAGACAAAAGTTTAATAGTCATATTGTATTGGTGGTGTTTAGCATGTTGATAAAACATATGTATAAGATCAAGAAAACAAGAAACACAGAACCAATGGTGTTAATGATGCAGTAATGTATTTATTTAACTCCAAGAAGAAAAATAGACCACATGAGGCTATTTACGATATTAATCACCTGACGAAGTGTGTTGGCCGATAGGGCATTAAAGCTCGACTCTTATGATTTCATGGCGGCTCAAGGCAGTGCGCTGGAATTTTTCGTTTTATTTTATGATGCCAAGCACTGTCGCGGAGAAATATTGGCTCAGCGGAATAGCTCGTAAAGAAGGCCGTTTTCTTTCCAAGGGGTTACGCACCGCAACTACATTGCCGCCTTCTGCTTACATTTTATTATTAGTCCTCATCCAAATTTTATGTCATACGAGATTTCATTTTTAATTATGGTTGTACACTAGACACGGGTTGGCTATGCAAACATTGCATTTGTTTTTCCTTTTTTTACTGAAAAAGAATAGTGCATCAAAATGAACAGTTCAAGATTAAATAAAGATTAAAAGGAAAGTTCTACATTCGTTTTTCAATCGGTGAGTTCGACGGCGGCGGCAGGCGGATTGCACGGAGGTTCGCATTTTGCCGGTTCGCCTCACCGATCCTTTTTCCTCGCACATCATTATTCAAGTTAAGTGGACAGGCCCCGGTCAGGTTAGTGGATGAGTAACAAAAATTCAGGGGGTTGAACACAAATCGGAATATCGTATCATGAAAGGTCAGATACATAATGTTGGGGTAGTAGGGTAAATTCCTTATTATATTTCGAGAGATTGATGCGGAATAATTTGATGAAAATTATGTGAATACTTACATTGCGCATTTTTGCTAGGAAGGTTAAATAGGTTCTTATTTGTTCTTCTTATTTTAAAGACAAATTCAAAAACAAAACTGTCACGTGCAATCTGCATCCAAACGCACCATCAGTCTAGAGACAAGCTGACAAGAAGTCAGCTAGTGGAGTATACACAGCAAGTACTTATTCATGAGACAAGTAATAGTGTCCCTGATCCCCTAGCTGTCACGAGTCGACTCGTGCGGCGTGAACGGCACAGGCCATTTGCGAAAATTCAACAATACCATTGAATTTCTCCCGAGACCGCTCCTCACCGTCTCTATAATAAGCTAAACAGATGTAGCGTGGATACGTCGCTCTCAGATCGATGCTCACGTAATTATCGTAGTAGTTGATAGTTTTCAACTGTTTTGTACGGAGACTGTTTATAGATGTTGAGTAGTGTTTTCTACCGTTTTGGAACGATTTAGGCGCTGGTGCTAATTTATATATTTCATTAGCTTTATTTACTTAAACTTGTTTATAAAATCATTGTTTTCTGCCATACTCCTCAATTCACACCTGCGAATAGATATCAATATTTTTTCCTCTAATAATATTTGTGAGGAAATTATAATCGTCTACATCTAAATACGCCCTAAATCATCTGCTATCGGAACTGCTTCCATTTACCAAAAATATTGAGCAAGCAGAAAAATAATTGCTAATTAAACATATACGTAGGCGAGGTGTGATGTTGGCCTAATGTGTCATTATAAGGTGCGAACGTCAGACATATGTGAACCATTGCCGTAATGTCTGAATGGATGACCATCACAGATGTGATAGGATAATTAACTTACTAAGCGATCTCAGATTATCATTGCGAGATTAATATTATTTGCCAGCAGGTCATTAATTGGAACCGATGTTTATTAAAGATTGTTTTATAAGGCTATGTGTGCAGTGACTGAATTGAAAATGCGCGGAATTGTCATTTTTATTTGTTCTTGCAATCAATGGCAAAACACTAATCATTTGGTTTTCAAAACTCATTCACTCTGATTTTGAAAGGTTTGTATTTTTTTGTACACCACCTATAAGATTAATCCGTACAAAGCATAAAGGAACGGCGTCCCACGGGCATTTCGGTTCGGGCCCGCAATCGTCCCACGCATGAAACGCTACCATGTAGACGTAGCTTTATAGTCATCACAATGATATTGATTGCTTTGAGCATCTATTGTGATGAGTTTCAAAGAGTACGTCATTGAGTGGGCAATATTTTATATATATTTTTGTTCTTTTTTCCGCATGTTAGATTGTTAGCTTTTCTAGTGTAGGTTTATCTGCAATATCAAGTACGTTTTCAGCGAGATACTGTGAAATGTATGAATATAAATTCAAATTAGTATGCCGAACGTAGATGATGAATTATCATCAACATATTATCTGGAATTCCGCATACGCCCCGCCTGTCATTCAATTTAGCCAATCAGTTTGGCCAGTCTGCCGTACATATACGTATAAAAGGAACTGACGCGGTGTCCCGACATTATGTCCCGACATTATATTATAAATAATATATGAGCATGATATCTGTGTACGTAAATCAAATTAATTAGTTACAGGCGGCCTATTAAAGAGCCTGTTAAAATATTGATAACTACTTATAAACATAAAGAAGCGAACAAAATTTAAAGTAAACGAGTTCCTACCTTTACCTACATACCTACAATGCCTCATACAAACTAAGTATAGGTATAATATCCTGGCGTTCAAAAAGAAAAACCGATATAGAGAAGTCTTGTGCATCGTCCCTAATGAAGGTACATTTCCAAATAAAACAAAAACATAAAAGCGTGTTTCCAAGTGTTTACACTGTATTTAAAAATACAGAACCTTTTCGAGCGAGAAGACGGATCCTTGCGGAGATTTATAGAAGGCGAGGTCACTTGAGTAATGTCTCGCAAATGTTAATTATGTACATCGGAGATACATTCATTAATTCGACTTAAGGGCCCTTCAAAATGTTAGTAAGTACAACAGGACAGGGTAGGGTGAACCCAATTTATTGAACTTGTAAGATATTTCAGATTTATTAATAAACATTTAAGCACAATTTTACTTTGATTTCGGTAAACCTACTATCAGTCCGTTAAAGAAAATAAATGATAATATGAAACGAAGACATAATAAAAACATAAAACGTATTAAGAATTAAAAGTAAAATAAACATGAATTCATCTATGCAATTAAAAAAACCCACTGCTTACGTTTCATAAAGCGTAAAAAGGTTTTTATGTGATTTATTCAGCATAATTTAGTACAAAGCTACAAAATCCTGTTAATCGTTCATTCCAGTAAGCTTGTAATGATTACATACAAATAAACGCTTGTAAGTCCTTAGCACATAACGCAAAATCACGAGAGCTCTCCCGTTTAATTTCTCAACACTTAATTATTTCAATATTTGCAGCAGAAGTAATTAAACGCTGTGGAATTACTTAATTATCGCTCATGTACGAAATATGGAAACGGTTCTCAGTATGTTTTTTTTCAACTTTGAGTAATAACTCTTTTTTTCATACTTATTTGTTTTTTTTAATGCAATGTTGTGTTTCCTCAAAGCTGAATCATGAATGTTGGTTAATGTGTTTATGGGTTACCTTTATTTTGATTGCTCTGTTAAACAATCGTGGGATACTGCTTACAATAGAATGCATGACAGGTGATCATATCACTTCTGAGGCTACGCATAACAGGTATATATTAATCTTATTTCCATGCTATTCATTCATACTTAGGCGTATAATACTGCCAATAAAATCTAAGGTCGTATGTCGATTTTGTGTATTTAAATAAATGGGTAGATAATCCTGCAGTTTGTATTGTGTGTAATGCTTTTATTTTTCTGAAAGAAACGTGATCATTAATATTTAATGGCCTCTTGCAGATGCAACCATTAGAGGTTTATTCAAATGGACAAACGCTCATAGATATATATAGTTTGAATGGATACCGATAAATTCGGTTTCACGGCGGAGGTTTATTCGTTTACGTAAACTTTGAGATTGGCTCTAACAAGGCTGGGAGAGGCGGAGAGAACGCCGGTGATTTCTACTCTTAAAATCCAATTTAAATGCATTCCTCTGTGCCACAGGAGGGCCCGCCGATACGCCCCGGGGGCCAATTAACTTATTCATCCTTAACATTTCATTGCTCAACTTGGATAGTACTTACGCTTTAGGTACTTTCCACGTCTCATCCTTATGGGTACGGTATGATTACCTGCCGTTAACTCCTGCCCCTGGATTTGCATAACAAAAATACTTTAAAGGACTTCTACGTTTTCTTTGTGAGACAAGATTGACTGGTTTACAGTATCAGTATTTTCTTACTGAGGGACTATTTATTCTGTTTATATACTCTGATTAAACTTATTAATAGTCATTTATATCTCTCGCCTTCAGTCCACCTCTTTAAGCTGGCTGGTGAGAAAAGAAGTTAAATAAGATAACACATAATATTTTGGAAGTTCATTAATTTTAATGTTTATTATCTCGACCAATAAGAAGTTATCAGCTGACACGCAATGTCTCCAAGATGTCCTCTCCAAAGTCTCGGAAAGTCATTTAAAATGCAATTTGAACAGCCTAATAGAAACGTTCTCACTAAGAATTGTTGCAAAGTGTAATGGGTTCAGGTGAAATTAACGCAGAAAAATAGGAAAAGTTAGAACGAGTTTCCCGCCAAGGTTTTTTTACCTTCGCCAAGTAGCGCTGTGATTGTAAACCGGTGAATTTATAATGCTATTTTCGAACTCCACTTCATCGAGAAGTTTTAAACCGGTTCATAATTTTACTTGAGAGTACGTAACGTTTAGTATTGGAAGGTAAATTCAATAAGTACGAGTTGGGCAATAAAAACGATTTATTTGCGTACATTGGGGGCGTTGATAATGAGTTGAATATACTAGCGCCGAGCGGAACAGAACACACAACACATTCGCGGGGACGCTTTGCTCCGTGAGCGCCGTGCCTAATGTGACGTATGGCTTCCTGTACTGCTGAATTTTCCAAATGACTGTTTCCGTGTCTGCGCGGTTGGAAAGGGTTGGAAATGATTTATCTCGTTGGAAAAATCACAAACATATTTTTATTAAATGCAATATTTTCGTATGCAAATCGAAACTGGTATCGCAAATAGCAAGCTTTAAGGTCTTTGTGTGGGAAACCCGTTGTGATCATTGGGATCTTTGTAATTAATTAACACTGTTGTGGCCTTTTTGTACATAAAATAGGTACTTAAATAATAACACAGTCATGGTCATCAGATCATTAACTTTTCACAACATCAAACAGCGGTTCCAAAATATCACAGTTTATCTCAAACACAGAATAAGGAAGACATGAACATAACCCCTAAAAATCTGTTTGCAATTGAATTATGGATAAAAATAAAACGTTGCTTTTCAGACATCTTTCGGACCCTATTTATTTGAAAAGGATGAGATGACTCAAGCAGATTCGCGATAGCTGTGCCCTCTGTGGATTACTTTGCAAGTCTTTTATACGAGAGGCCAGTATCATCACTACTTAAGGATATTAAAATCCCCTATTTGTGTAAGGAGCTTGTTTTCTCGCTGACTGTGGAACGTTTATCGAATAATCCTGATAAAGCTGAGTGAATTGAGCGTGCACAATACTGGCGAAGAATAAATAAAATGCGGATAGGTACGAAGGGGATGCTGCATTTCTATGAACTTTTATCCGCCAATCTCTTCCTGGAATGAAATATTTTTCTAACCAAAGGGCAGATTAGTTAATTGAGGTTCACGTAGAACTTAATATTTCCAACGTAATACTGTGGTACAATTCAATACGGTTAAATGGCTTTGATTTCAAATAAGTAGGTACCTATGAACTTAATCATTCATATCCACTTTTAATTGTCTTTTAGCCGTCGGGCTTGAAATCTGGTTACATAGAATAGTTATATTGAAATAAAGAAAGTGTTATTGAATAACTCATTGGTGCACTATAGGTACCCACTATGATCATTATGTTATGAGTTTGTAATGTTTATTATTTTTGTTAGTTATGTCAATCATAACAAATAATAACTCGTAAACTTGGCCATTAAGATTAAATTTTTTTGCGTCTTGAATTTAACTACGAATGAGGAAAAACATACAAATACAGGACGGATAAGTAGTAGGCTCATTTGATTACATATATTGCGAGCAAAACGTAATATTAGATACACATATCGATTGAATAGTTCGATATAGTTTTGTATCGATTTGCTAGAACATATCTGCTATATTGGCACTATCGTAATAACCCCAGTGACCCAACCTTAGAGTTAAGTAAATTTGACCCAAATTATAGTGATAAATACGAAAATTCAGTCGATGCAAATCGCCGGGACTGACTGCTTTGCTACATTGAGTTCAAGTGACGTTTTGTGAGAACCAAATTATCGACTACTTACCTGTGTTGTGTATTTTCTGTAAGTATTTTTTATTTTTCTGAATATGGTATTTATTTATTTTGTAAGAAGGGCATTGATATTTTGTTTTTGCTGGTTTGTTAAGGGTAACTATGGGTACTTGCACTTCTTCTTCTTCTTTCGTGTCGTGTCGTGAACCTACACTTTGTATATGGGTTCGATTCCCATAAGTTCCCTTTAAATGAAAAATTATTTATTGATTGTGTATAGGTAATATTTTCTACATTTAAGTGTCTAAATTATCTCTGGGCCTAAGGGTCTAAAGGTCCTAATATTATGAAATTCTTTAGTCGTTTTAATGACAGGTGGGTCGAAATATAGAGACCCGTTTATTTCTCTCGTTTTATTATTTGTTCATAAACTGAGTACATAAAACAGTACAGGCTTTACATTTTTAGAAATAACTCGGCGAATTAACAAAAGGTCGTAACTCGTACGTGTTGTACAATGTTAATAATGTTAACATTACGTTTTTGTGATGAAAAGAGATTATTTACCATCCAAATAAAAACCACACGTCTATATTGGGCTTTCTGAAAGGAGTTGTTTATTCAATTTCAGTAAGTGGAAAAAAGTAATCTGAAAAAAAAACTGAAATCTCATTCGTTTAAGGAGGTTTTATTAACAAAACCATTTTATTTTTCAAGGTACCACCAAAATGAACAAAGCTCTATTATTACTGCTGGCAACATTAGCCCTTCTGGCGATGACTGAAGCAAGATCCTGGTGAGTTTTCTTCTTATTTTTAAATCTCAGCGTATCACGATCTTAGAGTTTTGTTCCATTCCCAATATCCTAAGGCTATAGGTAATTCCCACTTCGTACAAACTGTAATTGGGTTTTTACGTGTTTCTCAGCTTGAGATTGCAATTGGAATTGTACCCAATAAATGGTGATTATTACCGCCTTTAAAATACCAGTGGTGGCCTAGTGGGTCTTTACCCACTAGGCCACCACGGTCCTTTGACCAACCTCTCAAGTATGAGGGCGCGGATTCGATCCCAGGTCAGGCAAGTACCAATGCAACTTTTCTAAGTTTGTATGTACTTTCTAAGTATATGTTAGATACCATTGACTGTGTTTCGGATGGCACGTTAAAACTGTAGGTCCCGGCTGTCATTGAACATCCTAGGCAGTCGTTACGGGTAGTCAGAAGCCAGTAAGTCTGACACCAGTCTAAGCAAGGGGTATTGGGTTGCCCGGGTAATTGGGTTGAGGAGGTCAGATAGGCAGTCGCTTCTTGTAAAGCACTAGTACCCAGCTGAATCCGGTTGGACTGGAAGCCGACCCCAACATAGTTGGGAAAAAGGCTCGGAGGATGATGACAATACAGAGTTTTTTTCTTAACTTCAAAATTATTCTTTACATATACTTAAAACTTATATACTTAAAACTAGCTTTCTTGAGCGGTTTCACCTGGGAACCCAAGGGGACTACTGCCCAAATCAAACTTCTTCTTCTTCGGATGGCTCTCCACTACTGGAGGTTAGCCGTCAGCTCAGCAAATTTTTTCCTATCTTGTGCCAAGCGAAACAGGTCTTCAACGCTGGCAATACTCGTCCACTCTTGGATGTTCCGCAGCCAAGATTTCTTGCGCCTTCCAACGCGTCTTTTACCCTTTATTTTGCCCATCATTATTAGTTGCAACAGTTGGTATTTATCGTTTCTCAGTACATGACCAAGATAGGCAACTTTTTTGCGTTTGATGGTCTGCAACAATGCCCTGGTTTCACCGACGCGTTGAAGTACCTTCTCGTTGGAAATTTTCTGCATCCAGCTTATGCGTAGCATCCTGCGGTAACACCACATCTCGAAGGCTTCAAGCCGCTTTTGGGTGTTCACTTTAAGCATCCATGCCTCGCTTCCGTATAATACTACTGGCCAGATATAACAGTGAAGCATTCTGACTCTCAGTTTAATTCCCAGATTGCGATTGCACAGAACTTTCCGCATTTTTTGGAATGTTGCTCGGGCAATTTCGATACGGGTACAAATTTCTTCGTCACTTTCCCATTTTTCATTCACCCAAGCACCGAGATACTTGTAATGCTGAACCTGTTCGAGATCTAAGCCTGCAATACTTAATTGAGGGGCCGAGATGTGGGTACCAGATGCAACCAGGTACTTAGTTTTGGTAACATTCATATTCAAACCTGCCCTTAGACTGCACTCGTGAACTCTGTTCAATATATACTGCAGGTCTTGTTGCGTTGAGGTCAGAAGTACTGTATCATCGGCGTATCTCAAGTTATTGACTATCTTGCCATTTATCGTGATTCCGACTTCGAGACCTTCCAGAGCTTCTGTTATAATCAAACGTTTATAGGCTATATAACACTTTTTTTTTTCAAATCGAGGAAGTTTTTTTTCATTAGCGCATTTAAGCAAACTCTTCCCTTTAATAATAATTGAAGTAAATATATTGTTTAAGTCATTTCCACGTTGTAAATTGCACAGCAAATAATTAGCAAAAAGACACTTAAGTATCCTTTACCTCAAATTCTGACGTAATGTTATTTTATTTCGTCTCAACTGACGTCAAGTATTTTAACAATTCATTATTATTTCATCAAATTTCAAAATAGGAACAAATAGGGTAAACTGGGTACGGTTGTGCCAGGGTACGGTAGTGACAGTCGCAATTGTAACGAAACTATACGTAATACGGGGGAGGGTGTGAGGGAGAAAGACGTGGCTCACAAGCCTAAACACGTTCCCCAATATTGCGTTAGCCAGCGCAGGACGTTAACGTAAGCAGGAGCCCACATTGCTTTTCAACAATCAAAAGTAAGTATTTTTGTTCGATTTCTTTTCCTAATTACTGTTATTTTTATACATAAAGATTATCTTGTTATTTTTTTCTTTAAATGTTGAACATTAACATTTAATTACAAGTGATTTCATTTTACGTAAAGTATTTGGCAAGATCATGGCGATTTTTTGTTTTCAAAATGATGCGTTGGGTACGGTTGTGACAATTTTTTTGGGTACGGTTGTGTCGAATATCTATACATATAATAAATCTCATATTATTATTTTTTGCTTTTAGATGTCCAGAATACGTTTGTGGAAGACCGAAAGAGTGCAGTGTGATATCAAAAAATATAAAGATGAAGAAGTGAAGCAAGGGATTTCGTACGTGTAGCTCAAGCTACAAACCTTTCTACAGCTACAAGTTTTAACACAGTAAATGTTTTTTGTTGATTGTTAAAACTATGTTTGTAAGCTTATTATGTTTAACATTTCTACAATAAAAGATATTATAGACCATTTTGATATATGTTTATGCATGTCACAACCGCCCTTGGTATGTGGCCGGTTGTGACACTTTCCCATTTTTTTTTTTTATCGATCTTATGGGTAAACCATAGTATTAAGGAACAATATATTAGTGTTTTTACGTACACAAATGTCTAAATTGCGATACAAGTTCCTTTTCTGCGAGCTAATTAGTAAAATAACAAAATTATTGGTGATGAAACGAAAATTGGCACAACTGTACCCAGTCTACCCTACGTAGTTCTCAGAATTCAATTTTGTGTTATTTATTCTAGGTGAATTAAATTTACTTATTTTTCGTTTCAGTGGCGTACAGCGATCAAGATGCGAAGATGTAAGTACTTAACACATGCGCATGAGTTCAATTTATATTTCCTTGAATCAATTGTATGTTGACAAAGTTTTTGAGTCGTCTGTGTCATTCACGTGTTTCAATAAATAAGTACCATTTAAAGAATTGAAAATTAATGTATAGGATTGTTGACTTCACACAAGGTTATGTTTTACACTAAAAATTATATTGTTCTTACTCAAAGACAGATAAGTAGTAGTTAGTAAGTTCGCGATATTTTTTAAAATAAATTACGTACGTTACGTTAGGTAACGAAAAACCAATTGACGGTATAGTTATCATGGTATAAAAAGTTCTAGAAAAATTACGCGTTTGGTATCTCCTACCTATAATACAATAATATTAAGCTGGAATTTAGACCAGATCACGGGTGAAGGGTACTGCGACGCCTACAATCTGTATTTGTTGCGGTTGTTATTGTAACCCACAAAACATCTGGTTCAATATCATGTTTGCATAAATATTTCGGTGTAAATATATTTTAATTGTCTGTTATCAAGCTTATTAGTATTTTGCGACTCAATTTTGATTATTGTTGTTTGTAGTTAGCAACAGAAACGAAGCAGAGAAGACTGATAACCTTGAAACTTTGGAATTACCTTTTTTTAGTTATTACAACTTATCTAACTCAGGGGCACACGGTTGACTCATGCCGTAGAATTCAGTTAACTTGTGGTATAACTTAATACTCATTATTTGTTGCTTTATTACCTAATACTAGGCGTATTCCCGCGGTTTCACCCGACTCTTGTGTTCCACAACTACTGCCCCTAGGTACCCGGAAAAATATTTATTTATTTATTTACTTTATATGTTCACTTGATTATTTTTTCAGAGGAAAAAATGCGATGACGATTCCAGTTCGTCATCATCATCTTCATCCTCTTCTTCATCGTCATCGTCATCATCATCTGAAGAGGACGGCGACTGTGACAACGTAAGTATGTCAAAATAAACGTAAGTGCAAAAATCCCAGTGGTTGGTATGTTATGTCAACTGTTAAATAATCAGGTCACTTACAAATATTTATATAACGAAATGTTGACGCTAAGAAAGAAAAAACCCACAACAACAGCCTGCTAAAAAAAATGTTCTGGTCCTATGTTACGTTATTTCCCTATATGAAGTTTGTCATAGGTGCACAAAAAAAGAGAGAACTAGCGCTTATCATGGTAAGTATCTGAAAAAGTTACCTATGCTCTTTCGTTTTCGTAAGAACTGTAATTAAGTATAGGAATAATTATACAGCATAGGTATATTATGTTTAAATGGGTTTCTTACTTACTGACTTTTCTTCATTACACGGAAAAACACGCAGAAAAATACCTCACTTATTCACTCCACTCAATAAATATAATAGTTGTAACACTTATGTCTGGGCTTCTCCACGTTCAACACTTGAAGACATATTGTATTACTGTGCAATGTGCAGGGAAGTCCCAATAAATAAAACATTTACATTGACGTAGTTTATGGAGATCGCGTCGAACAAATACTGATTACCTACTATATACATATATTACATTGAAACTGGCTATTTGGGACTATTTGGTACTATTTGGATCTGATTACTTTATGTTGTAAAAAAAAATCAATTATTGTGTGATGCTCGAACATACCACAGAAAATAATTAAAAAACCTTCCTTACAACCCAAATAAACTAAATTGAGTATTGGGATATTAATAATCTTCCAGTACACACAGTCTTTTTATTTATTTTAAGCCCTTTTTATATCTAGCTAAGTATGAAGAATGCAATGAAACTATGAAATATTTTACAAGGGGAATGTAACCGCTATAAGTTTCTTGAAGCGAGTTTCAATTGCGACTCTAATGAGCAGTAATGATGAAACTGTTTCCCTAACTTTTACCGGCGGTTTATTTTATTTACACCTTAACAGGGGTTAGGGAACTCCCCTTGATTGAGTCGCTCTTAGATATGTTTATGACGGTACAAGAACCAATTTTCAGTGTAATAGTAGAAACTGCAGATGGGTTTACAGTTAATTTTACATGTTTCATTTAAAAGCTTACAAAATCGATAAAAGCTGAAATAATCAGCACAGCATATTGTGAATTACACTACTTGTTTTTAAGAACAAGTTATTATGAACGATATGTTAAAAATGTTAATAACCACGAAAACCAATAAAATGGATTTGACTATCGGAAGAATTGTTAATTTACAAATTCCGTGGAACATTACAGCGATGTTGATAATTTAAATAATCTATTTCGTTAAGGCCCACTTACACAAGTTGAGTTCGTAAATTCGCTGAACAAATTCAATCAAGTTAAATACTGAAACCGACAGTGGAAATAATCAGTTTGAATTATTGCTTTATTACTATAAGAAAGATCAGTTTAAATCGAATTGAAAAATTAATTGTAACTTACAGTCTTTTCCTCTTGGTTTCATCCGCGTCCCGAAGGAATTACTTACTTTCATCGGTTAGGTCGGCCGTTAGGGTGCGCCTACACGGTGCATGTAGCTGGAGCAAGTTAACATGTACAAGTGACCCGCGCGCACGCAACAGAGCCCGTAGGTGGGTATCTTGCGCTGGCGCACGCGCAAGTCGATAGATCCGCATGTTTTTAAAATGCTTGTAATCTGCGCATAGCATGCGCCAGCTACTTGCACCGTTTGACGCACCCTTACTGCAAACATAAGCTGACTAGGCTAATAAAATTGAAAAAATCTTTTGTACCTACCTATTTTAATAACAAAACTTATATTTCAGGACAAGAATCATCACAAAGACTCGTCTTCCTCGTCATCATCATCTTCATCCTCGTCATCTTCTTCATCATCGTCATCATCATCATCATCTGAGGAGGACGACAATGAGTGTAACTATGAGGTTAGTAGCCACTGAACTGTAGTTTTTCTTGGTTGTTGGTGAAAAAAGCTTTATCTTAGAATATCTTCCACGTATTTTGCAGGCAGTTTATTTTAAGGGCTGACAAAAATATTTATCCCTACATACATACATAAATAAACGTTGTCAAAATTGTTATTTGTTTTAATACTAACAGAGAAGTAATAAACATACGTTGGTTTTCAGTAATAAAAACTGTCACTGATTTTTTCTTACTTATTCCAGCCCAAGAAATCAAGGCACTTCAAGTCCCGAGGATGTGGTGGGACCAAGAACTAAATGCATGATGCTCAAAAACAAGAAAACGATTCTTGTTCGCACTGCTAGGTTTATGCTATGACACAATATACCTACTTACCATATACCATACACTCAGAGAACTCAGCTAGTGACATACTCTTTTCTCTTGTCCGTACAGATATGGATTTTAAATATGATTTTAAAATAGTTTCCTACAGGTATATCATCAACTTTATCTTTATAATGACCCATTGGGTTCAAATGTTGTTCAGTGTAATAGGCAAGCTGTAGCCATAAGCAAAACCAAAAATGTGAATATTATACAGACTTTTTTGGTATTATTTCGGTCATAGTCTAAACTTAGCTTAAGTTTAAGTTAGTAGCATGACTCAGTGAAAATGAAAATTGAAAGCTTAATTATTAATCTGTGATTTTTATGTACAAAATACTTATTGTTTATATTGTTTGGGAATGTTTAATAAATGTTATGTTACAAAGTGTTTTTTTTTTCACCTTATTCCTTGTTTGATATTACGTCAAATGGCTTGGATAGTTCCAATTACAGTCGCCATAGAACAAACGCGATTTCAAAATAATTGAAACTTTTCTGGCTTCTTGTTAACGTAACATGAAAGAACTATACAGACCTAGACAAATCTAGACAGTTTTTATTCTCCTGATACGCGAGTCCTGGAAGCCGACCCCAACATAGTTGGGAAAAGGCTCGGCAGATGGAGGTGAGTGAGGAATTCGACTCTGAATGACATCCAGAAGTTATATGAACCCTCTTAACATATTATGAACAACTGTTAATCTAGCTCACTTAGTTATAAATACATAATAAAAGTATTTCAGGATGCATCAATTAAAATGCCAATATTGATTCAATTTGCATCTTCTATTTGAGAACATTGAAAATCGTTTTGTTCGTAATACCATTACCTGCCTATGTCTTTTTTGTGTGAGGAATTAGCTACCGCAGCTGCTGTACACCTGCATATTATGGGGAATAGGAGTTCGATAAAACTTTATCTATTAAGTAAAAGTAGAGTCTTCAAAAATCTAAATCAAGCACTGCGAAGACCATCAAAATTAGGGCTGCCATCCGTCCGGGTTTCCCCGGATTTGTCCTCGTCCGGGGGCCGCCCGGGCGGGGTTTCAAAATGCCATTTACGCCAAATGTCCGGGTTTTTTAAATGATTGTCCGGGTTTGGCGAAATTCGAGATGGCAGCCCTAATCAAAATCCTTTTACATTTCGCTCTATTCAATACAACAATAAAATAAAATTTCTATGTGCGTCGTTAATGTGTCATTTGGATGATTAATTAATTTATTGTTTATTACCTATTAAGTGTAAGTAATACATTTTAAACAGATACTGCATTCTTGTGGTTACTCGTAATGTACTCATTAACATGAATTTTTGAACGTATTTATTTTATGAACTCATCATTGTCATTCCAACGTCCCATGTCGAAATTATTGACATCGTATTGAATTGTTACTTTATTAAATTATTTTGCTGTACTTGTACTATTTCGTTTAAATGTAAATAAGTGGTGTTTAATTAAAATATCATAGCCACCGGTAGGTATTTTAATCATGAAATGCCTCCCACGTGAGGCCGGTGTGTGGCATTTTTCACTCTCTAGCGTCAGTTATGCCGTCAAAGGACATGACATATCCTTTTTATGCTGTGTCTGATATTGAAGCCAGTGTATAAACGGCCTTTGTTTTAGTAAAGCCGGGCCATGTATTGTAGCAAAAGGTTACTCCCCATTTTCGATTAAAACCAAAAGGTAGTCCGTACTTACTCTACGTTATAAAACTACATCTGCTTACAATATGGCCACGATCAGTCATTTCACAGTAATCCCGAATTATAAACGAAAAGAGAAGGCTCACCTGCACTCAGTCAGTCCTTTATAACAATTCAGATTCAATAGGCCGAGAAACAATAGGATAAAGAATAGCGAGGTTAAATAGTTAATAAGCGTACAGTCTTTACAAAAATCATTATTTCGCTACCAGTCAGCAAAGAAAAGAGTTCATTAAAGCTTAATGAACACTCTGCAGTCTTTGTTGGTAACAACAAAGTAGCTTCATTCGAACCAAAGGCTTCAAATTTAATTCAAATGGTCAGTTCCCCAGCAAAAAATAGGTCTATCTTGTTCCGAAACGAAACGAATGAAATCGCTGAAGCGGATTTGTATTGCGGGAGCGGCTAACGAGGATTTCAGCATGATGAACTATGAGAGCCCTTTATCCAACCAGCGTAATCATCAATTAGGTAGTTATTACTTACTCAAATAATGTGCTTCTGTTTGTTTTATTTTGTTAGTAGTTTTCAAGCATGCCGCTGCTGTTGTGATCATATTTCTGATTGTACGTATTTAGATTTGCTTTAATATCTGCTAAATTACAAGTAGGTAGGAAAAATGGTTCAGGTATTTTAGTCTCTTGTTAAAAAACAACGTTGTTTTTCAGCAGATAAGCTTCGAAGAATCGAAGCGATAAGTAATATTGTTTTATTTCAGTAAATTATTATCTTTAGGATTCACTCATTTTTTGATCGACTCATTTTTTGACGTGGGGGTATTTTGGCAATGTTTTGTAAGTATATTATTTTATCAATTGGTTTCGTGGCTTGCATTTGACCTATCAATATTCCCTAATAAATGCTGTAGGCATGCATTTTTGTTAGTCAATTGGCAATAGACGCAATGATAGAAGTCAATTGGTGTAATAGGGTCAAATGCTCCATTTATAGCGGTGAATATGTTGCGGTGCGAACAATATTGATTATGAACTCAGCATCTCTTCATATTCTTTCTCAGAAACTAGTTGCAAACAGACGTTACAATATCTAGTGATGGATAAATTAGTATTTATTGTTGTGATTTTGTGCTCCTCCGCGTTTTCAAGTCGCGGTTTAGTTCTGCAAAAAGCAGTAGAGGATTTGACAAACTTTTATGAGGTCGATACAATTAAGGAGTCCGACGAACGGCCTATCATAGATTATTTGAAGAATAGTGAAGGCCAATCTGAACTAGCATACATTGTGCTAGTTCCAAAGAATAGTGAAGATTATAAAGTTTTGTTAGACAAGAGTGAAAATTACAATAAATACGTCATTATTAAAACAAAACCGAAACTACTTGACCTTGACTCGTATTCTTTAGTACAGCGTGTTGATAAATCTAAACAAATGGTGATGTGGCTCAACTTGTACTGTGAAATGCATCCAGATTGCAACAAGAACAAGTTAAATGAAGAACTGATGAAGGTACGCCCTTATTTAGAGTTTTAATAAGTCAATGTCACAACACCCAGGAGGCCAAAGAGTCCATTGCTGTCTTGAAATGTGACCAATATTTTAAATGCGCCTTAACTAGATGGACCCAGCTTCAATCTAGAATAAATTGACCTACATATTGTTGGCTTGAAGATTTGAATTAGTTCATGCTCGCTGCTGTCGGATTATACGCGTGGTACTTACGTACATGTAGATTATTGTGAAGTTCATAGACAATAATTAGTGTTGTGAGATAAAAGTATATTGATTTGGTGCTTCAATCTTTCATAATGGTGATTTAATAATTAGGGAATGTGTTCGGAAATACGTTAAATAAAATAAACAATTAGTTCAATGGAGATAAATTAACATGATGTTGGTGAATGTTATCGTATTTGTGTAGCCGCCCGGTAATTGTCGGCTGATAAACGAACAGCGGGCAGCGATATGTTTTAGTATTGTAAAATGACTTCTCTGTCAACACGTTTAATTGTGTTTAGTTTAGTAATTAACTTCCTAGTATGTGACGCCAGCTCATCGTTTTCCGGGAAGTTTATCTTGGAAATATTCGGAAATCCGATAAAAGACTTAGAAAATACATTTCTGAAACCTAAGGAAGAACCAAGAACAAGTAGTGTGCGAGAAGAAATATCTCATGAAGGTGGTGATAATCCTCAAACCAAAATGATAGATGTGCCACTTAACACGGAGAGGTGTCGAGCGGGATTAGTCATGGACATAAACGGAGTGTGTAGACAACCATGGTAAACACTCGCACAAACTATATAATATATATAAGTATAGCTGCGACGTAGTATCCTCAATGCACTACAATAAAATGGACGCGAAGTGTGTGTTGTTTGTAATGGTGATGATCGTGGCCATGTGCGCCGGGGCACAACCACAAGTAGTTTTTAATTTCCATGAAAAACTTCGATTGGCAACGACGACTCCCGCAGGAGATGTGACGCAACAGTCACAAATAATACGAGTACCAGAACTGGAATGTCCTTTGGGCCAGAGGCGTGATAAATTAGGAAATTGTAGGCAAAGACTTTAGAGGTAAGATTTTTTTCTTTTGATATCGTTATCGTAGTCAGTTAGTATGTTACTAAGTTAACAGTAATTAGTCATCATAAGCCATTTGGTTTTTTTCATGGTACTCACTTAGGTAGTTAGGTCACTGAGTACGTGACCTGTGACTTCAATTACTTTATCAATAACAAAATAAATAACCTATTTAATTTATACCTATTTTATATTTTTGAAAATTGTATGAAGAGGAATAGGAGTTATTTTTGTTTTATAGCTCTTGAGTAGAATTATTACGTTTAGCATATTATTTTTAATTTGAGTAACTTAAAGAAAAATCCTCTTTTTTTCAGGTGGTACTCTCTTAAGATGGAAGTAATTAAAATTCAAGAAATAATAATCCTATACTTAAATATCAAATATTTATGGAAGTTATTTTGAAGAGATATTCACATATAGGAATTATATCAGTTCTCGGAATATAATGAAGATAATTTTTAAAAGGTCAATAAGTTATCTTATATACTGAAGTCACACTCGGGACTTCAGTCAAGAGAAAATATTAACAAGAAGTGACACGAGCAAGATCATTTCACAAAATGAAATTAACAATTTCTATTTTATTTTGTGTTATTTTAACACTGCCATTTACAAACGCGGATGGGCCATTGTCGAATTTTTTCGGTCGCATCCATAATTCTGTTCACCAATCAGTACAGAAAGTGAGAGAAGATGTCCATAACGTATTGCACCCGAATGACAACGTACAACAAGGGAATACAGATGAGTCCATACACTTTGTCGAGGAAGAATCGAAGGAAGATTTGGCAGCAACAGTAGCCAGGCAGCAGGCAGAAGTGACTCCAGCTCCTACCACCAGTACAACTACGCCACAAAGTGGTGCCGTGAATACAACCACAGAAGGTAAGGATGGCCGGGAAAACTTTGCGGGAGGGTGTATCCCTGGCTACATGCGTACCGCAGACGGAAGATGCAAACCCACCTATTAATGAAAATATTGAAAAGTTTACATTTAAGTGATAATATTCTCGAATACAAATCTGACAGCATGATCCCAATTAATGTGAAAATTATATTGTAATCAATTTGTGTGGAGTTATGGTTTGATTGCGAACTATACTTATTACAAGTTCTGCTAGAGTTATAGTTTCGAGTAAGTATGTTTAGATTTTTCCAGTGTTAAGATTTAAAAGCTTTTTATTGTTTGATTGAGTATCAGACTGTTCTTTTGCTTAACTTTGTATGTTACTTGTAAAATGAAAAAAATTTGCATTTCTTAACTTATTTTATATTTGAGCAAAAAGTGACATTGTTGTAAAACTATTACATTAAAATTAACTTTGAAGTGTTGGCTGTTATTCATCCCCTATTTGCTTCACAGTATCATTTAGAACCTAATTTTAAAAGTTTACCTACATCATTTAAATATTTTTACACTAGAACACAGCACTGATTTAGTCTTCTTCAGTCTAGTATGGCAAAACATTAACCAACCTTTCTTTCCCCATAGTTCATATTTTAAATGATTACATAACTACGACTAAGTAAATTATAAGCATAGATTATAAACTTGTCGATGTTTTTTGATGATGATTAATGAGTCACACTTAAAGTAAATAACAGTAGCTGCCTATTACCCTAATCAGTGCATATTTCTCATTTCTAGGGCAGTCAACTGTGAAAGTGTGAACTTGTAAATATAAGGTGGCTTAACAGTTAATGGCACACTTTGAGCAATATTTAATAGAGTGCTAATATATTTTTTTTATTTTTGTTATAAGTCTTTTAATCTACAAATCCTGCTAGGCCAGTACCAATAATATGTGCTGATGACGATAATGATGTAAGGAGTTCTTGATGTAATCACTCTTCTGGAGTAACAGCCACAGCTTGGAACACCGGGTAACCGCCCTGAACCGGTCGCTGAGTGACTTTTTCAGTCACCGGTGTATTCTGATAACGGTCACCGAAAAATTCTTGTAATACTTCAACAATGTCTTGCTTATTTTTATCGGTTTGTGTTTTGTCTGCTTCTACCTTATTATCATTATTTGGTATGGCATTGTTGTTTGTGTTAGGTGCATTCGTTGGGCGATTGCCTCCATTGCCATCGTTATAAGAATTTTGGTCATATGTGTCACCGTCTTGTTGTGGTCCTTTATTCGGCGGGCCTCTGTTATTGGGAGGACCTCTGTTGTTAGGAGGGCCTCTGTTATTAGGCGGGCCCCTGTTGTCCGGCGGTCCTCTGTTGTCAGGTGGGCCTCTGTTAGCTGGGGGCCCACGATTTGCAGGCGGTCCTCTATTAGGAGGTGGTCCTGGTGATCGCTTGCCTATAAATAACACAAATAATAGATAATGATAATGAAATAGCGCAAAAACATAAAATTAATAATACGTTTCTACAGAAACGTCTGTATAAACGTATTATTAATAGAAAACGGATGTCTTAACTACATGTATGTATAGCTACTTATACACTAGTAAAATTCCTTAATGATAGATCAAAACCGCAAAAAGCAATGTTCGTATTGAATCATAACTTGTTTTTTTATTTGATGAGTAACGAATAAAAAACATACTCGAGCACAAGTCACAGCCGAGTAAAGTTCATTTAATACAACTTATCATTTAGAATGGTTAACTATAGGTCTTTCCGTTGAAATTCATCTCATCATTCGTCTCGATTTCATGATAAAGCTTCATCTTGGGTACCTTATTATTAGTACTAAAACAACTCGAGTACTCATTATAGTTTATTATTAAAACAAAACTAGGTAACATTTATTTCTATTACATATTTTTCTATTAAAATCATAATACTAGGTTTAGCGAGGTTTCAATGCTTTTTAAAATTAATCTTCAGGTGTTACAGGAGTAGCCTGAAATAGGAATGGCGATAGTGGACGTTTCGTCGTTATATCTCTTTTAGGATTCTGAGAATGAATGGCTGCTGCAGTTTGTTGAGTGCGGTCGTCATCGTTAAATCTTATATCAATGTCATATTGATTATCTTGTGTGACTGCTTCAGTGGTAGAGGATGTGTAAGCTGGGTTATTATCATATTGAGTATATTTATTATTTTCATTGTCTTTCCATTGATCTCTATCAGGTGGTGGCCTGCGGTCTGGCGGTCCACGATTGTACTGGTCAGGTGGTCCGCGAGGTCGATCAGGCGGCCTCCTGTCGAAGCGGTCGGGTGGACCACGATCATAGCGGTCGGGTGGACCACGATCATATCGGTCAGGAGGTCCCCGATCATAACGATCGGGTGGTCCGCGATCATAACGATCGGGTGGTCCACCGCGATGTGGAGGGGGTCCACGCGGGGGAGGTCCACCAGGAGGCCTACCATATTGTTGTGGAGGCCAGTCTCTGCGTGGTGGCGGTGGCCTATCGTATGGAGACTGCCTTGTTTGTCTGTCATCATAGAACTTTCTAGATCTATCATCATCACGTGGAGGGGGAGGAGGAGGTCGCCTTTGATAGTAGCTGTCATATCTGTCGTAATAGTTTGATCTATAGTCGTCTGGTGGCGGTGGTAGCGGGGGATGATGGTGGTGTGGCGGAGGTGGGGGATAGTGATGTGGTGGCGGAGGAGGAGGGGGGTGGTGGTGTGGTGGCGGTGGAGGTGGGTGATGATGCGGAGGTGGTGGTGGTGGATCATCACCGTCTGGAGGTGGAGGTGGCGGTGGGCGTTTCTCATCTGAGTATCCAAATTGTTCGCTATCGTAATTATAATTGTCGGACGATGCCAGGGTAGTTTTTTCATCAGAAACACTGTTTGCAGGAATGTCGCTTGTATCTTTCAGTTTGTAAACCACGTAATCCCGATTTTGCGTCACAAATTCTGTATTAGTTTCTGGCGGTTGCTGGAAAATTTGCCTAATGTTCATGTCGGTTTGGTCATTGACTGGTGCCAAACGAGATGACTCTTTGTTTTGTAAGGTTTGTAGTTTTGTTGTGTCTAGAGCTGAAGCATCGATGTACACAATGTCCACTGTGTCCAAGTTCTGACGCCTCGTTCTTGACGCACCATTAGTTTTAAACTGGTCAGTGACATCTTGCCGCGTGGACCGCTTTTCTGATAAAGAAAGATAACCGTGTCAAAGAGTATCACTTTTGTTAGTGTTAACGTTTTAAGTACACATTAAACTGACGTAGCAATTAGTAAGAACAAAGACTTAAACCAGCCTGAGCACTATTCTTCTAATTTGTATTTGATTAATTTCGGTACAGTCGTATTCAGTAATCACTTGTAATTATGTCATTATTTAATAATTTGGTGATCAAATTAATAACCAGAATCTTGCTGTATTGATACGGTAAAAAACGTACATAATAACACTTCAAAGTTGTGGCTGTTATTGCTGTTAAATCATTGGTTGAAAACAAAACATGTCAGTGACCTCAGAATGATGAGTCAGCGCTGTAAATATCAATAAATTTGTATCGTGCGACAAATATTTACTACTAAGCAGGTACCCTTAGCTAAAGGTAGATCCAGAACCTACATAGCATTTGTATCCTTCCAAAATTCCGCGTATATTTATTCATTTGTAATGATTTAAGCTTAAAATATTAAATTAAAAGATTATCCTCATCAAGGATAACAAACTAAAGGCTGTGAGGAAAATAAATGAAACAAAAACTACTGTTGGCTGTTCTATTTGTTTTTTTGTGGGTTAAATAATAATATAGGTTTGTACCTACTCATTATAGTGGAATCACGTGAAAAAACAAGATAAAATAACATTTACGTAAAATATATTTTTTTAAATCATATTAACTTGATCCTTGTGATTGTGTATGCTGCGTAACTATATGTTTAAATATCTATACTAATCAAACATTGCTTAATAATATAGCACATCACCTATGTCCAAACAAAACACGACCATAAAGTTATCAAATACGGAAATCCCAACTAACCTCTATTTTCGTATCCGGGTGCACAGAAAACAATAGTTATTAGCGAACAGACACACAGAGCTATGACTAAACACTTCGCCATTTTATTTATATTTACTAAAAACTAAACTTAATCATAAATAATTTTTCTTATACACCAGTATAACGTCTACTTGCGATCGGCAATGTTGTAGAATATGAGCATGTTGTTAAACCTTGAAACAGGTTTGGTCAGCAGCTATTAAGCCGGTTCTACACCTGGCTGAATGGCATGCTATGTGACGTCACATGTCATCATGCTGCGTGGTTGAGAAGTCAACGACGCGTCGTGCGATATTTTTGCAGTAAGTACGATTAGTTGAACACCTAAATTAATGAATTAAATAAGAGTAGCAGTTTATCTAATGCATATAACTTACACTGATACGATCTAAAAGATGGCTTTTCTTTTGGCTACGCTAACAATTTACAATGAGAATCAAACACAGATGAAGTCCCAGAGAGACGAGTAATTAATATATTCAGACAAATTACGGTAATCTACGGCATGTTGTAATCGCGATAACCTTCTAACCACGTAGGTGCTAATACGTAAGTATTTAGTCGCACGCTGGCATATCTATGTATCATAGCAGTGTGTAACTATCTTTACTATCAATACGGACTCTAGATTGTTTTCGTCATGAGATGAGACCGCAAAAAGTTTTCCAAGAGTATTACGATTTCATAAAAAGTCATGGCTTCTAGGGTTGTCTATGTTACACTTTTTGTATCTAAGTACCTACTTTAAATTACTGAGTAACTTTTTATATTTTTGTTGACGCATAGACAAGCTGATGCCGATATCTTGAGTGAGCGTATGTCTAGAGGTGAAAGATAGGATAATACTTTCTTTCTGACTCTTAGGTCAAGTTGAGATTTTATCAGGATTGTTTTTGCTTTACAAGTAAGGGCATTTTCAAGAACAGTACATTAGATATTCTCTCAATTTCTGAACAGTTAAGATTTAAAAAATGAATAACGTTTTTGATAAATGAATAGTTTGATAGAAACGGCAATTACTCCTGCTGAGCGAGCGCGCCTACTGGCTGTGGGTAGATGGGAGTCGGGGCTTTGGCTTCAGGCACTACCGTCGTCAAACATTGGCACCATGTTTGACGATACAACTTTCCGCCTCGCTACTTGTTTACGTATAGGAGCACCGTGCTGCTCCCCTCATCGCTGCCACTGTGGTGAGGCTGTCACCAGCTCCGGACACCACGGCCTGTCGTGCAGCCGTAGTGCGGGCCGTATTGCGCGGCATGCAAACATCAATGACATTATACGTCGAGCTCTTGTTGCCGTCGGGGTACCAGCTGTATTAGAACCAAACGACGGTAAGAGACCAGACGGCATGTCGTTATTCCCTTGGAAGATGGGTAGGCCTTTAGTATGGGACGCAACCTGTGTCGATACTCTTGCGCCATCACACCTTCCAAGTTCTGCGTGCTGTGCTGCTGCTGCCGCTGCGGCTGCGGAGAACCTCAAGCGGCGGAAATATAGTGGCCTTGTCGGAAACTATATTTTCGAACCGTTTGGGGTTGAAACCCTCGGGCCGTGGGGTCCGAATGCCCACATTCTATTTAAAGTTCTCTCGAGGCGGCTGGTTGACGCTTCTCGTGACCAGAAGGCTGGCTATTACCTCGGACAAAGAATCAGCATGGCGATCCAACGAGGTAATGCTGCCAGTCTCTTGGGCACGCTCCCAGTTGACAGCGATGGGGACGAATTTTTTGACGCTTTTTAGTTGTTTGTTTTACTAGGATAGTTTTTATTTTTATTGTAAATATGTATTGTAAATATCTATGTAAATAAACATAACGTTTTTTGTTAAGATTTATTGGATATATTTTTTAACCGGGAATACAAATAAATGAACAGTACAGAACTTAGCTGACAATGAATAATACAAAACATATAGGACAACAAAAAACTTCTTTATTTAAAAAAATAATTCTGTGATCTTAACCAGGTATGTGCATCTGTGGTACCTAAACTCCTTTCTTCAGGCATACTCCGGAGATGATCACAAACCAACGCACTCGTTCCAACATCCACGAGACTTCCCAAACAGCACAAACCATTACCACAGAATCAAAATCAATGTTAGTTGTATAAAGTGAAATGTAAAAGCCACTTACCTAATACTGGAAGCGGCGACAATCTCATTCCCGGCGACAAATTGAGAACACCTTCCCGTGCCAGCAGCCGCAGGCCGCATTCGCTGGTAAATAGCTATTTATTGTGGCAGAGAGCGAGACACCTGTCCTGCGTAGGGTGGAACGCCACTAAATGGAACACTTCGTGCAATCTTTATTAGAAAAGAATTATTGCTTCTGTGGAGGTTAGGTAGTAGAGGTAGCTTTAAGGTTCTGGTGAAGTAGCAGAGGTAAGTTTAAGGAGGTTGGTTGTGAACGGTTCTTGCAGTATGGGAAGTATCTGAAAAACTTTTAAGGAACTGATAAGGTCACGTTATTAGATGAATATAATGAATAATAAGAGATTGTTGGAATAGTTATTGTATTGAGTATTGAGTTGTATACCTAGATGATTGTTGATAATTCGATATTGAAACACTAGAAATAAAATAACTTCTTCTCAAGAACTTGTAGCTATTCGATTTATTCTATTAAATTGAATCTACTTGAGAAGAAAAAAAAAACAGTTACACGTACTGTTTAAGATACTAAAATCTAAAATTACAGGTAGCTTGCCGTTGTAGAAAGTACCTTGTTCCGTCATTTATCAATAGCCTTCCTTCAGACATAGAAAATAGCTGTCTAACCAAAGCATCATTCAAAAACAAACTGTCTAAATACCTTCTGGATATTGTGAGTCAAAAAATAACAGAATTTAATTTGCATGCTTAGCTATAGATTTATTATTAGTACTTATAATTTAAGTGAAAAAGTGTAAAATCTAATTATGTAGATTTAAAAAATCATGATAATATGGGAGTTACGTCTGCCGTCAAACTGTCATGCAGTTTGGTAGAAGTAATAATGTTTGTATGGAAATTGATTTTTGTGAATAAACGCTTTTTCATTTTTTTTCATTGTTTAAAGTAGTCAAATAAACTGTTAAATTCTTAACAGCTCACTCATTTTCGATGTAACAAAATAAGTTATTTAGACGCTATGCACTATTCCCCTGTCTCCTCTGACACGGGTGGCCAAAACCCCGTTCTAAACCTCACTGTCGCCTACCCTTGACACTGTAATAGCCCGCCGCTTTCATACAGCAGCCATTACAATCTACCTTTATATTTATAACGTTGCATCTGTAACTTGGGAATTATATCACTTTGTAGGTTCCGGCAACTATTATTAGATGTCAAGAAAAATATTTTCAATTTTATTTATCCTTACATAACAATCGCATTTTATAAACAATTAGGTATATTACAATAACTTTTATATCATATATTGTTTCCATCCATCACAGCCCCTAGGTTGTCCGTCTTCGGACGTAGGCCTCCTCCAAATCTTTCCATTTCTGCCTACTTCTTGCCACTTTCATCCAATTTGGTCCGGCTATTTTAAATTGAATCTACTTGAGAAGAAAATTAAAAAAAAACAGTACACACGTACTGTTTAAGATACTTAAATCTAAAATTACAGGTAGCATTCTTAAAGTAGTCAAATAAACTGTTAAAGTTGTTTGACTGTTGTTTTCCGGCTATATATCGTTTACTGTAAATTAAATCGTAAGATAAGAAGGATAAAAGTACCTACCAAAAATTCCATGGAACTGTACCTACCCGGATCTATTAATAGCTAAATAAATGTAGTATGATCAATAAATATATCATAAACATACTAAACAATTACCACATTCCAAAACAATTATTATGACGTTTAACAATTCTGAAGAGGTTCTAGTTTCAACTTTTTTATTGATTTCTTCATAAAGATGACTTGTATATTCTATAGGTTCCATTGGTAATTAATGGAAAAAATATAATAGGTTCAAAATGACGTACCTATGTATGATACCGTTGATTTTGGCATTGTGGTTATATTATATTTAGACTTTGGAAGATTGAGGAAAGATTACGCTTTAAATCGAGATGTACAAAAAATTGGTACTGGGTTTTACTATTCAAAAGTTCTCCGTATTAGGTTTGGTTCATGTCCGTGGATTTAGTACAAAGCTGTATGAGATACTTATGCAGATAGATTTTGTATTCTTCGAAAAATCGTGCAGATCAACTGCGTTAAATTAATTTTCCCGCGGGGCTCTACTTCCTGGTGCTAAAATTTATGTTTTTTTCCAAATGATTTAAAAAAAAGTATTGTCATACTTAGTTACTAATGTTATTAATTTATTTTGTGTTTACGATTTTACTTTATCAGGTTTTATACTGCATCTCCCTATAAACACAGACGAGTTACGCGTAGTATATCAACGTCGTATTGGATTCAAATCCGTCACATACTCATTTTCTTCAGATGGGTCGTAATTCGCTACCGAGATGAAATTCCACAGCTTTCTATCATTTCCATATTACGGTTCTCTAGATGCAAAATCAGCGAATGTTGCGTATATGTTTTTAACTATCTTGTCATATTAGAGGAAGAGTAAAAATACAAGCAATTAAGTTTACTGAGTAATGAGAATAAATTTACTTGAAAATAATTAGCAGAAGAAAATAGCTTCACGAAAACGCGAAACTTGATAACTAAGAACAATTACTTAAAATATAATAATGTTAAGAGCAATAAAGTCTGACTAACAACTTCTTGGAACTCCGTAATACCAACTCGCGGAAGTATTACTAGCCAAGTGCCGCGAGTTACAACATTCTAAATAATTCTAAGCCAGCGGACAGTTTCCCAACTGACAGCTAATTTAGTGCCTTTGCGATCAGAAGAGCTTGCTTTGAGTCTGTGTTAAATTTGCAACAATCCGAAATCAGGCGGAAAACTATCGAAGCTCAGAGCGCTCAGAGCAAATGAACGGGAAGTTTCCGACAGCAGGCGAGGACTCCCGACGTCTTCGCTCGGCTGTTCCAACTTCTAATAGTTGGCCTCCGCTAGGCGAAATAAATGAAGGTGCAACTCGTTTAGCGATATAAGTTGGCTCCGAAACTGTTTGATAAAATTATAAACTAAATTCTGATATGACGACAAAGAGAAAATTTCCCGATTGCTTACTTGTGTTGTAACTTCAGCTGTAATGAAATCTTCATTGTGGGTGCTTGACCCAAAGAGGAAAACGACTTAGGATAAATGTGTAAGTTTTATACCTTTCAGATGCTTGGCTTTAGTTTTTCACTTACTGTTAATAAATTCCTTATTTGCTATAAGTTTAGTAATTGTCAGGTTGTAAACCTAATTAAGTACTTCTTGGGTACATCTATTGGTGTGGTTAGTACTAAAATAATTTTATAAGGTGGGTCAAATCTTTGATACCTCAAGGGCCCACCATCGGCCCAACGCACGAAAAGTGAATAAATCAAAGGTAAACAAAGCTTCGATATAAAGTTACGTTGTGGCGTTGTCACGGCGGACTAACACAAATAGCTCAATTAAACGGAGCCGATGTGTTCGGACACGCTGCAACAAATGGACGAGTCATCTGTCCACGTATCGGTACGGTGTCACGTTCTAAATTGGTTGCGTACCGTCATGTTTTTTGGCCATAGTTAAAATATATCGAATAGTAGCAATCAATTGTACTTATATTGCAGTCATGGTGGCTTTTTGTTTTTGTAGGCGTAACTGCTAGTATACGTGTTGCGGGATCGTGTATACCACGGAATAAATGGAACACTGTTTTTGTCATCCGCCGGTGTTGGTTTATTGAAATCAATCTTCTGAACTGGTGCTATTTTTCTGTTCAATACAGAAAAATAGCACCAGTTCAGAAGATGATTATATATTTAAATTTTAGATAGAAATAAGAAAATAAATAGCCATTAAGTACCTGTCCACTACATTCGGTAATTGGTTTAATGGAGTTGTAAACTATAGATAATAAAATTAATTAGACTGACAGACAATACTAGACCAATCTTATGTTTCGAGTGACTTAAATAACCTCACTAATTGCGCGGCCACTTCAATTGTAGGGATATAACTCGTCGAAATAATACAGTAACAAGTTAGTAGTAATATTATTAAAAGTTAAGCCTTTATAAATCAAAAGCCAATAAGCTCTCGATTGTATTCCCGAACAAGTGGAGCTACAGAAAGTTTCTTCAGTTGGTGCACAGCCGCTCGCCTAATTGGCTAGAATTTTCGCTTAATATTTACAAGTTTTAAGCAAATGCAGTCGGAATGCATAGCCGTAGTTTGTTGTAATACACTGGCTTTGGGTAGGTTCGCTTCGCAACTTTTAATAAGACAAGTAAAGTAGGCTAGCTAGCTAGTTTCTATTATTCGTTTTTGTTTAACGGGTCAGGTTTAGTTGGTTGATAAGGATTTGACTTTGCTGACATCGATCGTGCACTTGAAGGCGTTAGCCGACTGTCGAAATAGTTATTCTTTTTTATAGCGAAAATATGCGTCTGAATCAAACTAAAGTAATAAATCAAGTACTTACAGACTTCTTACCCTATGTTAGCAGATTGATGCTTGAATATTTGATCAACAGATGCTCCCCGTGGTAAAATCCATTTAAAATCAAATAGTGTAACTATTACAAATTCAACAGGGCGAATATTTGGTTTGCCAACCAAGTTAGCATATTTTTAGCTATTTAGCTAGTGCGTTAGTAAATGTCTATACAGTGGTTTTGACATCAAAGACTGAGTGAATAGCTTAAACCAAATAATGTTGTTTGTAATGACATAAGCACGTAACGCAGTCTCAAAGGTGTAAATCTCTTAGTATCAAAGTCTTGCCGGCGTTTTATGTTAAATAATTTAATCTCACCGCTGGCGTGGAGCGCAACATGTTTTCGGGTAATTTAATCAATAATCTTTGTCTAACGTAACAAAATTTATTTCGGAAAATGGAACAAAGTGTATTATTCGATTTCGTGAGCATGAAGGTGTAAGGCTGTAAGACATTCATAGAATTTTCAGTATCAATAAAAAGAACAGTTGTTTTGAAGGGCCGGGGGAATGGGAGGTAACATTGGAAAAACAATATCGCGTTCATGTCTCAGTCTATCAGGCAGAAGTCAATGGCGAGTTCGGTAAAAGTGTCACGTAATATGTAAATCGTTCAGGTCGCGATGTGGCCCGACTGTCAAACACATCCGCCGGGTCAAATACATCTTCTGCCGATTTTTTCTCAATGATCGCTTCACTTTCTAACTGATCAAGGGGGATATTTATTACAAATACGGTTTTGTTTTGATTTTGTCTTGTATATTTTACTTTACTCACAGTATTGTAGTAAGTAATTATATTTTTCTGCGTCTGATGCGGGTGCTGTGATCTTATGATGCAATGTGAATGCATTCAAACGACGTTGATCTACACCGCGTTCTTTGCCACAACATCAATTAAAGCCATTCATAAAAAATGAAACCATCACAGCGAGTGTCAACATGAGACTTTAGGAACAAGCCATCTGAGTGTAAACTATAAAACAAAGTGAATGACATTTGATTCCCTCGCACACCTCGTTAGTGCAGCTTAATGCGGCGCCGTAGCGTTGCTCGTTTTATTATGCTAACGGGCGAACGTTATAATATTTTGAGTATAGTGAAGTGACGTCACCGGTGCTGACATGCTGCATATTTAAACAAAGGCGTCGCGACGCGAGATTCCAGCGAAATTGTTGCGCCATTAAGCGTCACTCCAGATAAAAGTGTTGCGCGGAGGCGATCGCGACAACGTTTTAAATCCCGTGCCGAGTGTTATTCGACGATAATTAACGACGATCGCTAACTTAGTATTGTCTTAATGAATGGGAATGAAGCTGCATTGATTCTGAATGGCTCTTGATTTTTACCTGTTGATACTTATTCGATTAGTTACCTTTTATAACAAGAGATCTTAGGTAGGATCAATCTTCCCTGTTTCTACCAAGTTTTCAAAGTCTTTTCTTGAATCTTCCTTCTGATGCAAATCCCCAAAATTCCAATCAGATCAGAAGCATTCACAAAAACGGCATTGTACAATATGTAAAACAGTATTTTACTAAACTGTCGGTAGCAGTGCTTGTTAGCACTAGGTCAATGAGGCGATCATTTGGTGTTTTCCTATAAATTCGGCTTTATGTTCCACTGGTTGTGCATACGTGGTCGTGTACTTAATTAATGGGGCTCGTATTACAGCGTCTATGCTCATGTGCGGTGCCACAGCGCTCTTACGTAAAGCTGTTCCTGATATTTTGGATTATCAGACGGTCAAGAAATAAATGACGATCGTTGTTAAAATTGTTCAATAATGTCAATTATATGGGCAACATTGTTGTTACTAATTAGAATTGTACCATCGATTATTATTTGAACCCTTGATATTGATATCACTTTATAGATTCATTATGTTCGACAAACAATTGTTTTTCTGTCTGAGACTTCAGATAGGGTTGATTGTTTCTCTATTCATACAGACAGATGTTTCTTAAAAGTTTAAAATTACGTTGGATGAAGCAATGGCATAGTTACATAGTGCATTATTGATACAAGTCAATTTAGATGCAATTCAACAACAACTTCTTAAGCTGATTACTGTGCCTGCTTAAACTCATCTCGTTAAACGTAGACAGGTGTTTACCTCCATTGACAAGAAACACACACAAACATATTATTCACTTAATCGGATACTCCCGAAGGAAGTTCTCAGTCTAGATGCAGCAACGCAATTCCATTTAGCTGCAGGGCGCTTCTCTTGCACGGAACTTAATTCTGAATGAACTTTGAATTGGAAAATAAATTCAGAACATGTTGCTTTGCTTTCATTATTATTGCAGGCCACGCGGACTATCGACGGATCCTGCGGCGCCGTGCAATTACTTAGAATACACAAAAAAGTAAATCCGAATGCTTTTAACATCCAAATTCGTATTTCTTTGTTGTATTTTTGTGAACAGATTGTGCATATGTAAATTCAATTTTTCGTTATGCTGAGTTTAGACAAAGACTATTTTTAGAAGTTTTCCAGGCGACTGAAAATAGTCTTTATCCAAAACTCTCCACAAAAAGTTATCATTCGTTTCCTTTTATTTCTGATTCAAGGCTATTTAAGTCGACCGTTACAATTATTTGGGTATGTGTTTGCCGACATCATATTTCATATAGGTATCGCGACCATCCCTGAATTTTCTCGCTAAGACGCCGTAAATAGTTGTTTGGTTAACATATAAAAATTACAAGCCTCACCTATAGAATGGACGGCTAGGGATTATCACGGGCGTCCACGCTCCCAGATTACCTCTGGCTACGGTTAACCGTGAGTTATGATAGCTTTACTTCGGTTCAATCTTGTTGGCGTCTATGAGAAAATACTGCACGCCGACGCCGACCGGGTGCTAAGATTGCGGATATTTAGCGGGCCTTCGGGTGCTCCGCGCGCCTCCGCGTGCCAGCTTGGTCAGGCGACTCTCTATTGCCTGTATCGCTAAATTGTTAATCTGCCTATAGGTACTAATATAGTAAAGAGGAAACATTTGTCTGTTTGTACCGTGAAGGTTCCGAAACTACTGAGCCGATTTTAAAAAAAAGTTCACTGTTGGGAAGCTACACTATTCCTAAAGATGTAGTTCTTACGGGGTGCAGATTAAACTGCGGAAAAACAGCTAGTAGTTTATATTTACTTTTTGTAATCATAGGCTATATGAAGCTTATAAAAAGAGATCTGTTATTCTATAAGAACCAGGGTTTTTTAAATGACGTATGTGTGGGTTACGTAAGATTTTTCTTTAAGATAAAAGCTCTTTAGGCTCGATAAGATCAACGTTGTAATACACAAGGAGTCGAAGGAGGAGGGAAGGGTATCACAAAATGATATTTTCATCGGAAAGAGCTTCATTTGAGACCATTTTTCATGTCGAAAAGTTCATTTGTGGTATCTCTGTGACTGTTGATGTGAATGTGGTAATAAAATTGGGGCTATTAAAATTTCGATATTTATTGTTTCAGTTAAATTTTTTTTAGTACTAATGTCTTGAACGCCAAAGTTTGTAAGTATGTATGTTTGGTTTTCTTTAACGAAACTAACGAAACATGTCAGTAATGTAGCTCATACATCAAAATAAAGTAAGCTATACTTTTTATCTGGGTGCAGGAAGAATTTCCATTAAGTAGGCAGCGGGTGAAACTACTCGTCAAAGCTTGTATTAATGATTGGTCCTTTCAAATGTACAGCATATATTCACAACAAGGATCAATTGTTCTGCCAATTGCTTCAATTACTTCGCTTTATTTACATCATCACGATAATATAAAAAAGTCAATAACAAAGTTTTATTTTATTCTTAAATTGAGAACTGATAAAGTATTAACAATGAAATCAATCTCAAGAGACGATTTCAGAAAGCAGGAAAATAGTGACATCAAGGTAAAATGTGTAAAAATGCCTTTTGATATTTTTATTGACCCAACAAGCTTTTCTGAATACTTTCGTCGTTTCAATGCTAAAAATGTTTGTTGTTACAAACATCTATTTTTTTAAGACAATTATTTAAGGACTTACATTGGGTTGAAGTATATATGTACCTATTCGTTTCAATATTAAAAAAAGATTTCCTATTTTGGTTGACCTTATAAACTTAGGTTAATAATAATAGGTGATAGAAGAGGCGGTTTACGAAAATACTAAATATCAATACGTATATACCTCATATAACTCAATTCATGCAGGTTATTGGTCGTTTCAACATTTTTACACATTTATATTGACTTTTCGTGTTCCTAAGCTGCTCAATCAACTTGCTTTTGTCAAGAACTTCCTTTGAAAAGTTTCCGTACAGACACACCAATTTACATGTTATTGAATTTTTATACGTTCGTTAAGTCGATCCAAAATAAACCCCTGTATAGGACGGGCTTTATAATATGTTTGGCTACCTTGTTTGGGGAGTTAACTCTTTGTTTCAACCTTCCTTCTTCATTATATGGACTTAAATCTCGATGGTGAAAATAAACATATTTGAGTTGTCTGTGTTTGTGTAGATACTTAGCTCTCGGGAACGTATATTAGCCATTCAACTAGACAACAAAGAACAGTGCTGGGGTGTGAATGCCTTAATTACCATTCTTGGCGACACTTGACATAAGAGTTAAGCTGCTGTGCTACACTTAATCTCTTTAACACATCTTTGGACATCCACGTGCGGAGTTAGTTTATTTGCAGCTCCGGATAGGACAACTACTGCAATAAACAGTTCCAAGTAAACGTTTTAATTAAACGCATGATCCAGCAGAGATTAAGAATTAAAATGTTACAACGCGTAACATTATAAAAAGGGCATTAACTAAAGTGCAATGGTCATGCGGCGTATGTCGGGCTTTAATCCACGCAACTAACTGCACATTCAATTTAGATTCGTGCATAATGCATGCTGGCGGACGGGCACAGACCCTGGGAGCATTTGCTGTATCTAATTACGTATTATGCTTTGCCATGTAGACAGGCACGTCTGTCGACGATGAATATTAGATCATGGCCGGCCTATACTCGCCTTGATATTGCAACCGAAGCAACCGTGCTGCCCTAATTGCTTTCTACAGTTTCTAGTATTCTATGGGCCATTGATTCGTAGTATATGTTCCGTGTGCTTTTAAATTTGAACGGTTAAGTGTCGGCATAGTGTTGTTACTGCTAAGTGCGGGCGACACACGATGCATAATGAGTGTCTGGGAAGGGGAAGCCGCTCATCACGCTGCAAGCCTTTTCTCGGGTTTAATCCGTTTTATTGGAGAATGAATCTCGAGAATGAATAAGTATTTACTTATTTATTTATATCCTAATGAGTAATACTCCTTGCTAGCTATTTCCAAAGGTTTCCTCTTATCCTGCATCTGAATCTCCAGGGAACCACCGTCTATATGGTGGAGTTCAATCCAGAGAACCTTGCAGTAACGACAATTGATAGAACAGTATTATATTCCAATTTCAGCACGGGACGCAAAAATGGGCATGTTTATAGACTACGGTCACCCAGCTCAACTTTAGGCAATCATAGAGTCGACCCTCCCCGTCTCGGTGCTGAAACTGTCGTATTTCCTCATAAGGGTGGAGAAAAGGCCGTCATAATTCACGGTTAGCCGTCTCCCTAGCGTGTTGTAAAGATGCCCTTAACACTAGTCTTCATTTTCTAGTGGGAACGGTGCATTTGTCTCTGCTTCGGATTTTATAGTCGAAATAAGCTTTATAAAGTCGGAGCGCTTAAAAATATGGACCTTATCTACGAAAACATCTACAGTGGAAATGCAGTGTATGTAATTCAGGTTGCTGTTATGTGGTATGCAGTTTTAATATTGCGTTATTTTATACCCACTGTATTTATTCAAATATTTCTGGCCCGTGTTCCCCACAAAGGTGGGTGATTTAATTAATAATTTCATAAATTCCGCAGGTGACTCTTTGTGCATACAGGCCACGGGAAACCTTATAGATACGCCATCATATATCTACGCTTTTATTTGCTAGAATATTGTTATACTTAAAAATTTCAATGGGTTATACTGAAACATGCTTCTGAAATATGTAAGTGTAAAATTGGTGTAGACAGAGTATATTGTCCAATGTCCTGAAATACATCAGGAGACCATTTAAATCCATTTTTATTCCCCTTTGACCGTAGAGAAGCGCCAGTCCTTTGAATTGATCACATTAATCAATTCGCAAATACGTGACTATTCAATTACCTTGATTGAAATACGCATCTCAGATGTTAAACGTATGTACACAATACACAGTTATAATGATCGCTGTCATATTACCTGTGAAACGTCTGTGTTTGTATCAAATATACATAGTTTGCTTAAGTTATTATGTTAAACGCCAGACACACTCCGAATGTGATGGATGTCAAGTCTAGCCAATGTTGCAATGAGAACGATTGTTAAATATTTGTAATACATATTAAACATTTATTTAGTCCAATGGATTTCGAATTGGCATGTTTTAAGAATGGCATGTAGAAACAATTTGCTTTTTGGATGAGCTATATTTATTCATGTGAAATCCTACGTATTTCAGCACCCTATAAAATAATATTCGGAATTCAATAACCATCATTTTCAATATCCCCAATGTACTTTGAAAAGAATTTCATTATTCCAATGAAAAGAGAAGCGAGAGACTTGCAATCATTCTTTTTTAAATCCTTGTAATGGAGCATCCGAAACGGCGCAGGTCGTTACATTGGCTCACGTGGTGTGAGCACCTAATAGCCCCTCTCTGTTCCTCACTATTTGCCAGCTGCCTGTTTTCCCACGATTCCCTTGCTAAAGGTTATTGGGCCTGCTTTCACACTTTTTATTGCCTGAACGCAGTTTGAACTCAATTATTTTTATGGTGGAGCAAATTGCTATTTTGTTGCTTTATCACGATTATCAAGACGAAATTAGTTCCGCGATTGATAGGATTTTTTTATTTGGCAATTTTCGCTAGTGTGGGGTAGCTTTCATACGATCATTTTCACAATGGCGGTTCATTTACCGTAAGTATTGTTGTCGTGAAATCTTAACAGGGTCATGGTTTCAAGAATGTTTTGATAATTGTGTTGAAATGAGTACAACCCTTTGACTGGAGGTAAAAAAAATTTATAGGCATTCATTCATCTTGGCGTCTTCGTAACGAACAAACTAGCGTATAATTTCCCACGGGTGCCATAGGAGGCTGCTAAAGAGTCCAATACCTATCTAAGGGAAGTAAAATGACATCTACTTCACTTATAAATAGGTAGTACCTGTTGGTCCACCTACCTTGTACGATAAATGTCACTATTCAATAGACACTGTAAAGTATATTTTTACATATTTAAAAAAGCATTTCTCGAATAAAAGCATGACGAATTCTTAATAAACTTATTCTATAAGAGGATTACGAATAAGAACGAACAGAGATCCAGTATGTGCTGTGTTCTCACAAAGAGAATTCATAGCAAAGTGTATCTGCGCCTGCCTATTTCCGTGGACATGGTAAAGGGACGGAGCTGGTTTTTAAACCGGCGCTCGCAGCGTTGCGCTTTGATATCAAGCTCTTTCGAAGCCACGTCAACATGCAATCATGTGCACGCCACACATCCATACACGCTGATCATGTAGATATGCCCTAATTTATGTGTATGGGAATTATTTTCTGTGTTCAAATCTAATATGGCGGTATTTACATTTTATGTCTTTGTTTATCGTTCGCCTTATTATCACACGAAATGTGTTTACGTGAAATGGGATATTACACCATTTAAAGCAGATGGCTAAATTTTCATATAAAAAACCCAGAATTGACAGCAATGAAATGTTTACCAATAGGTTCATTATGATAGACCTTTGATGGTGCCAAAAAGACCGGCCTGAAGTCCATGCCTTCCATCCGGATTTCAGGCCTGCAAGGCAGGCAGGATACCAGGATATTCATCCATCCTGGTATAGAAGATATTTTGTAAGTATATAAGAAAGTACATAAAACTCTTTTATGGACTCTCTTATGTGCTCTTTTATGTACCCCCCTTATGTACTCCCCTTGTGTACATTCTTATGTACTCCGCTTACGTGCTCTCTTATGTAATCTCTTATGTACTCCTCTTATGTACTCCCCTTATGTTTTCTCTTATGAACTCTCGTATGAACTCTCTTCTGAGCTCTCTTATGAACTCTCTTATGAACTCTCTTATCAACTCTCTTATGAACTCTCCTATGGACTCTCTTATGTACTCCTCTTATGTTCTCTCTTATGTATTACTACAGTCTAACCGTTCAGTGTTGGAAATACGTCTCATACCTCCACACTCAGAGACATTTAATGATTACTTAAGTCACTCCTTAGTGACGGAACGTCATACAAATCCTTCACTAAGGAATGGCTTAAGTAACCATTAAATGTTTCTGAGTGGGAAGGTTAAACTGCATAACTATACACGTAATCACCTCTCTCAAACTTCAAGTGAGTAAACTACCGTTTTGTTTATATCGTCTAATGATTGTAACTTCGATTTAACAGCTTACTCGAAGCTGATAAAACTGGCTAAAGCTTCAGTATTCTTACATCAATAAATTGAAAATCCATATTTTGTAATATTATTAGCGATAAAATCCACGTCATGCCAACATGAAGGAGTATTAAGTGCGAAGATTTCGTACAAGTTAATCTTCCGTACGAGAGTTTGCAAATGAAGCCTTAATAATCTGGAGCCATCTTTCACGGATTACAACGGATTGACACGATTACTTTTACGAAAAATGCGAGTAAGAGGCGGGAAAGAATTCTTTGCTTGTAATACAGATAAATTATGTGCTGAGGTTTTTGTGTGATTATTTTGGTGTCTGAGGCTTATTTGTGTAAGTATTCGATGTATTTTTTAAAGAACGATGTTGTTATTTTTGTCTCACAGTTTTTGCAAAGGTATAGCAAACATCCTCGCATGTCTGCTATATCACCGGTCTGCTTGTCTGCCTTCAGTCTTCTTAGCACCATGGCTCACGGCTCGTGGAAATGAAAAAAACATTGTGCACGTATTTAAAGACAATTATTTAAAATCAACGTAATTTAATTTAAACGTGCAGACCGTCCTTTCAGGTGCCACGGGAATCGAATTGGCAGAGGCGAGAGAAAAAAGAAACAGTTTTATTTAAACGACTGATTTGAGAGCAAACACTGCCGTGGACCGGGAGAGCCGCCCGCATCTCAATGTATTGGTGCATAGCGCTTCAAACGCGAATATTCTAGAATATTTTTCATTTTAACAGAATTGGTTGGATTTGGGCTACTAGGCGGATTACACAGTACCATGCGTCTGATTCACGTAAACCTATACATAACCGTTTTTGCCACATACCTACTACCTATGTCAATGTGGGCAGAGATGCATTGGTCCTGGAGTGGTCGCTTGACAGTATGAAAACTGCCTTATGTAAAGGTATATTCTCTTGTTAATTCAATATTAAAACTTATAACCTATTCTCTTATATGCCCGTTTTCACCAACAAACACCTAAATTTAGGGAGCATTTACGGAACACTTAATAAGAATTTCATTTTCACCAAAGCTTAGGTGTCCGTTATAACCTTAAAATTTCACTAAAACTTGGGGGCCCGATTGATGCCTGCTTAAACGACCCCTATCATTATCATGACAGAATAAAAATATATTTGGAATCGTTTCTAGCGATGAATAGTGAATAAACGAATGTTTTTAGAAGCTGTGGAGTTTGTGGATATGTTAAATAATAATCATTAGAAGACCACGTATCTAACGTGTAAGAGCAGATGACTGAGAAATACGACGATCATGACTTTTTTATAAGATACTAGCTTTCGCCGCCTAAAACCTTCTCCCGGGTCTAAGTTACCTCCCCTCTAATTTTCAGCCAAATCGGTCAAGCCGTTTTCATGTTATGTCGTGACAACGGAAACCGGGTTTCATTTTTATACATATAGATAAGTTATCAGTTGCTATCAATGCACTTGCTAGGTCGTGATGTCGTTGAATTATTCAAAAATAGGAAGTCCTCCATGTCCATACACAGTCCATGCACAGTCCAAATACACAGACCATAACAGATGCAAATCTGGTAATCACTGATGTAGTTTCGCGGTGGCCGGGACGTGATTCAACTATATACCAAAACAGCAGAGACCAATGATTCTAAAATGGTGAACATGGAAGAGCCTATCTCCTGGGTGATAGTGGATACCCTCTGAAGGTAAGAAGTAGGCTAACATTGAACACTAGCTTCTGCCAGTGGTTTCACCCGCATCCCTTGGGAACTACTTCCCGCACCGGGATAAAAAGTAGCCTATAGCCTTCCTCGATAAATGGGCTATCTAACACTGAAAGAAATTTTCAAATCGGACCAGTAGTTCCTGAGATTAGCGCGTTCAAACAAACAAACAAACAAACTCTTCAGCTTTATAATATTAGTATAGATAATAAATTATGTAAATTAAAACAAAGATAGTAAACAAATATTTTAATAATAGTTCCCATGTGATGTACCAAACATTATCATCATCCTCCTGCCCCATCTTAATTTGGGGTCGGCGCAGCATGTTTTTACACGTCTTTCCAATTTCTCGCACCACCTGAAACGAAATAAACATTATAAATTTATAATTTTTACTCCATACTTTTATCCATCAACTCATGGAAAACAAAATTACAATGAAACCACATTAAAACAAGGAACACAGTTGAACGGCAATATCTTAACACACTATATTATTCCACACAGATATTATTCACATTTACCTGAAAACGTTTCCTATCGCATTAAAACTATTTGAGACTGGATCCAAGCTTTGTTTTTGGCTTCGTTCGTGGTCCCATCCGTTTTTTGTTTAATATTGTGTCTCTATGAGACGTCAGCAATTTCACTAGCTTGTCTTTTTCTTCTGTAAGAAAGGTTTGTCCTCGTTTTCTCTTCTCTGCCAAAATAAACTTATCTTTTCAACAATAATAAACCCAAAATTAACCTCACTCAATGTACACATATACACATCAGTCAATTTGACAAACGCGCGAAGGACATAGGTAAAATTAAAGGTTAAATTAAAATAACATCACAAGATAATTTTTCACAGGCTTTAGTAATATATACTCGATTGACGTTTATTTCTTAAGAAGTACTGAAAAATCATTTTATCGATAAAATATCGACTTTTCTTTGTCGTTTGTAGAACTAGTAATCTGTCACTTAAGGGATCCATGTACAAGTGTGGTGAAAATGAATTTAGGTAGGTGTCAAATTGGGAGGGCCCTTATTGTACATAAGTAGCATTTAGATAGGGAAACGGTAAGAGATTGTTGGTGAAAACGGGCATTAAACTTAAGTGTTGGGTTAACTTAAGTATGTCGAGTTTGTATGCGTTGGTATGCACCTAATAAAAAAATTGTCCTGGCGAAATTCCCCAAATATTTTACAACATACTTTAATGAATGTAATAAAAAACAATGAATTAAATACAATCAGTGAAAGCCTTATTAATCCTACCTGAAACTAAATAAAACCTAAAACGGTCCCAATTCAGATTTCCTCGTAAAAAGTGAAAAGTATTGCGCAAGCTTGTCGTAAGAAATATTTCGGGGTAGCAAACTTAATTAGCGTGTTTTCTTTGATTACAGTCATCAGTGCACCGGCTGGTCCAAATGTTGAGCTCACCTGAGCCACCGTTACGCTTAAGTAAATTACAACAATTTCTTTCGCTTCGCAAGGGTGCTACAAAAAATTACAGGTGGAGCTCGCTAATTCTTATTATACGTGCTCAGTGTTCATGTGTAGTGTTGCTTGTTCGTATTTTGTAAGTAAAACTATTTATTTCCTTCTGTTTTGGAAGGCAAGGAAATGTTTGTGGATTTTTACATTATTATGTATTTTACTACTGAAAACTATTTTGAATCACTTCTATACACACTATAGCCGTGTGAATTGCAAAAGAAGAATGAGGAACATATTATGGTGAAGGTTTTGAGCGTGAACAGATATAATAAAAGAGGGAGATTACCAAAGAAAAGATTAATGGATTTTGAGAAAAGGAAGAAAAAGTCTAGTTTTCTACAGCGGTTTCAGGAAAATAGACTTCTTCTTCTTCTTGTCCTTGTGAGTTGGGTGCAATGATGTCAGTGAATCGGCCATCATCAATGTCTTCCCTTCATTTCCTTACTCTATCAATTATCAAAAATCTATCAATTATCAGCTATTTCATTACAAAACCAGAACCCAGACTCTCTTTATTTAATTCCACATAAATCATTATTTCATTCGCAGCAGAGCAGAGAAAACAATAAATAACAAAACTTAAACTGTCCCTATAAATGATCCACGGATTCAGTTGACTGTGCAAAATCAATTCGTTTGACGTCTGTTGTAATAGAAACAACAGAGGCGTAATTTCCCGTTGTTTGCAATGCCACACCGGGAGGTATTTGTCTCAGGGCGATGCTACGCTACCTGTCTGCTAGCCTGTCATAGGAAATATTGAACTTATGCTTTCTGCTCTTTAAAACTTACGCGAGAAAATGTGACATTCCGTGTTCATGGTTGTGCACTTTTCCAATAAATAAATGTTTGCGTTTGATCTATCGACACTGTCATGTCTTCCGTTTTTATTTAGAAATTCACGTTAAGTTTTCTAAGTAGTATTGGTTCGAAGAGCTACGTTTTCAGAAATGGAAAGCTGGGAAAAACATGTCTAATATGTGAACTTTAAAAAACCCAGAAAGTACGCGTAGCTTCATACCTGGTGACTCACCTTTATAACTTAATAAACTTTCAGCTAAATAATGTTTTTCATCTCCTCTTGTTTCGAAAACAAATTGCTTCATTTTTGGCTCGGAGGCATTAACAATGAAATTTATCACCTGCGTATGCCGTACTGTTGTCATTTAACACCCCTCTTACTTAAATTTTCAACGGCATAGGACGTTTCGTAACGATCGGTTAATTTATGTCGTGGTAAGTTTTAAGTAACTGACGTTGGCGCTAAAAGTCAGATTAGTTTGAATTAATCGGTATCTGATAGGTTTTCGCACAAGCAGGCCTTAGTTATTTGTTTATAATTAGCTTCCTGTGTTTCGTACTTTTAAGTTTTGATGTAACTGTTAGAGCTAGGGATGGAAAAAAATTAATAAGTTGGTGTGACTTGAAAATGAACATTAATTTAGCTTCTGCAAAAATACTAAAGCATAAGAGTAAGTTATTGTATCATTTTATACAATGTCCTAAATATGAGTAAGTAATCGTAACACTAAATCTGGGCCACAGACACGTTGGTAACGAACCTTATCACTAGCCGTAACTAAATATAGAAACAAATTACTGTTAACACAATAATTACAAGATCACGACAGATTCCAAGTTCCAATAACATGGTACACCTCAGTCCCTGAGGGTTGTGACCACGTGACAGATGGCCAGGCTCGCACTCCGAACAGATAATTAACACGTTTCTTTTCCAACGGACGACTTGGTAACAAAACTTTATTAATACCGGTGGGGACTAGGCTTTGAGGGTAACAAACTTTTCTAATGAAGTCGCCCAGCGGAATATTACTTTCGTTTGTAGGTGCTTTTAATTTGTTATTTATTTACAGTTCAATTAGATGCTGTGACGCATTCCTTGTAATAATTATAGAGGCCGCTTGTTATTTGAATTTATGGTTCGTAATAATTTTGCTTACAGATATAGCATCTGTTGGGGTTGTTTTATTGTGTTATTATATTCTAAAGTGAACACTATTTTTGTAGTCAATATTTTATTAACGTTTCAGTTGGCACATCGAGAGATACGTAAGAAATATCTGACGTCTAGAGATGTTTTCGCAGCGCTCCGTGTGAATACTCAAACGCGATGTAACTTATTAATGTTTAAACGGTAGAACAAGGCGGTCGTTACGTATATGTCAAGACGTAATGGTAATTCGTTGGGAACGCGAGCAATATTCATGTCAAGATTTCAAATGTCAGCCATAGTGAGGGTGTCAAAATCGCAGCAAATGTGTTTATGCAAATCAGCATCTCCATTAACATTGCCTTCCCTTGTGAGATCGTGTCTAAACGCGTGTTTATTATATAAATGTGTTATTGTGTACATACATTATAGACGACTAATTAAATAAACATTGTTTAATAAAGTAATTAGTTTACGTTGGCTGTGTTTTCATTTGGTGCGGTAATATTGAAGCAAGGAAAGTCTTGAGCGTTAGATGGGTTAGATCAAAGTCTATACAATTACCTATACTGAGAAGAAGCATGATAGACTAATAAGATTATCTCACGTCATTAATGAAATTTTTACAGTCCGTTTTTGCACAATACACACCAATAGTTTTATAATTCCATAAAAAAGCTAGTAAGAAGCAAAGTCTGTAACCTAATCAGAAACACGTGTCAATATCTATCTATACATATAATAAATCTGTAAAAAAACTGTGTCTGTACATTGAATATATTAAAAAAATAATAATTGGGTGGGGTTTAGAAACAGTAATGGAGCACAAATCCAAAAAAAAAAATTCTGTCTGTTTGTCTGTATGTCTGTATGTCTGTTTGTTTGTACACGCTAATCTTCCGAACTACTGAACGGATTTCAATGATTTTTTCTTTGTTGTATCAGTATTAGGCCTGGTCAACATATAGGCTATAATTTATCTTCGAAACTTGAAGACCTGATGCAGAACTCCAACAGACCAATAAAACTATAAGAGATACAAATATGGTGCCGTGGCAAAAATTGTTTCATTTGATGAGCATTTTCAGCTGAGATTATAAATTTTAAGATCTGGAACACCTGATGTGGAACCCCAAGAGCCCAGCTTCTCTGTACCATATACAGGTATGCCGTTTTAGCAAAAGTTGTTCAATTTGATAAGCACTTTCTATTGACTTATACAAATTGAAGATCTAAAACACCTGATGTGGAACTCCAGGGCCCAGCTAGACTATAGCATATAGAGGTATGTCGTTTTAGCAAAAGTTGTTCAATCTGATAAGCACTCTCTGTTGACTTATAAAAATTGAAGATGTAAAACACCTAATGTGGAAACCCAGGAGCCCAGCTAGACTATAGCTTATAAAGATATGACGTTTTAGCAAAAGTGGTTCAATCTGATAAGCACTCTCTATTGACGTGTAAACATCGAAGATCTGGAACATCTGATGTGGAACTTCAAGAGCAATACTACACTTGAAATGTATAGAAATGAATGTTATGAAATAGGTATAGTGAATCAAAATATGTAAGTAATTAGTCCGTCTTTTAGATAACCCTAAAATAATGGACACGCATTTTTCTTTTCTCTCTCTCACAAACAAATAATAACGAAGATACAACAACGCTTGAATTTCGTGTTAAGTCACTGCTTAGTACAAATTTTACATACCTAGACGTGGCGTCACGAGCCTCCACTCTCTAACTTTGTTGCGTTTTATCTTCATTATTATTTTGTATATCTCTTCCAGACCTCGGGACTACAGAGTTCCAAATTTTTGGAAGGCAAACGTGGGGTCGAAGCCAACACGCTGAAGCCCTTTTGAGACAACTTTAATGAAATGGTGACACAAAACCGACGATTATCCCTTTATACACTATAGAAATGAACCCAAGGACAATCCCCGGTGGACGTCGTTAAAAAAAGACAATCCCCGGTTCTGTGCTAAACTATTGCTAACTATGGAGGAAAACTACTTGGGCTATTTTGATGGGATGTTAGTGGATGACAATGTATTAGGTACATGTAAAAACGGCAGGTGGAGACTCGCCACCTCACTTACTGTAACCAGTCACTGAATAGCAACAAGAGGGCAATAGGGACATGAGCGGCTGAAGGGTGAGGATACCTCGGCGGACTTTAAACGCGGATTACGCGCTCCCTGTGCTTACCATGAGGCACCTACCCTCCGAGCAGGGCCACTAATCCTGCTCTAGCGACTCCACTCTGGACGGCCAAGCCAAGCCAGAGGCGTGAGACCTACCCCCGTCATGGTTCACTCCGACCGGCCGGAGATGGGGGACAGTATACTCTCCCTGGAGAACTCAGTATATATAGCCCCGCGGGGTTGCTACTCCCCGTCATCAGCCTCAGATGTCTTGCGGTGCCTATATCTCATTATTATTGTCGTTATTATCTCAAGAGCCTTTGTCCCAATTATGTTAGGGTCGACTTCCAGTCACGATGCAACTGAGTACCAGTGTTTTATAAGGAGCGACTGCCTATCTGACCTCCACAACCCGGTTACCCCTTGGTAAGACTTACTGGCTTCTGACTACCCATAACGACTGCCAAGAATGTTCAATGACAGTCGGAACCTACAGTTTAACATCCCCTCCAAATAACGGTCATTGGTATCCAAAATATACGTAGAAAGTACATACGAACTTAGAAAAGTTGCATTGGCAGGCACTTGCCAGACCTGGAATCAAAGACGCACGCTCATACTTGAGAGATTGGTTCTCTACCCACTAAACCACCACGAATTCCACTAAGTCACCACGACTTTGTCATCTATTTAATGTTTTTTTACGAAATAATACCTACGTGTAATATTTTTGCCACACACAACTTAAATGCGGTCTAATTAGAATCACTACTTTTATCCCTATGGTCACGTCTATTGCGACTATTCAGATCTTTGATTTTGCTGACCCCATAGTCGCTGGCATAAGGGACAGGATCCGCGTACGAAGTCGCGGGCAGAAGCTAGTTTCAAATAAAACAACCCACCATTATCTAAAATAACAATGTTAAGCACAAATAGTAGGAATACAAGCGCAGAGCAAGTTGCCAGATGTCAGACATTGCTCACGAAGTGGGTTTACTGCAGATACCGCAAATATGCGTGCAATGTAAATTTGATACGTCGAGTGACAAGCGCGGTCGGCCGCTGGGTTTCATCTATCCGAGCTATGCCGCTAATCTCCGAGAGCATGTTTTGACAGATTGCTTTGGCCGTACTTACGTTAATTATCGCATATTCCGACAGCAGTTTAAAAAGTTACGGGACACTGGTTTTGGGTATCTAGGTATTTTGGGTGGAACTATTTGTAGTGAGAATTGCTATGAACGTTTTAATTTTGTTGCGCTCTCTTGATGAACTTTTTTGGGATTTCCTGCGGTTTTGAGGACTCTTATATTAGTGTTTTTAGTTGACGTAAATGAGGTAAAGCAGGATTCATAGATTCCAAAAGTTGCCTCTTCTTGCATATTTAAATTTTTAGTCTATTGCAGCTATCTATTATTTTTTATTCGTCAAAAATATAACACAAGCGAAGCTTAAATGTCTCTAGCAAACTATGATATAGTTATAACGATCATCATTATCAATCACTCACACCTAAACTGGAGGGCCTCATTAATATTACCTATAAACGATAACCGCTAACTACGAGGTACCTACTTACTACTTAGTATTAGTTGGCCAATAACTTCTCCGTACCGAACTCAAGACGCAACCTGCTCGAGTGAGAAATTGGACTCACGTATCCCATTTTGTGGAGACAAAGCCTCTTAATGTGTGTAAACTGTCCAAGTCTTGCCATTTGGCTGTATTACTTGCAAATAGGTATTACTCAGTGTAAGCTATTGAAAACTAAAAGCTATGTGATTGACTGAGTAATGGCGGTGTTATATAGTTATAGGTATTTATAGTGTGGATCATAATTTTGATATTTTTAGGTTTGTAATCAATCATCTATCACACAAAAAGACAAAGATTAACTAAATAGTACACGGAATTTAAATTTGCAAGCGCCCCTTTTAATGATCACCTGTTTTGTGACCCACGCTGAAAAGTACAAAATTCACTTTTGACATAAAAATACAGTTTGAGGTTATTCTTCCTGGTCAGTCCTTTATACCACAAATCGTACTTTATTTTTGTAACTCTCATATACTTCCGAAAACTATACGTAAGTTTCAATAGCAGGCTGCAGAAGATCGTTGGTGATCCCAGGAGGCACTTGGAAGGTGAGAGGGCGTGTGACCGAATGCCCGTTTCGTTAGGACGTGATACTTTTGTTAACTCCCCATTGATTCCTGAACTATGAAACCGTCACCAGACGTATAATCACGTAAAGAGAGACTCGCCTAGGATTTCTTACTTCACATTTGTTTGGGGATTTTGTGTGACCTTTTATTTACTCACTAGAGATTTGGAATCGTGTTACAGAATAGATGTAAAAATTAATGAAGCTAATGTCCTAAAGGATTTTTTATTAGTAGGTCTGTATTGAACTTTGTCGGACGGAAAATTATAACAAAGCAAAAACCATCAAAACTTCTGAATATTCAAAGGAGTTATGCAAAGCACGTGAGCCCCAACATTTGCTTTCGCAACATTGGCAATAGAAGGAAACGAAAGAGAATGTAATACAAGGCCCAAGTTGCACCGGGCGGCGGCGTGCAATTCGCAAAGCCGGAACGATTGTGAGGATTTATCCATATGGGAGGCAGATCCGCCTGGCAATACTACAGGCCAGTAAAATGTGCAGATACCACTACAAGATTTGTGGATATTTGTTTTTGATTACAAGATTGCTTCGAGAAAGCATAGAGGTATTTATTTATAAAGGTTTACCTATGCATTCGATATTGCAGAAACTACTTACCGTACCCATCTTACTTACTATGTGTACTGAGGTAAATGGCTGCTATGAATATTAAAAGAAAACCTTGAATTTGGATGTACTTTTTGAAGGAGGATAATATTTGATGCTGACTTAATCCATTTGCCAATTAAGAGTTGGTAAACGATAACTGCAATAAGTTGTGGCTAAACATTTTTAAAAGGGAAAGTTTTTTAAGCTATGCCACAGCAAAAGTATGTGGAGCGTACCTACAAGTAAACTGGAAGTTTGGGTCTAATTAGTGGTTAGAAAAGACTGGTCATAATTGACGGCTTTACTTGACTGTCTGTCATTAAGTAGATTAAATAACAAGCTCCACGCTCCTAATGTAGTAAGTATTTAATTGGGATTACTTAGTTAAATGTGGATTGAATATAGGTTCCTACACGAAGCGTTATACACAGAGGCTTCGCAATCAAAGACCAATTTTGATTGGTTCCTAATTTATTTAACTTCTCAGGCCTTAAAATGGGTACAGCAATAAGGTAATGTGAAATATTAAGCTTGATCGCGTTCAATTAATCTTAACATAATTAACACTTGAACAATGGCGTAGTCATTATTTACACACATCAAAAGTGTCTAGGGATCAAGCATTTTTATGCGGATTTCTTGAGATTGAGATGTGGCTTTGTAATAAATTTATGATTTTATAAATTTATATGGATCCTTTTTGGTGCATTTCATAATTTGAATCAGGAACTGTGAATCAAATTCGAGTAAAAGATGAAAATCAGCTGTCAATATTTTCCCTATAAACACATACAACGCATTGAAGACATTATTAGTGCTACTGTTTCCCTACTACTGATTAAAACCAACGTTATTATGGAGCGGCGACGTCATTTAAGCAGGGAAGAAATGCTCAGAGCCGTGGGAATGATAGAAGCTGGTTCCCGGCAACGTACTGTGGCTTTAGCTCTGAATACAAGTCAGAGTGTTATCAGTCGACTTTGGACACGTTACCGAAGCACTGGTACCGTAGCTGAGCGCCATGGAGGACGGTATCGCTGCACCACACGGAGACAAGACCGATACATTCAAATCTTAACTCGAAGAGCTCCAACAATAACCGCCATGATGTTAGCCGTGAGGCTTCATCACTCTTCAGGGAACTTAATTAGCGACCAAACAGTCAGAAACCGCTTGCATGAAGTGAACCTTCATTCCCGAAGACCGCTACGGGTACCACCTATAGCAATGCACAATCGTAGGATTCGATATCAATGGGCTCTTGAACACAGAAATTGGGCAGAAGAACAATGGCGTTTCGTGTGCTTTTCTGATGAGTCTCGTTTTGGTATGAGACCGGATACAAGACGTATACGACACTGGAGAACCCCTGGACGCCAACAGCGATTAAAATCCTGCCAGGAAGTCCATCCTTATAGTGGTGGAACCATCATGGTATGGGCGGGTATTTGGATCGGCGGAAGAACTGAGTTGATTTGGATCAGAAGCAACCTCAACGCTCAAATTTATGCTGAGACGATTGTATCAGACGTCATCGTTCCTCTACAAGTGCAAATCGGTCCCTTATTTCAGTTAATGCATGATAATGCACGACCGCACACCGCAAGAGTTGTAAGACAGACTCTCGCGGCAGCTAACATCAATGTCCTGCCCTGGCCTGCTCAGTCGCCAGACTTGAACCCGATTGAGCATGCATGGGATATGCTACAGAGAAGAGCTCTGCCGAATATGGAGGGTATCCAGTCGCAAGAAGACCTTTTTTTGTTGTTGCAACGAACATGGGCGGCCATTCCACATCGTGATTTGGATGAACTCATTTTGAGTATGCCAAACCGATGTTCTTGTGTTGTTAGTGTTCGCGGTAGAAACACGGATTATTAATTGTTTAAGTTACCCAATAAACTTTTAAAGAAAACTGTTATTTCAGTCTTTTTTTTCGAACTTTTGTGTTAGTGTTTCAAATGTCAAAAATCCCTTTATTAGGAAAATGGCAAATTTCTTTATTAGTGCAAAGGTGACTTGGTTTATCGTTACTGTGACAAACGAAAACACTTTATTTGATGAATCCTTAAAGAAAATTTTAATTAATATCAATCAGGAGAAAAGTTATTGCAAAAATATATGTTGATCCCTAGACACTTTTGATGTGTGTATTTTCGCCTGCAATATTTCGGGGAGTGCAATAGCAGCGTATTGCAGTGCGTTTGTATTTGAAAAATATTTCCAGCTTTAAATATTCTAAATATTGTCATTTGGAGGTAACAAAAGCCCTTGTTATACTTTCGTTGTCGCTATTTGTCATGCTGCAGCGAGTACGCGGTTTTTGTTTCATAAATCAGCTTCTTTACGTTATAATACCATGACAAATTTTTGAGCAGATCTAAGCATTCATTTGTGACCAGTAAGCTGAAAAAAAATATGGCAAGTATTTGTGCCAGATTGTTCTGTTATAAAAATAAATGCTAACGAATATGTTTTTATCTTGGCAGGGTAGTGAGGGAAACTGGGATTTTTACGATACGCTGAATTTACAATCGCCTACGAAAGCACACTGTCTCGAGCAAACCCTTTGTTTGTTCTATTCAAATCCAATGCTAATACGTTCACAGAATCAAAGCGGACGGATGTTCTTCTTTGCGTCGCTAGAAAACGGAAATTTGAATGGATCAGATGAGATTGTTACGTTTTGTCGTTACTACTTATTCGGTATGACTTGGGATGCTAATCTAGTTTTTATTCGATTTTCGGGACACAGACGACGAGACTTAAATAAACGTCAATGTTTTCCTGCACATTGTGACTGTCGGTCCCGAAGGTTAAGGGCAAGGTCAACGCACGGCACTGGCACACTTTATACGTCCTCATCTAAATGACAAAGGCCTATTGCCATTTGTTGGGAGTAAATCCAAACTATGGACTGTTACTGATTAAAAACACTGCCTGAAAAATCACGTGCCGACCAAGGAATTAAAGCTAGCATACTTATTAGTCACCAGTAGCTAATCAACTGAACATTGAGAGAACATTGAGAATTAAGGTACTTACTTCACGATCCAAAGTCGTAAATATAAATAGATGACTATAGTACGACTTTATAAAAAAGAAACACCTTATTAGCAGACTGATCCATCTGCGTGGAAACGCTCTTTGCCTCAAAGCCAACAAATTACATTGAAAAACGAAACACATTAGACGCCTCCAGAAAAACAGTAAACATCGTATATAGGGGCACAAAATCGTAATGACATCGGCAATGTGGTCTTGGGGCAGTTGAGGGGGCAACCGCATTAGTGCCCCTCTAATGGCTGTAGGTGCCCGAAAAGTTGGTAACTTGCGAAATCTATCGCTCGCCAGTTCTTTATGAGCGACCATTATCATCGCTTCTGCGTTTTCCGATAAAACGTGTTCGCCCTACTTTTAACAGCAGTTCTCACCGAGTTTAAAGAGCCTATAAAATTATTATATTCAATTTATCATGAAGAAAATTGTTTTCTTACAGGTTTTGCTGTACGCGTTGAATTTGTGATGTTGATTGTCCTTTTTGATAAAGATTTCTTCAATGAGACTTTATTATATAGACGTAAATCTCCTCTGGTTCAGTCTATTACCTCCACCTTAACCTGATACGTATTCCAACTAATTAGATACCCTTTCTCAATTCAAAAGTGTTGTAGTAGCGTACGGCGTAGTGACCGTAGCTACTACTAAACAGTTCATAAATAAAACCGAGACCGCTAACTTCCCACTTAACTTCTTTAAAGTGTTGGCTTCCTGTTTTTAAAACTCTGTTGCTTTTTGCTTCGAGGCATGAAGGCGGAAGGTTGCGAGTTCAGAACAGCTTTTAACACTGTAAGTACTGGCTTGAAAAAAAAACACAAATACATAGATTATAAGCTGTTGATTTTATGTGATTTTGGATAATGATTTTAGTACTTAGCTGCTGTCAACAAAGTCAAAGGTTTTATTATTTCAAATATAGAAGCTATCTCTTCTCTGTGTCTAAAGGTTGATTCTTATGCGTAGGTACTTACATCAGTGCCAATTATGATATGTCTATTTTGGTGGTAGACATAACATAAAATTGTTTTGCCTTCCAAAGGATTGGACCTATAGTTACTACAAATAGGTGATTTTATTTGTTATTGTGTGGGTAGATAATTCGTCTACCAGCCAGATTTATTATTTTTACCATGCTCATAATTAGCTATGTTTGCAGATTATTATGATACTGTAATAACAGCATAACTGTAACTAAAAATCAGATAAATCTGATCACAGAATCAGATATCCTAAAAATAGATAGCCATTAATATAACTATTAAATATTAGTTAATCTAATGATAGACCTATTAAATCCAAATCCAAGCCAAAAACTGAGCAGTTTTACAGTGTGCTCGTTCTGCGTGAATCGGATTGTCAACAATAATCAACAAAATGTAGCTGTGGCTGTAACTATAATATCAAGACGACCTACACCTTAGTATGCCCGTGACCATGAATGGTGAAAAATAGTGATGAAATCTCTAAAAGTAGTTTTGTTCAAATAGTAATGGCTACTTTAACCACTTTGAAATCGTAAGTAAGCAAATTGTTATTTTCTTTGTGGTGGAAAACTTCACACAAACTGAACTGACCTTGAAAATCCTCCTTTTTATGTACTTACTAATAAAATACGTCGAAGAGTTCTAGGTCATATCTTTTTTTCCATCAATTTTATAGTTGCCTGTTCGTTAATTTGTTTGTGTGTAATCTGACGTAATTGGTCAAAGACACGCAATATACGCTAAGGTTTGTAGCAAAATTGTTTTTTAGTGTTCTATTTTTGAACAGGACTTGCGGAACGACATGGCGGTTTTATGTCGCGCGTTGTAAGACTCAGCGTATACGCGCGACATATTCCGAGCGAAAAATACGAGTATGTGACGTGGTTCCAGGGCTCATATTTACTTCTGCCGGGGCTGCGGGGTTGTTCGAAAGAGTTACCGCGGCCCTGGTACATAAAAGGCCTACGACGGAACGCGACGATTTTTCGTCAGTAAGAGTCTGACACTCCCTCACCGCTGCTAACCCACAGCGGGATTTTGACGTCGTTAAAAAAACAATAAAAGGCCTCATTTTTTACTACAGGTAAGTAGTTGTCAATTGTTTGCTTGCCGTAATCTGCATCTCACCAACTATAAAGAAGAAAGAGGATGGTATCTAATAGAATATTTTTTAAATTATTAATTTAAGTTTTCTCTTTCTAAACATTCCTCTCAAGATTTCTAATACAAGGTCTTAAGGCACACGATGTGCGGGTTCTCTTTGCTAGCTGTCATACGTAAGACGTTGACATGACTTCATGCGTTTATTGTCTTCTGTACTGTATGGCTGCAGCCTGTGAGCTATTGAGGAGCTTTGAAGCGAACTCAACCAGAAAATTACCTTGGTTTATGTGTGTTTTATAATTTGATTTTGGAGGAAATAGGATGAATAGTTAAGGATGAATTTTAATATTTGGATACTACTTCACTTCACAACAACAACAACAACTTTACTTCAGAAAACCTCTGAGAAAGTTGAAGTGGTGAAATCATTATTTAACTTTAATGTTATAACCGATTTACCTATGGCATCTCAATAAACCACCAACGACTTTAAAAAGTAAAAGTCATCTTTATTTTGTTAAAGTTTCAATTCTTACTACTTGTCGGCCTACTAGCCTATTAACCAATTTTGAATTTGGAGTACTTAAAAAGAATAATATAAAAAATGGATTGTCTGTGATGTGTCATGTCATTGTGCTTTCATGAAAATGTATTTATAATTTTCTCCTAAATAAATAAGTATTATTGTGGATTCTATTGTGTGTTACTCTCTGGGGTGGGAAGAAGCTCTCACCAATATATTTTTATAGCGAATATAAAAATACCTGCAAATACAAAGACGCCTGAAGTTAAATAATAGTTATAGCAATAAAATTTAAAAGAACATCGAAGGCACGATTTCCTCTCCTCGGCCGGCCAATTGAGCTTGAACACGTTTATGCATTTCACTCACTTTTTATTTTACTCAGCCGAGGAAACGGAGATTCTTTAGTTTTTCTAATTTAAATAAAAATTCATTTCAATAAGGAAGTCTCGATGAATAAAAATCGATTTAAAACTTTTTTGTCGTTGAATGCTGTGTTTGTAAATTCTTTATTTAAAGTTTTATATAAATCTTTTTCGTCTGGTAATCAAAGCACGAGTCTTCAATTAACTACTTACAGTACTCTTATTCGTACTAAATTACAAACACTATGTATCAAGAAGCTCCTTAAAGCCTATCTATTTCTAATTTAAAAAATAATTAACGCGCTCTAAAACCTTAACAGGTCGTTTATAATAATTACGTGCGGTATTTATTTTGATGAAATTAAGAGGGTGTGTCTAGACAGCAGGCGAGGCGAGGCGAGGCGAGTCGAAGCGACGGAGGCGCGCGTGACCCGGCTATAAATTGCCTCTTGGTAATGACCCCGCTCAGATATCGAATACACGTCAGCTTCGACACAGTATCGACAACTGTACGTGAAACTGATTTTTTATTAGCAACTTAGGATACATGAGGATATTTTCTCATAAAAGGAGTTCATGAACACCGGAAAAAAGTGCAAGGCAACAGTTCGAATCACGACATACTTCTGACTACCTATTAGAAAAACGTTCATACTCTTGTGTCAATGTTCCTTTTTTTCTATATAACACAAACTAGTTAGTCAAAATATTCTCTAAATTAGATATTTCAGTACAAAGTACTTATTAACATCTCATAACACTCTATATACCTCGATACCGATGTCAATTATGCACTTACATACACGTCGGACAATGAGCAAAGCCTATCATGAATCTGCTGGCGCCACCTGACGCTGGGCGGTGACAGCGGATTCTCTTTGTGCGACCTGCCTACCAAAGAGCATTATATTGTACGAGCAAGCCAATAAAGCAACGACATTCGCTATTCACACAAGACGGATGTTGTAATAGTCAATTGTATTTGTTGTTGAGGAAATGGAAATAAAGATATCTCAACGGAATTTTATGAAGTCGTTTTTAAAGGTCACAGTTGATATTAATGTTGTCTGTGATCTATTTTGGTAACAACTTCAAAAAAGTTTTTGTACTGCGTAGGTTTTGAAAGCCACAATGAATTCGGTCGTCGAAAAGAATTGTATTTTGGTTCTGCGCTACAATACTTTAAGATACTTACACTCTATTTTCAGCGAAGGGTAGTCTAGACGCAAACTTATTCCTAGTCATTATACAAATATACTCCCATGTTGGTCTGCAAATTTTAATAAATAACTAGCCTTTTGATACGAGTCAGTAAATAAATGCGAAGCTAGAACTAAAAGAAACACAAGAACGCCTACTTAGGCCGAGTCAGGAACCAGGCTTAAAATAGAGCCGTTGCAGTGAAAACCAAATCAATAAGGCTGTCTGCTAGGATAAGGAGCAATTATTTCTCATAAAGTATCTGACATTAATTTAGAATACAAGAGGTTATGGAAGCTTATACATAAGCTTTAAAATTTAAAAATAAACTACTGGTACCTTCATAATCAAAGCAGATTAGTTAACATACAAAAGCCAGTGGATATAACCAGCTAAGAAACATAAAGGGAGTGCTTCCAGCGACGCGAATAAGTTTACACTTAGTTAATTAAAAGATTACACACGAACGGGTAATTAACGGCGGATTTGTCCTCTCAGCTGTTATGTTGTCGCATCGGGCTGAGCGCGCAAGCGAACGTAATTTTATACGTGCGAGTTACGCGTCTACTTGCGGGTGAGTGAGTGTTCCTCAAGTGTGTGAGTGTGTGGTCCTTGAGTGTGTGAGAGCGGGTTTCTTGCGTCCGAGTATCCTTGATGCTTGTATTTGATAAGGACTCCTTATGTTGTTAATTTTCGCCGCATGGATTGGATATGGGACATAGGCAGCTGACAATAAAATATTTCATAAGTTTTTGAAAAATCAAATATTTCTATACTTAAACGTTTATGAATTTAAAAAACAAATATTATTTTGTATTTGTAATTCACTGTGTTTAGTAAAAATAGTATAAATATTCAGTTCTAAAGATACTGCATGTACTTCAGAGTTAAATAATATTGTTCATGAGAGCACAGTTAACCGGAATCACAGATATGAGCGTAGGAAGTTTAACTTAGTAGGAACTTTAAATAAAATGAAACATTATTAAATGGAAGTCTTAAAATAAACATTGACATTTCAGCCAAATAAAACTAATTTTCCGCTTACTTTGAAAACATGGATTGCAGGAACAAAGTGATTTATTTATAGGCGTAACATTTAAAACATGAAATTTTAGTAACATATATTTATTGTGGCTATCAATGTATCAATGTATCAATATAAGATCACCACTACAAACGATACAATAGTTGAATTCTTTCAGCGGTTCCGTAGCATGGACGGACAGTAAAACACTTGGATAAATTAGAATAGATCAAAGGACATGAAAAATCAATGGTGTAAAGAGCCGAAAACATTCAATTGATCGGTGGTCAAAAAGGGATTGGGGTTTTTGTTGGATTTTAATTTAAAATTACTTTGCGTGCCCTCAGTTTCGATTTGAAAGCCTCCAGCTTTCGACAGAAGATTTTAATTAATGTTGACCCCTAACATGTTACTGTTGTGGGCCGCTGTTTTCATTTTAACACGCGAATGAGTGTTATTAAAAATATATAACACAATCCCGGAAAAAAATATATTCTTTTACATTTTATATTTAAATAAAGCCACAAATCTGTTTAGGAGTTTCCGCAATCTTACAACACTATCTTTTAACGACTCCACTCGATTCAGGATAAAATATGTACAGTCTCTTTTACAGTATTGACATAAATGTTGATCACATTGTTTTTTCGATACTGGCGGTCTCAGTTTCCCCCTCAAGGGTCGACTGAACGAATATAAATGAATCTTATATTTATGATACTTTTTTCTTTTCTCTCTTCTTGGTAGCATTTTATTGCTCGTGAAAGGGTACGAATTGTTTTGCTGACAGATTTACGAGGAAAGATTCGGCGTTTATTTTATCTGTGACTTTTCCATTCTCGAGGAAGGCAACTTTGATTGCAGAAACGTTGAATACAAATTTAATATCGCTGCCCATTTTATGATTTATAAGAGAGCTGTCATGTTAGGGCTGACCGATGTGATCGTTGTTCTTCGGGAAGTCAGCAACTTGCGCTTGTTTTGGAGATCTATTCAGGATTTTATTTGTTCCAACTTTTACTTAACACCATTAAGAAGAATGATCTGGAATAGAACGCTTAATATTTTTGTTAGTAATTATTTGTTACAAGTCTGTAGGTACTCACCTTCGTAGAGCTCAACTCGGTACTTGCCTTTTCAACTTAACTACTTTCAACTGCAACTGCGTCCGAACTGAAGTCACAGGTCATCAGAATCACAACTCATAAATGTTCATTCGAAGTAAACAAAAGACAGCACACCACTTCAAAATGAGCCCCTAATGAAGGTATTTATCGTAGGTATAGAAATGTTCGATGTAATAACAATGTTAGCTATTAATTCGTTCACAGCTATGCTGGAGTGTTCGTGAGGCGACGAGAGGCTTGAAGGCAGCTAACTCGATAACAAGACACAACAGCTTTCCTAATTGCAATTTATTGCAGGTACTGCAAACAAGACTGTTTCAACGCTCACGTATTTTAAATTAATTTGCAAATACAGACTTGTAATTACATCTTGCTATGAGAATAGGTTGAACTAATTGTGATGGACATTCTTGTTCAATGTTGTTTATAGACCTATTCTAACATTAGTCAACCAAAGTTCCAAGTTTTTGTCTATGGATTTTCATAGAAATGTATTTAAAGATTCACAGAAGAAGTACAATGTATTTTTAGTTAACTTCAAACGAGGAAAACAGCTTTCATAAAAAAAGTATTGAAGCATAAAAATATTTGAGCATTTGCAAATACCTTGTACCATCATTCATTTAAAACGGAACAAACAATGAAGATGAGCGAATGAATCTATATATATTTTCTAACGAGATAGCAAAGTTTAAACAGCTAAAGAGCAACGATTGCACTTTATAAACAGAGCAACATTAAACAAAAGCATTTCCTTACAAAGATGTCTAAGTAATTATCTCAGTAGTTTTGAAATTTCATTTTGCCGATTGCACACTTTGCGGAGGAAGTATTCCTACTTTAGTTCTATTTATAAATTCAGTGAAAAGCAATTAATTTTGAGTCAACAATAGAAAAGTTCCCGGTTGTGATGCATTGTGTTCCGCTTTAGCCGTTTGCTTTCTTGAACTGCTCGACTTGTTCAATGATTTCCTTTATTAGCCGACTATTGAAAATAAGAGAATAGTCTTGTTCTGTTTTGTTTATTTAATTTGCTTATCGTATTTGAACTCGGCTGTATTGTTACTGGATTTCGTGTTTTAATTTACTTTGTATTAAACCCCTTTCTGGGAATAGAGCCGAAATTTCTGTTGCTTTAGGAATTATTTCTAAGCTAGGTTGTATTTACTTTGTTTGTAAGTCTCCTAATTAAATCGTATGTCTAAAGACTTGAATAATTGAATATATTTCGGCTCGAATATTCCATTGAATGTTACCACTACGCGAACAACACTACGAGCAATTAAACTATGATTGACGCACCTTAAATGGATCGATATAATAGCTCGTACTTAATCGACCAGCTAAACCCGGCTTATATCACAAATTACCTGAAATTAAATGCCTTGTTCGATTGTTCATCGTCAGATGACAGCAAAACGGTATCGGTTATACAATAGCACTGAAAGGGGATTAATTTGTTGACAGTAAATTGGATCCTAATGAAGCAAAGGCTCTTTGGATAAACAAGACGATCGTCTTGGCCCCTGTTTACATGATTCAACGGTTCGTTAGCTTTGTTTCAAATCAGATCGCCCGTTTGTACAACTGTCAGTAGTTGTACGTTTACTGTGCAAGCATTGTTTTGGGTGTCACGGTTCGTGTTTGTTCGAAATCATTGACAGCGGAATTTTGAATTTAAAACTGGAAAAAGTACCCATCGTTCGAAACTTATTTATTCAATAGAAAAGAAAATATAATTTATCGTAATTCGTTTCGATTGGAGTGATACAATATTCTCGCCAACCTTTTGCCGTCAAAGAAAATCGCGTAAGTCGCTGCGCAGAAACTATTTTTGGGTATAGATGCGCGGTATTAGTGTTATGAATTTATTTTCTGACTTCTACTGAGTTTTATGGGAACTAGGTATAGGAATTTTCCATGTATATTACGAAGGGATAAAAATATAACATTATAACAAAGTCAACTGAACGGTTCACCGATCTCCTTTAATTACGTAAATAGAGCGACGCGAATCATAACACTGAGGATATTCGACACTGTTTATGTAACGAGAAAAGTTCACGAGAAAACGGAACTTACTACGAAGTATCTTAAACAATTAATTTGTTGTTTATCTGACATAAATTTATTCTCTATTAGTTGTTTTTAAGTCGAGGAGTTGCCCTATTTTAATGTTTAGGCAAGTGTCTGGAACTACTTGCTCTATCAATGAAATATACTTTTATTTGGGTGAAGATTCCATTGATAAATTGTAGTTATTGAAAGATCTCTTTAAGAAGTCTTAAATATCTTTTTCTTACTTTTTTGTATGTAAAAAAATGTTTTTTTCAGAATTTAAAAGACTACATTATATGAATCTAAATGTACCTGTGTCATTGAATACAAAGTTGGTTTCCCAAAGTTATCACATTACTTTCCTATCAAAAGGCAATACATACCTACACGTACTTATAAAGCAACCAAACATCAACTTACCAGCAGTGTGATTCTATAAGGTTCACTCTAAACTTCACATCTGAATCCGCCGTGAGTTACTACACTAGCGCTACTCTTTCGAGCGTGTTTGCGAGTTGAACTAAATTAAACTCGAGATTTTGACAGATAAAGTATGAGACGACTTTTAGAACGTTTTGAACCGAATGTCAAGTGAGAGTGAATAGCGAAGTGAAAAGTGAAGTGAGATGCGAGTTGTTGTTCGAATTTTATAGAATCGACTTACAGAACTAGAGGTATACCACACGTGTTCTCATTACGAATGCACAAACAGTGAGACATGCGTAATGACAGTGTCATAATTAACAGAAATTTGATTGGTGCGCAAATTAGTCTTCAATTGACGCCGGCAGGTTGCTCCAATAGGCTTCGCTTGTGCCATAAGTACATTTGCATATAAATCACCGTACCTATGAATTGTGCGTGATTTCTGGCTTCAGCGATTAGGCATCGTATCACGTATTCATATCGTATGAATTATGAATGAGTTTTTCTTGTATCTTCATGTTTGTGTCTTGTGAAAGAGGTTTCATTAATTATTTGTAGAGTTTAATTTATTATTCTTGAATCTGTTTTGTGTTTGAATATATAAGTAGGTATGGTTGTGTGTGTATAAATATTTCTATATTTATTTAAGACTTAAAGGAAAATTTCTATAAATGTAGAAAACAAAATTGTTAAATTTTCGCTTAGTAAAATCATAGATTAGTAAAATGATATCGCATTCATGACACAGTACTCAGAGTTCAATTATTGACTAACCTTTAACTTTTGTGTTAATATTTTCCGTTCTCATGTGAATATTTTTTGCTCCATTTATTTATAAAGGCCAAATAACAATATTAAAAAAATATTTAAGCGTAGGTATTATGTGGCTACATTGCAAAGATCGCTGAAACATAGGTAGGGGCTTGCTCGCTTCGAGCTATTTGTACTGAAAACTAACTTTTCAACTGAACGCCCGTTGTAAGCGTATTCCAAGCTAACTGTTTACACTAAAACGTTCGTATAAGTAAACGATGACTCAAACTCTCCATTTACTTGTTTGCTTTCTTATTTCGCTTTGTAAATTTGTTATAACAAAGCGCAAGCTGAAGTTGGGCCGGCTCTTAGCCAACTTGATTTCTGGTTCACAACTTAGCGTCTTGAAAAATGCTAACGTGTGATGTATAGCGCTTTATTCACTTTTGTTTGACTTTCTGTTCATTATTTATGTTAGCTGAGAACAATTAAGTCATTGCCTTTCATATAAATTTAACTACGTACGCTGTAAAAATGTTAAAAGGTATATTAAGGGCATATACTTATGTGGAAAATCCAAGTACCTTTACGAGTAAAACTTAATTTGTTCCATACATTAAAGTCATAAAAGAACGTAACATCACTAATACTGCAGTTAGTTCCAGCAATCGTTTTAAATCCTACAGAGTTATTGCCGCGGAGCTTACAAATGTCGGTTTTAAAATCATGTCCCCGTTAAAACTTTCTTCATGAATAATTTACGAATTTTCTTCAAAGATATGGTCTTGCCGCTGAAGATAAGAATTAAATTACGTGAAATTAAATTTTTATTATAACATCCGAATAAAAATATAAAGAGAAGCGATTTGAATAATTATCGCTATGTCGTGGTTCGCCCGGTTTCGCTAAGTTTTCACTTCTTTTAATATGTATTTAAGTTTAATGATTTTTAATTGCACTTTGGACTTTTTAACGTCTCTCAATTTTTTTGTAGTTGTCTTTGTATTGCTACTTGTAGAATATTCGATTCTGCTGTTGTTTTAAGGTAGATGGAAAGTAATCAAATGCATCCCGCTGTGGTTGAAAAAAAAAACGGGTCCAGTGTCTTATTGACTAAAACCCACCATGTTCTTTCTGGAGTTTACCCAAGGCCGCCGTATTTTTTTTTTTAATCCCACAGCCCTAGCAAGCTGTTAATTTAACGAACCTAGAGTTTCAGACACTATTTTAGTTACAAAAAATTTCATGTTTATTTCATCTTTAAAAAGTTTACTTCGTCCAAATCTCAAATCAAAAATAGACATCTTCAACGAATTCTTATTGCTATATAAAGTATCAAAAGAGGAAATCAGTGGCTTATAGGTTGTAGCACAATTTTATACAACAGCATTGGAGATAATAATTCAAGTTCAAACCTTTGGGAGTGGCAGCCCAAGTGGATAAGACCGGCTTCCCGTAATTTTCTGAAGTACACACTCCAAATTCAGTGAGAGCACTTATATTCAGAATTTATAATATTACTGCTCTAAATATTCTATGCTTCGAGTGATGTGGACTTGGAGTACCAATGAATTCTGGCTTGAGGGGATTTTAATTGACCATTCTTATTTAAATGTCTTACTGCCAGACGGGTTGCAGATTTGGAATTTAATATCTAATTTCACGTATTATTTCCAACCTGGTTAGAGTTTGACTAATTTAAGCCACTATTTTTTATTTAACTGACCATAGCCAAATATTTTTTTTATTACATAACATAACAGTGTTCATACGTTAGCACAGTTGAGGTATTCAATTCATGCAGAGACGCCGACATTTAAATTGCATTTTTGAACAGGCGTAGGTAATGGAAATAAATTAACCAATAGTCACGCGGGTTATTTGCGGTTACCGTGATTTGAACGTAAAACATTGCACTTGCTTTATTATGGAACGTATATAAAAAAACAATATCGATTTGGAAATGCGGTATCAGTTTGGTTAAATTGCGTGAGGCATACAAATATTTCACGAACAAATAGAAACCTGGCGATGATTAGTTTATAAAATATTGAACTACATTTTACTGCGCAAATTGCAGTTTGTAAGAAACTTACCCTTGTGCATTGAACAAGCTGAATTATTACTACGAAGAAGCCATTAATTACGGTATTAATTAGGATATAATGAACCAACGCAGACTTTTGATTTAAAATTAACTTTTCTTTTTAAACGTGGCACTCACAAAATCGCTACTTACTTGTATATAGGCAACTCATTATTTTCTACTAATGAGCATTGCCAAGAAACCTCTTGACGACATTTTTTAAAGAAAAATAAATGAAAAAGTTGTGAATGCCGCAAGCTTAAGGACTACTCAGAGACTTGAACGGTGCTTTATATGTCGTGGAGTAACTCACCTGCTTATACCACGGAAATGTCAGTATACACAGTTACCGAACCAAGGCATAATGTCAAACAAAAATTATTTATTTGAATATTATTTTTAAAAATGTTTTGGTCTTGGGATGCTTTTGGATAGATTTCATCTTTTGTTATTCGTTGGCTAATATTAGTATGGATAAGTAGCTACATAGTACTTATTTTTTTTTGTATGTGTTTGCATTACAAGTTTACTATGTGAACTTATTATTGACTATTTTATTTAAATAGATCTGATTCCAATTTTCTTACATCACTATAAATGCAAACAAAAATATACCTATTATGTTTCAATGGTCCTATTTTAAACACAATACCTAATATACAATACCTAATATTCTTTAGAGACCGTAAATTCAGTATTCGTATTCAGACTTTCGATCGTAAGCTCTTGGGTAAATAATTGAATTTCGTTGACAATGAGCACTAATATTCATGTTATGCCAAATGAGATTGAATACATGCCGTTGTGGCCATCAATGTATAGGTAGGCAGGTAGCCCTTATAATTATTGTGGGTGTAATAATTAGTGCTACATTGTTAATTAAAGACAAAGGTGTGCTAATGAGACATGGCGGAGTGTGTGCCAGGAATGTTGATTAGCTCTAAAAATACTCGTCGCTGCAAACCGCAGACGTTGACTTGCTTCGTTAGTATTTATTGTGTGACTGTATAGTAGATATTTTGGAGGTAAGGGAACATTGCAGTTTTGGTTAGTTTATTTTATGTCTATGTTTCTTTTACTCGTTTATTTTGCTACAAAATGTGGTACCTACTCTGTTGTAATTAAGCATTTAACGTTTAAGTGAACTTAGTTTAACTGGGTTTTACTTCAGTTACTGATACTAAGAAATCTAGACTTGTAGTGTACCAAACAATGTGCATTCAATATAGTATCATTACAGTGAATTACCATGCAACGTGAGTCGACTCGAGTAAACGCATTACGGGAGGTAATATTCGATCCAGTCCATCATTAATGCGCCGTGCCAATCAAGAACTAAGTAGCTATGAACTAAGATATGGAGTTACCTGTTTACTCCGATTCCATAATAGCTATAGCGTGGGCAGAATAACAGCTAATTGTAGGTATCTTGTAACAGTTATCTCAAGATTTTCTGGAATAATGTTAAGAATAGATACCGCCCTACGTTTATCTGAGATTATACATATTATGCTATTATAAGTACCTATCCTGAAGGCATTGAAATAAGTTTTGTGGATTTGGTACGGGATCTTTAATTTAATTTTCGGATCAAGGTATCTACATAAGTGATGATAAGCTAACTAGGTGCATACTAGATAAATCATATTAGCGGATGTTCAAGTCATGGAGTGTCTGTCTTATTACGTACATACGTGATAAACATAACATTTTAGAAGTTAGCAATAGGTATAAGAGTTTCATGAAAAACACAAAAAGCACAAAAAAAAAACACAATTTAATACGTTATCAAATACCACGGTAATACCGTACGTGAAAAGCAATTTAGAAAGCGAAGCGTTGGAATCTCATAAAGTCATAAGTCAGATGCTCATGTAGCTGCCAAAATGGCTAATGACCGCGCACTAGGTGCGGTTGCGGACGAACCGAGCCAAAAACCAATTTGCGACACTAATAACATCGTAACCGTTGTTGTGCCGATCAGTTTAACTTGCTATGGTTCAAGTGTATCGAGGGTATGTTCGAATCTTGTGGGTGTTTTTTTTTGTGAACTTACCTATATTTTTATCTGACTTCCCCAAAAGGAGTTCTAAATTCGGATGTTTGCATTTTCTAGCCGACTTCCCAAAAAGGAGGAGGATCTCAATTCGTCGCGATCTATTTCTTAAGTTAAGATAGTACTACATATTTGATTTTGACCCAATTAGTTTTAGATGCCTGCCAGTTAGTTTTATCCTAAGTCAAGGTCTCAAAACAGATTTAAATTATAGGCACGTGTATTATAAGAGATGTTCTACAAAATGTAGGTATTGTATATTACGATTATTTCGTTTTGATGTTGTAATATCAGTCTTTAAGTTTGTGCCAGTTTCAGTTTGACTAAATTGTTTAAAATAATATTGTATTTCATGGTAATATTAGTTAGAGTTTAAGGACTTGTTGTATTATTTAGGTAATTCATCCAAGCTCTGGATAGGCCTGAAGTATTCTTCGGTCTACCAGGAAAGTCTACTTACCTGAAAACTTTCACTTTTCATTATCGGTCTGAGAATCTAACTAAAGATTTCGTTGAACTAAATCCTTGCAGTTTCACTGCCAGTAAAACTTTGGATATCATTAAAACAAAGACATTTTATTGGGATCATAACAGACAAAAAATTATAATAAAAATATTACAATTTCACTTGCAAGATCCTCAACCCTGTCTTCGCCATCATCACCCAATAAATTCTCCAACCTCAACAAACCCCAAAGCTAATTTGCACCAATAAATGAGTTTCACTTTTACGGGAACAAATTTCAATGGAGACTAATTAAAACGTTTTTTTAGACACCACCATTGGAACAAAAACTTGGCGTCGACTTGCCAACGATAGAAATACACCTGGACTTTTGAACGCATATAAAAGTTTTCCAATTTACAGGGGCTGATTGGAAAATTTTCGCCATTTTAGAGTGTTAACCGACCCTTGACTTTACCTTAGCCTTTTGAAGCAAATTAAAAGTGTTGGCGTTAACTCTTAATCCGGCTATTTCAAATGTTTCGTGTACAACATTATTTTTATGTGTCTTGTTTTTAAGTCATCAAGTTTTACTTGGGTAAATCTGTAGCATTTATTCTATTCATGCTGACTTCTTATGTATAAAATTACTAAAATTTCGTATGTTCTCAAGACTACGCGTAGGTGCCCGCTACGGTCGTAGGCCTACGCTACATGCGTAGCGATGCTGTCCTGTAACTTCATCGCCATGTAATTTTTTATTATTTTCTGTCCTCGATAACTATTAATTAAGGCCGGTTTATATCTCCTCTCGATATACATATATATATAGGTTAAAAAATCATGGGTATCGTAAGATTTTTTTGGTTAAGAGTAAGGTGTCTAGTATTTTGTAGAAGCTTTCTACGAATCTTTCAAATCAATACGATTAGTCATCATATAAATAATAGGTTATTGTATCTATTGAGATTAACCAATGGAATCAAAGCTTAGTGTTAGAACAATTATCTGGATGTCAGTCTTAATCATCGGGTTTGTACAAGCTGATTAATTTGTTGAGTAACTAGTTCAAAGGGGCTGAAAGCGTGTGTACTGCGTATGTAACAATTTTTCTTTGAATATAATTTTGTTCCATATATTATTTGACATTATATTTTCTTCTTGTTGTCAAAAACAAATATAAAAAATTATGTTAGTTGAAATCTAAATCCAAATATTGTAACGAGTCCTATTGTAACCATTAAATATTACTACTACTTTAGATTTTTATGTATTTTAGTATTGAGTTGTTTATGGCTGCGAAGTCTTCAGTCTTTATATAATACAAATCCACATAAATACGTGTTAATAGCCCGTAAACCAATGTAGGTCTACGGAACCCATGCAGTCATTAATTTGTACAATTAATTACCCAAATTATTGCGGTTCACGGTTGTTTAAAGTGGTGTCGCGTTACGTTGTCATCCCGATTACATCGTATTATGATTATTCAGATTAATTGGGTACAGATTAAGTGATTAGGTAACGTTTTGACTTCCATTTGTTTATAATCTCATCAGCGTGATAGTCTACTTAATAGTTTATAATAGGAAATTAGTCATATTAAAGGTTGTAGCTGGATTATGCCATTTTAGTATTTTTATTTATTTTCATGTATTTGTCAGTACCTAATGCATACCGTTTTATTAAAACTCAAAAACATACCTATTTAAATCTAATGCTTTTCAACAAAACGAACAAGAAGTTTTCCTTTAAAATAAAAATTGTTTAACGGCCCAGTTGCAGCAATGTACACGTCTGTATTCCTAATTTTATTCAACAATGTGAAATTACGTCCACAAAAAACTGTAGAACAATTACAAATCTCTAGTTAAAAAGTTTCCTCATGAATATTTTCGCTGAGTTATGGGCCCGAAGAGGAAGATAATAAAATTTGGTATAATTTAATTTTTATTGCAGCCCATGAATGAACAAAAGGGGGCTTGATTTGAATAATAATTAGGTTTTATTGTACACTAGCCGGTGCTAGGTTATGACTGCCAAGTACTCGCGACTCGCTGACGGCCAAGACGAAAGAGCGAGAATAAAAAGTCAGAGAAGGCGGGAAGAAATTAATAAGTTTGTAAAGCATTCGTGTAGTTAGATTTGTGAATTTCAGGCCATTCCTAAACCGGTAATGGATTAAGTGAAGCGTTACAAAAATAAAATTAACGAGGGGGCTTTCCCGGCGGAAGGCGACGGGAAGCGGACGCCCCGTCACTGACGGAAAAGTTATCTATATCTACAGCCGAATCTTAATAAAGTTTTCACGTTAAATTTGGTCCGTTTAGAAGCCAGTGGCAGCATATTTACTTAAATGGACTGGAAGTATTTACGAATACCAAATTCGATTTAATAAGTCAATTTATTACGGAGACACTGTTAAAGTAGCCACTTATTAGTTTAATTTTGTAGTCTTTTCTTGTTTCATTTGCTAGGACTCGTCTTTTTTCCGTTCGAAAGCTTGTATTTGACCTTCAAATTGTTGGGAGACTAACGTTGTAAAATATGGCTATTTATAAATTATTCAGGCTGCGGTACGTGTCTTGTGAAATTGAAATTTAGATACAGTTTAGTGGCTTTTATCTATTATGTAGTCGTAACTCTATTAAATGTTTTAGGTTTTCATTTGACCCGTTGCTGGATTTCTAGTCGGATTTTTTCTGTAAATATTTTAGATTTTTATTGCGTTGCTGATGACTATGAGGCTAAATTTATTAAAACGGCTTCAAATGGCGTATGTAATCGGCAAAAACATTTTCACGGATGATTGTTGAAATTAATCCCGGGCCCGCAGTGATGAATGACACAAGGAACGAATTCAAGTTACGTACAAATTGCGAGCATAAATTATTACGTTTTAATAATTTCCCGTACAGGCTGTCCGCTCTCTCAATCATAAGCCCCGCCAGGTGTCACCCCCATAAATCCGAGCTGGTTAAAAATTACAAGAATCCTTAACGGCACTGTTATAAACTAAGCTATAACAAATGCTAATTAAGCTTTTAGTGCTACTGCTAAAGTTATTGCCAGACAGGTGTCGGCTAGGTGGAGCCAGCAAAAAATATTACCTCGTCCGAACGCAATTTGATAAATCAAATATCACTGACTTGTTAATAGTTTGGCGTAGTTCAACACTTCATATCAGACCTAATTTACAGTTGGCTGAATTGTTTCATATCACTGCACACTAAAATACAATTCACAATAAATACGATTATGTCTAATTAAATGCGTCGTCATTCCAAAATTAAAATTGTCCAAAACATTTATTAAAAACGAAAATAAAGAAAAATTTTAATTTAGTGGAAGAGGCAACGAACCGTTTCCTTTTTTATAGCTGGCCAATTGAAACGTTTCCAGGTCTCTGAATAATTCATCTTTCGTTTGAACAAAGACGAAGTGGGCCGCGCGCGGCGATTCTTTGATCTTTTGTAATTGGAATCGATGCTCATATTAAAAAGAGAAATTCTTTAGAGCGACCGTTGAAATGCACCGAAGCCATTTTGTTCAAGACGATTAGGCAGTAGTGATTTGTCGTCGATAGTACCAAGTGCTGTTGGCGACAAATCCCTTTGTCTCTTTGGGATATTTTCCGGTACTTTTTGCTTTTGCTTTAAGCTACCTTCCTCAAGGTTTATCTTCGTTGTAATAACGAGGCGGCTGGCTATTAATTATGTTTGTAGAGCTATGTGTCGAGAGTGTAAGCTGTTTGCTAATGCTCCTCCGGTATGGTCGTGAGAGGACTGCCAATATTATATCGCGTAATAATATCAAGTGTACACATAATATGCTCCAGTTAAAACTTTATTAAGGTTCGAGATTTTTCGTGAGCGCAGTCAAAGTTTCGTTTGGGGTATGACAAGAATTTCTTCCAAGTGTTAGAGGGAGGAGTGAGATCGTGTTATTGGAGATAAAGTTCCGCTTTCCGATATTTACACGCTGTGCACATATCACTTATTGTAACTACTTTATTTTGACAGCGACGTTATATTTTTCTCACAAATATTTCTCGCTTGTATGACTTATTTTTTTATTTATATTTTTTTATCAGGCAGCATTTTCAGTCGCTTATACCTCTATTATGCTTATACATATGTTTACTATACCTACCTATCAAAAACTTGTCCACAAATATAATAAGATATTTATTTTCGCTGTAATATTGAATACGGCAGTGTCTATCGGAATTACTTTGGCAACTGTATCAATAAAGTCGCGAACTTGTGCAATAACATCTCCAATCGATTACATAATAGAGGGAAGATCCCGGTTGCTGTCCACACTTGTTTCTGTTTGTTTATCTGTACGTTTTATTATTAATAGTATTTCTTCTCATTTTTGGTCCAGTTGTTAGGTTAGATACGGCATATCGAAACTTTATCATGTTGTGGCTAACTCGTGGATTTGTAATACTAGATTTGGTTATTTCTGTATTATTTTTTGTTTGTTGGTGTTGTCCAAATGAAAAAAGAATGTTATTTTTACAAATGGATAAATATATAAGTAAAGGTATATTTATATTAACTTCACACAATTTATTAAATATTTGAACATTGAAATGGTTAGTAAATAGAAACGTGTCAGGGTAATGTAAGTAGGTACCTGTTATTTGTATTTGCTTTAAGTTCATTTTTTGGCAATCTGAAAGCAATAGTCTATAATAGTAAATTTACACAATCTTACAGATACAAAGACTTATTTTTTGTTTACCTTTGGGAAGGTACTCGTAATATAATAAAATAAACCTGCTTAGAAGTCCGATTATTTCGAGGCCACCGGCTCTGCGGTATTTTTAAATAAATGTCACAGTAAGCACAAGTTAAATTCGTAAGTACAGTCTATAAATTCAACTCATTTCAACTTCATGAGGATAGTCAGTAGAAGTTTAAAATTTAATCCCGGCATGGGTAAGAGAGCAGAAAAGTTAACCGCCCAAAACTTTGCGCGGGTACATACTGCTAACCTATTTATACTTAATTTTTACTGTATCTTGTAAGGTTGTTATTTTACATTTTATAACGCGTTTTAAAATAAAAACAGGAACGCGTATGGCTTAAAACATTAAATTCGATTCTGTAAAAAAGGTACCTACATTTTAAATATAATACATCGTGTTTTTCCAACGTTCAGTGTTTACCGTGAACAAACTGAGCTAAAAGATTTTTTTCAAAACACTTCCATTACGGAGGCTAAAATTTACCGACCAATTCCATCGGACAGTGTTTGACCTTTGGCCATTTCCCCGAAATCGTTTTATGAAGTCACTTTATTTGCATAAACTATGTTATGTACCGCGCTGTGCCGAAACATAACTACCGGACGATGAATTCTAATCTCAGTAAATGTAAATACATTTGTATACCTGTCTATATGTTTACCTGCTACATAAAACATTATAACGTTATACATTATATTCTAAGAAATATAATACAAATAACGTTCCCGTGCTCTTCACATACATACGTTGCTTAACTCGATCATGCACGTTCGGATTCGTGGCACGTTTTTATCATTCGTATATAACAAGTGAAAAACGTACACATACACTGGAGAAAAGTCGAGTTAGAAATCGCACAATAGTTGTGCGACGCTGCGAAATGTTCGCGCAGCAAACTTGCCGCCCCTAAAGGGTTGCTGGCTACTAAGTTTTTGCCTTTCTGAATGTAGATATTACGAGCTGAGATGTTGCTCTTGAGATGTTTTCGATGAATATGTAGCACGATATATTTTTTAACGACAAGGCTACATAATAACTATTGGAAAAATATATTTGTGTAGTAAGTACCAATACACTAGCTAGCAAATGGGATCGTTGTATTTTTTAAAGTACACTAAAATTACAATAACAAAAATTAACTTTTCCATATTTTACATAGAAAATATGTCTAACCGCCATGTTTATTCCTCAGCTTGATGAAATTGGAAAATCGGCCCTTAAACCAATAACCAACATTAGAAATTATTGTCAGATACATATTTCGAAATGACACGTTCTTACAAAGAATTCCAGCTTTATCGGGGCAAAAATAAACCGTATAAAACTCAAAGCCCTGAAACGGATAAAGGATTAGCGGATATACGTGTTCGACGATGTCACCTCCGACTTTATACCGATACACTGTGAATTCTTTAAAATGACTTTCCGATTCGAAAAGTGCTGCTCTATATGTTAGAGATGCATTCAAGACTTGCTTGCTTGCAGTAATGTCAACGTTTATGTTTATTTTGTACTGTGGCTTTTATTTTGTATGAGAACAATTTTGTAAGGAGTGTGGTGGTATCATATTTTTGAACGTCTTTTTATATTGTTATTATAAGAAAACTTTACCACGGAAGTTTTTAACTACCTATATTTTGGTTTCAATACGTGCAATGTGTATTAAACCTTTCTTATCTACTTACGTATAAAGCTAATGCAATTCGTCTTGGTATTTCTAGAAAGTTCATATTAGGTATACTACGTAATTGGCTGTTGTCACTACCCGTATTCGACGAGACACCGCTGCTAATACCCATAAGTCTCCTTTCCCAGCTACCTAGAAACCAATTACTGCATATAATGTGCGTTGTTCCCTCCGATTATATAGGGTAGGTGTTCCGTTTAACAGATGCTCCTTAAAAGGACAACTGGACCTCCGAAAGGGCAAAGTAAACATTTATAATCCATTGATGTCAATTGAAAATCAAAGTCAAACATATATTTTTTGTCATTAAACTATCCTTATGACAGAATGGCCGGTAGGCTAAGGAGTGACTTATAATTCTCTAACAATAGCTAACTCAGACAATATTGACTTTGTTTATGTTGCTTAAACGCGATTTATTTGATTAGAAGAATCGGCTCTTTAGTTACTAATGCATAACCTCTTGAGACAAGCTCGCGTCATATCACTAAATACATCCTTTAATTAGAACACCGACAGTGCGGAACTAGCATAGAACCTGCGTGTGGACAAGCTCAATAACTTAACAAATTTACAGCAGCTTTGTGCCCTCAAGTGGGAGATAGCATGAAGAAATATTATTAAGAACCTCTATGGATGAGCCGGGGTAGGGATGAGCTGGCACTGGGTTACGTCCCTAGGGGATAACAAATTCGTAACCTCATTACATTACCGCAGCCTCCGGGGCCTCGTGCGATACTTTGACAACCATTATGATTGTATTAATTTACATCAAATGTTGTTAAACACAGTTCAGCTAAGCACCGAATTGTCAAATATTATCAAACTAAATATTCTTAATATTTAGCCCTTCGTGATTTAGATTCCTTTGTCTTAGCTTTAGAACTTTAGGCTCGCAATTATTTAGAGCGTTTAAAATATGGGACGGAAAATTCATGGATAAGGATTATTTAAATAAAGTACTTTTGTCGGGCCACTAAGTCATAATTTAGCCGTGAATTTATCTAAATTATAATTATACACAAGTTTAGGAAAGCAATATTATTTGTATAACGTTGTCTGGCTTTGTTTTAAACACTAAGCTTTGTTCTGCTTTACAGACTAAAAAATTTATAAAAGCAATATATAAAGTGCATATTAAAAGGGGCTATTATACTGGGTATTGGTTTCACATGGATTTCCATAGGAAATGATGTAAAAAAATGGTATTAAATAGTGCCTACAATTTTATTTAGCCCATGCTTTCACACTCGAATCTAGTGGAGTCATAGTGTTACCTAATAAGTTCATTAAATTTGAATGTCTGATTCCTTTATTCCTATTTTTTATGGCTTATACTTTACACTAACATATGTATGTGTTTCTGTTTTTAAGTATACCAACAATATTTGTATGAAATAACCCTCGCGGAATCTAAACTTACCACCGTTTGATATTCAAGCTTTACCATTAATTGTATATCGATACGTAATACAGCGGTTCGAGTGTTAGGTAATACTCCTAAGTAACTAATGGGTAAATAATAGGCGAGAGGCGCTACTTACATACAAGTAAAACACGCAGAAGGACCATTTAATGACTGATGACGGCCATGATTAAGAAAATTGTACTGTTTTTAATATGCCTAAACAGAATAGACAAAGTAAATGCTTAAATCCCATTAATAAAATGAAATAAAATATTTTGCACTTGACGGTTTAAGGATCAAGAACCGAAGTCTTATAATTTTTGGGTAAGCTCAATATCTATAAAAATGGCTTATTCTAATCTAATGTTAAAAAACATAAATGACGTGTACGTTCTCTACTAACTTAACTGTACCCTTAATATTTTTCACTATTTTATTCCTGATTTCATACAATATGATTAATACAAAAGGCAAAATAAACCCAACACTTTATGGCCATGGTCCTTCTGCACTAACACTTGCGTATCGCAGGCAGAACTATCGTATCCTGCATGTTAGATTAGCAGGTATGCGGGCGCAGTGCAAAGATGACGTGTGTGATAATGTTCGTGTACGTGTCTATACGCAGTGCATCGAATGTACGCAAATACTTGGCACTTGTGATTGACTTGTTTGTTTGATGTTCGTTGATTTGGTACCAGTTTTCCTGTGACAATGTGAAATAATGTCAATTAGAAAGATTATGAGAAGGTAATGTCGCAAATACCATTAAAACTAGTATGATATTTACATACCTGGTTAAAATTAAATATATAATATAACACATCAAACAACGTGTTTAAAATGAAAGCACCTTCTAGGAAACTATCATATTTTTGAGACTTCTACCCCAACTTTTCCGATTATTCAATGACCGCTAGAAAAGTGTTGATATTGTTTGTATTTTTACAAAACACATAATTTCTTATAAGTGGCAATTATTTTAAACATTGTAACTTTCAAACTCAAAGCAATATAATTTATTAATCCTTTTATGTTTGCTGAAAGATTCCTTTGTTAGCCATGTCTGCGAGGTATTGAACACAAGATTTCATTACGCGTAGTGGCCGGTATCGTCTTTATAGTGTCATAAACGAGGAAATAACATTAAAAGGGAGCGTAAAAACGACGACCTGTGGCATTGCATTCCAGCTTAACGTCCATACCGCACATTTATATAACCTTAAGATATATTGGTCCACCATTTTATTTATGCTTTTCAAGGTATTGTTTGGAAGACTATTTTATGGTCCATTGCTTTATAGTTTTTTCTTCTTTTTCATCTCAGACTTTGGGGATAACTTTTGTAATAGAGAATGGTGTCGTGAGCGTAATGGAGTTTGAACAGCAAAAAAATACACTAGTCGTATTTACCTCTAGGGGTGGTCCGATCAATTCCGTATTTGGTCATAAGTGTGTGAGATTAGAATGAAATGGTTGAGTAATTTTACCTCAACCTGTCATGAAAATCAGACGCATGAATAAATTACAGTAACCTTAATTGTGCTCAAACCTTACAATAGGTGTCATTAATTAAATGCTCATCCAACCAAAATAGCTGGGCGCACTGTATCAATACAATCGAACCGCGCCATTAACGAACATCATCTGTACATCTAAACGGCCAACAAAAATTAATTATGATTTACGATAATTAATTGTAAATTACAAACAACGGGATGAATGGTGCGACACAATTAACTGTGTAATCGCAAGTCGGTGAGTCAGTGAAGGCATACCGCACAAAGCGGGCAACAGATGCGAGCATTAAAATTAACATGGTTGTTAATTGTTGTAAACAACACACACGGTACTAATGGAAGTAAGGTATCACTCCATTTAATTGCCCATATATGTGCTGAGGTTACCACGTTAATTGGAACTAATAACGTTGCCAGTGCCGCATTCAAACTACACGCCCTAAATTGCTTTACTATAAAATTTAATCATTGTTTTCGTTGACATTGTGGAAGGTTGATAAAACTTCGATGCAAACATCCAATGAAGCAGAAAGGTTGTTATTTATTCATGTTATGTTTTATTATATCCATTTTAATTATGCTAAAAATATATTTTCTGCTATATAACTATTGTTAAACCGCTTAAAGTAATCGAGATAAATTTTCTAAAATTTTAGGTACGCAAACAATGCCGTTCGAGTTTTAACCGTAAGCTCTTGAGCACAAAGTTGGTTATTATTTGCTTATTCACAATGTTCGTCTAAGTCGTCGGCCCACAGTTGCGAAGTAGCAGACATTGTAAACACTGGAAAGACTAAGTACGCGAGTAAGTAACGTAGCTAATATGTTACTCAGGGAACAAAGTGCCTCGTTTGCACCAAGACCAATAGTCGGACAGTGCATTAGTTAAATGGATACGCTTAGCTCTATAGTTCCGCCCAAGTTTCTCCTCAATCCAACCAGTAACTTAGATTACTACTGTTGAGTCGAAATGCAAACAATGTCTATAGCGAGATGAAATGTCAATGTTCTCGACAACATCTTTGATCCCGTTGTTTGTTGTTCTGTTCAGTTCATGTACAATTAAATCCTGAATTTCTTGAAGTAATGGAATACCAGACACTGATTTCTGTGTAGGAACATTCCCCTTTTAGACTTAAATTTGCAATGGAGTGTAGGCATTTATTTTCTGATCATTAAGTTCGTCCGCGGTAATACATTTTATCAGTATCATATTGCGGGTAATACAATAAAGAGGGAAATATTGTTCGTTGGTTACGGCAACAAAATACTGTTTATCAAACCCCATGTAAATAGTGATACTCGTAAATATACTGGCTGGCATTTTTGAGTTTAATGGATCGCTGCTCGATACTTTTTAATGTAGTTTTCTTTGTTTAATTGATAGCAGGTGCCTTCTACCGAGACTCAAATAGTCAGTGAAGTATTTATCGTTAATATTCATCTCATAGTAAGATAAAGTTTAATACACAATTACAAATCTCAGCTGTATCACAATCACAAACTGCAAGCCACAAAAAGGTCAGCTCAAAGTGTAAACAGCGAGCGATTCCAAGGGGTCGTACAGATAGCTGCGCTAAATGCAATATTCAAAACGAGTGTGCAATGGGGCACTCGGGACGTACAGACACACGTATGAGTGCCTGATTGCTCTGAGAATAGTGCTTCGTATGAATCTGTGAGGGTCACTGAAGCTCGCATAAAACTGCTATTTATCCCGTGTCATTTGATGCTTTTCGGGTAATGGGATTTTTAGTAACGCTGTGATGTGGTTTTGTTTTAATTATGTGAGGAGGTTAATTATAACTTCGAGTAGTTCGATTGATGAACAATGGATGAATATATCGCCTCACTGAGGAAGTAGTGGAAAGTGAATAATAAAGACTTGCGTTTAATATCTTCTCTACAGTGATTGTTGGAATTGATAGGATGGTTGATCAAATAAGTTTTGTTATATTACTGTTATACCTCTAGTTTTTGCTGATGTACTGAGTGGACTTGCATGTTTAAAATAAGTTTTAACCAAAGATAGTAATTAAATCATTATTCTTCGGGGTTAAGTTTAGGGATAATAGGCAAAAATATTGAAAAATGGAGAAAAAGAACAAAAATAACACTTCTTATAATATGGCATAGTCACTTTTAAAACCCTGTGCTATGCAACTGTGCATTAAAATAGAACATGTTTTGCTAGACTCACTTGAAAAAGCTATCCATTTTACCTAAAAAATATGTCGACATGGTTTTTGTGGTCTCCGTTTCGATGTTTGAGTCTTCTCAATTCATGAATATTTGTAGAATGCCCATGTATTTCTGTTTCGTGGATAGGTAAACTTTTTGTATGAAAACAAAACTTCAGCGACGTAGTCACTGGCAAAAGCTATTTAAAAAACGTTTAACGTCTGCCCATACCCCGTAAAGGTTAAAAAAACATCAAGCTTTTAAAAAATGTACGAAATATGATTTTTTTTTATTCACCGGGGTTATTGGCAAAGGTCGAGCGTTGTCAACCGTACATATTTGTTCACACAAAGCTACGCATGCATGAAATCCTATTTTACGGCTCGTATCCTTCCGTTTAGAGCGCCTTTTGAATGGGCCGTGTCTGAGCTCACTCGAATATCTTAAACCATATGTTGCCAGCTAGCGCTCGCGTCGGGGAATCGACTAGTTTACTATATTTACATACTGTCTTTTTGGTGTACCTTTTCCGTCTCGACGAGTGAATTTCATGAATTAACGTGCAACATCTGGTATTTTTTTCGGAAATTCCTTTTTTGTAGCTGAAAATTGAGTGTAAAGCCAAAAACTGAACCATTTATTACGGTAACTATACAAATAAACTGAAAGTCCACAAAAACTAGCGATAGCTTTTAAATCTTTCACATTTTCTCAGAAAACCGTATATTAAACTAATTGAAACTTTAATCAGAAGCAGCGTAATAAATAACTGAGCAACAGTATTCTATAATAGTTGTAGTTAATTTATGATCGTTTACGGCGGCGCATATGGAAATCCGTTGGGCGGCCCGCCGTAGATATCGCGAACAGAGCCTGGGCGTCGTCGCGACCACGTGGCCAAAGTAAACCCACAGACATTAACCAGTACACAAGAACAAGGTCATATGTAACCCTTAAATTAATGGCCACACAATTTCTAAGAAGATTTTGGGCTGGAAAATGTCTTGCGAGGAAATTAGTTTGCGCGTCGCCGCGTCGTTTAAATCTAAGACTGAGATATTTTTTAATATTTTGTTAGAAATGTATTACTAGCGTGTATATATTGATAGTTAAGTAAATTGCAACATATTGGAACGTAGCACCAGAAACCAATTTGCGCTTAATTGAACAAATGAAATCCCCACGAAATGGTTTTCAACTATACACTAACAAAAAAAAAAACATAAAATTAATTCAGTTCACTGGCTCTTCAGTAATATTTAACCTGCACACACACTAACTAGACAGCAGCTAAATTGTATTCGAGCCAAAGAGTAGCTCTCACAGTACAGTACCCATAAACAATGAGGAAATAATAACGTACAGATTGAAACGCGGTTAAAACTCGCGCACTCACAAAAGGTCCCGCGGGCCAACGTTTATTGTTCAACGCATTTTAATGAGCCCTACTATGACCGACCTGAATAACGATGAAGGACCTAAAGCTAACTTTATATTTATAATTATATTTTGAAGGCTATGTGTTATAATTTTGTTTTAGGTTTTCATCAATGATTTAAACTTCGGGCACCCTGATGAACTTTCAACTCACTTTAGCTCAACTGAATACACACAAGCCAACAGAAAGGAGGGCAACTTAACTCATTGATGATTTTAAGCTCATGATTCAAGAAAAAACAATAATTAGGTATATTTTTCTTTTTATTCGGGATAAAAGTAAAGGTCACTAGTGACGTGTTTAATTATACGTTACAAATGACGTACAAGTTATACAATCTCGCTTTTACCATAAAACATGACTCACAGTCAAACACTACGCCATTGCCAATATCTGTTGTTTGTTTTGTAACATTTCCCAGTACAAACAAGAAAAACATTTATCGCAAACAATACTTCTTATTGGTTGTACATACAGCGGCCCCACACGCTATCACCGTGCAATACATTGTATAAATTACAACGTTCAACGGTAAATCATATCCCGGCATAATAATTTAATGCGATGCCTCTAAGACGAATAACGGTGGCGGACAATGAAAAATAATTAAAAGTAATAAATCTCTCTGCAGGTAACAAAAACGTGAAGTGCTTAATAAACGTCGCATGCTTGTGGAGGAGCGTGGGAAAAGGCACACGTGCCCGGATCCTTATTCCGGACAACGTGTCGGTGTTCGAGATGTAACTTGTCCGGTGTCGGCGACTGTGTTAACATGCTCATTATCGGGTATGGTGATGGCCATCTGTGTAATGTGAGTAGGACTTCAGAACGTTTCATTCGATGATGTAGTTGTAGGATTCTTGTTTTGTATCTTTCAAGTCTTGTATCATGGTTGTTATAACAACTAATACTAATATTTTTTTTTTATGTAGACGACTTCTTTACTGCTCTATATGTATTTCAAAGCTAAGCTTTCACGCGTTCAGAATGTATTAAGTTTAATAAATGTTTTCTAAATATAACCATAAAACATTTCATCGACATCAAAGTAAAAGCCAGTTTTCATAACACAATTATTGCTGCTACAATCATCTCTGAATAATATTATATTAATATAATTTCGTTGTATAATTTGTCGCGTCGCTGTCAGAATAACACCGGCCGGGGATAACGGTGCCTTCTCTCGGAACATGAGATTAGAATGGACACCTGAAACCATTGCTGTCCTTAATTACGTTTTAATTACTCTTGATTCTTTCAATCGCTTTGAATAATTAAACAATTTTGTTATAAATTCACGGGATTTTTTACGGTTTTGTTATGGGCCATTGTGATGATCTTTTTGGATGGGGAAGCTGTATTGTATGTATGCTGAAATATAGGAAAATATTAGAACGACATTCCATTTTAATGTTAGTTATTTAGTAGGGACAATACTTATACATTTTAGTGCAACTTTTTCCAATAGTGCTCTAATTATTTTTGAGTAAGGTATTCCATTAATCGCCCACTGTTCTTCGACCTCCTGTAAATCGTTGAACACTTTACTCCACAAGTCCGCGGTCTACAACACAGCTGTAACATTTCACGAGGCATCCATAGACAAATAAGTAGCGGTTTCACGAAACCCGTGCCGTGCCTCCACCGTTCGCTTTCTTGCAACAATAATGGGGTTAGGTGCTGTATTTATGACCGAGACTGGATAAAATTATGTGGCGTCGTACTAATATTGCCAAGGAACACTGCATGTGGCCTGTTCCCACGGCCGTAGCTACCCTGAGCTAAATCTCTTCTTATTTTGGTGTAAAACATACGTTCTTTTGTCTCACGCAAGGGTGTCGTGGTTAGCTAATCCTGACCGTGAAGTGGAAGGTCGGGTAAAATAAAAGAACGAAGATAAAAAGAGACCATTATGCATTAGGAATCGCTAAAATAAACATCACTAAAAAAAAAACGCTTAAAACTCTTATACTGTTTAAATAAAAAATACAGTTTTTTCTTTTCAACTTTGCTAGTCTTGTAAACATTTTCAAGCAAAGAGCAATTTCGACAACATGGTTTGCGGGTTTCTAAAAATTTTATAATTATACTCTTTTGTAGGTAGTTATATAAAAAAAACCCATCAAGTACACAGTTTAGGTTTCAGTAATTGTAATAAAAGTTAACTGAGCGGCAGCGTAAGTAAATCTGTAGCGTTGGAATCACCTGGGCGGGTCGCTTCAGAGAATTAAAGTGACTCCGCTTTGCTTTTATTTTAATACGTCGGCGTCGTAGCCTGCCGTCTGCTGTAGACCGTAGACTTTCGTAGCGCCGTAGACTTTCGTAGCACCGTAGTTACTTCGTAGCGCTAAGCAAGCAATGTCGTTAGACTTAGTGCAATTTGCTCCTATGTGTAAGTCGCTTGGCAATTGCCGTTATAAGCTGTAGCACACACTTTGATGCTGTTACTTGAAATAAAAGCTTTTAAACAACTCAGAAACCAGTTTATTCGTCTTTCTAGAAACCAACACTTATATTTGCCGAGAAATTGATAACAATTGTGTAATATGTAGAGGTATATTCTTAGTCACAGAAAACCTTCCTCCTAAAAATACACACTTATGCGCAATAAAAAAATATATGAAACAGAAAAAGTTGAAAGTTTTTATCTATAAATAATAAAACACAACGTGACATTGTGACTTGAACAGCATTCGGTTACGACAAGCACATGTATACAGAGGGTTGAATAATTTACGAGTGCACTAACTTTGGCACGGCGGGACCCGTTCGGTACAGATGCGGGAAGTACATATATCAAACCGGGCCGAAGGTTACAACTTCAATAAAACTTGAGCGAAACTTATTCAAACGCGGCGGCCGGTGAAAGCTGTTTTTAACTTGTACCCGCGAGGGATCACCCATACAAATAAAGAGTTAGTTCCGATATGAAAGCGGATTTCTTTTTCTGAAATAACTTTTAGAAAACATTCTTGGCTGTTTGCCATTTTAAGTAAATTTTCTGTTTTTTTTTTTTTTTTTTTTTGTATGCGTAGCTTTTGTATGGGCAGGCGGCCAACCTGGTGGCTTGGTGATACATACTTCAACTTTATTGTTCGTAGCTTTAATATTATTATTAAAAAAAGTACTGAAAATTATTTCATATGAAGTAAAAAATATGCCTCTACTTTTACTTCGATAAAGCAGTTTATTTATGGTCTGTTTACCAAATATTTATGATCAACATGATTCAAAGGCCCGTCGAGAGTTAAGTGTCGTAAAGTACATAAAACATTTGTGATTCCTCCCCCAGAGGGTAATGTTTGATTTACTTTGGATTATAATTTATGGAATAAGTAAATCATAATATTCGATAAATTAGCATTATTTTATGTTACCTATTTATTTCAGATTAAGTATTGACTGTTAATAAAAATAAAGCCTTAAGGGTATTTAAAAGTATAATACTGTTAACATTACTGTTAACAGTATGAAAATGGCAGTTGGAGTAGAGTCAGATCCGGTGCCTACTAGCAGGACATCACGGAATCAGTAGGTGATGAATAGTAATGTGCCTTAATGTTATGGCTTTAAAGTGCAAATTTCAATGATAGTTGCCATAGTTACAAAAAAGGCTGTAATTAAATTAATTCCATTACACCACTCTAAAATCTGAAATTATTTAGCGTTCTATAATTTCAAGTAGTGTGTTGATATTAATTAATTAACCAGTTACCAAAAATATAAACCTGTGTTTTTGCAGTTTTCAGCTGTAATTTTTCAAGGTAAAATATCATTTTTGCATGACTGATATAATTGTCAATTGCACCAAAAACCGATCAGACCATAACTTGAAGTTGCTTAATACTGAGTATTCACCTTCATTGAGCTAAGTATTTGTAAAAAAAACCACCTTAAAAATAATACTAAAACTCCAGAAATCTGTCGAAATACCGATAGCAAACGTGGAAATCTGTGTTTTTGCCAACAAAGGCGCGCGGCCGCGACTCGGGGCCTACTTGGCGCACAAAACACACATTTGCATAAAACTCGAATTGGCCTCAACGATGTGTATGCCACTGTTGTAATGCAACTTTAAAACTGGATCTCTAACATTACAAGCCGCAACTTCCTCTGCATTTCCGAAGATAACTTTTTAAGCGGTTCGTTTCGTAGATTCGTTTGGTTTCTGTAGAAAGTTTTTGGGAGGAAATTTTAATTTATGAATCTTTTAGTGATTATTGTCATCCGCCTAGCCTTTTCCCATCTATGTTGGGGTCGGCTTCCAGTCATACCTGAGGCAGCTGAGTACCTGTTTTTTTACGACGAACGACTGTCTATCTGACCTTTGGTTTAAGACTGGTTGTCCGTTATCATGTCTTTATATTTTTTTCTAGCCTTGCGTCTTTATATAAACGTGCAAACTCACTACTACAATGGATTCTAATCAAACACCATTTCATTTTATCACCATATCTGTTCAACAATAAAATATCCGTCTCAACACTAGTTCCGATTTACCTACATATGTTACTCAATTTGCAACATAAAGCTGAGAGCACACGCGAGGCGCGGCGTCAAATCTTGTCACTCGTTCAATAAAGAGCAAATAAACTCGAGTTCCGAGTACATTTGAGCTCACACTCGTGTTCAAGCAAGCTCTTGAAGCGCCACTCTGTAAGTGTTTAGCAAACTGTGTAAACAATACCTTCTTGTGATTTATGTAAAGCTTTCGTATTTATTTTCGATATTTTATTTTTTAAGAATAATGACAAGATTATTTTGAATTTTGATTTAACATGCAATAGTTACATGAACAGTTGTTGTTGTGTACTTGTAGGTGTCTGTCTATATATTTTGTGATAGAACATTGAAGGAAACTGTGTAAATAAAACTTGCGAAGGATGGATGCCGCTCACGAAATAAGTTTTTTTTTTAGTATTTCCAGCCAGAAAAAAGCATCTATTTTTGTAAGGTATATTTAGATTTAAATGTTATACGTTAGTCTGTAGTCGTGATTTGTCAACATTAAATTTTAAAAATATTTTCGTAAATAGACGTTGACATGACTCATCTGTATCCTGAAGAAACTCTTCGATTTAATCTTCTTATTTTGAAAAAGAAACTCTGTAATAAAATTGCTTTATACTATTTTTAGTAACTGTTGTTATATTTTATCAGTGTCGACATGCACGTAGGAGGGATCATAATTCGCAGCTCCCTCGAGGTACACTGGGAAGAACAAAAGAAATAAACAGTTTGTTGCACTGTTCGACTCCATTCACTAGGCGCTTTTAACTTAATAATAGATCTGTAACGCCCTTTCAAAGAGTGTTATAAATAACATAAAAATCATTCGACTTATGTTTTTTTTTCTTTAATTATCAGTATAATTGAATCCTAATTTTATCACACTATTGTGTTGACATAGTCATTATTTTGAAATATTTTGGGCTATCTACGTTCCCTCCTACCCCAGTACACCATAATCGTATTAAAACGCCTCCATTACACAGGATAATTATAAATTTTTAATGAACTCAATCTGTGTAAGTCTATCAACACCCGAGCACGGTAACTTTTCCAATAAACTCGACCTCTATGCGGAAAATCAAGTAATTTATTTTACAATCTTAATCTCCACGTTATCGCGTGGAAAAATAATTTATATTTGACTCTTGTACAATAAAATATACGTGACTACCAACTTGGGAAAAAGAACGTCTGGAGATAACAAAAGGAAAAGTATTATAAATTTTATTTTCCACTTTTATCAGCATTATAGCAAGTACCTAATCTAAAGGTAAAAGACATTGTGATGGAACTCGATTAAATTAAGTTACTACAGCGAAAAGGAGAGCAATTTCGATTCTCATAGAATTCAAATGAGCTTTTTATTCAAACACAAGACTGGAGGAAACACTAAAACAGACGTTTAGCTCCATTGCATCGGGACATACCTCCCGCTTACGTTTTTAAACTTGATATTGCTGATCTCTGAGAAAAACCTTTGACATCAGCGGGACATCTACATACTGTATAATTTTAAACCTGATCTTATTATTCTTATATTTTTCCATAAGTAGCAGTGCACTTTAACCTTTTATAGGTTTGTATGCATGTACCACTATCGGGCACAGCAAGCTTTTTATCGGCCGATAGCTTATTGGGATTTCCAATTGGTATCGGAATATATGGGAATGCGTATATTTGCCGATTTAAAACCGACCACGAAAAATTACAGAGGCTCAACCAGATTACGATTGAGCTTTTGTAAATTTTTATCTTCCAATAAAACTTTACTGTGTGGTTAGACCCTCGGACGGTATTGCTTACACTTGATTAAATAAATAACAAAATAAACGTAAGTGAATATCGTTTAATCAAATAATAATCTAACAGATCTTACAAGAAAGCCAGGCGATATACATTTTATAGTCATGGAATAGTTTTCATCTTTACAATACGCAATGAAATATAAACACTAGAATATAGTTTATTAAAGCTATAGACGTCTTACAGCGATAGATATTGTTATATTAAAGTACCTAGTACCATCAAATGAGACCTTACAAATACTTCTTATAATTTGATATGATTATGTATCTAAATTCATTCGTTAATTGATTTCAATGCTAATTAACTAGAAAATTCTAAACAATTATTTTTACAAACATTTATAAAAGTAATATTTTACAACAGGTATTTTAGAGAACAATTGTAACCGTCAAATAATAACACAAATATAAAAACTTCGGAGATGTCAAATGATATGTAATAATTTCAATAAATAATCTGATATAAATTCGACATACCTAATTATTATACAATCTAGGGATCAATTTTCCTACTTTAAGTATACAATTTACTACAGCAAAACCGATGGCATGGTTTGAACAATCTATCCGAAAATATCTACTTAATCAGAGGCCGTAATAAAATATAGGTAACATTTACCCAACAAAAGTCACTCATCACAATTATTCTAAGTCTAACATCAGCGCTAAGATTGGATATATTACACTTAAAATATATTTTGTTGCTCCATTTATCATAAGCGGGATGTAAACGAGACTGTACAAGAGGTATGTACAAACTTATGTACTAGTTAATGTATATTTCTACGTAGCTGCTATGAATGCCTACCGGAGTGGAATTAGCTTCAATACTGTGTCCAGCTTTTGGCTGCAACAGAAATGAAAACCTTGATAACGTGTGGAAGCTGGGTTATACTGTAAGCGGAATATGGGTGCAGGGAGCGATTCTCAGAATAATTTGCATGTTTATGGTGTCAGAAATAAAGGTAAGTATGAGTTGCTTTTTAATATAATTGGTATTGTACCGATTTATTTTAGTGGTTTTATTTAAAACACTATCATTACAAAATAAATATATAACCTTAAAATAAAAGTAGGTAGGGCTTCGCCTTACAAAAAACCGCTACTCCGTATTCATTACTACGCTATTTGAAAAGTCCCACATTGCCACATTAATTGACTCAACATTACCCGCTAACATTATCACAAAAGCCTCCCTCATATTTGAACACGAAATGTAACTGCGCCAATTACGTAATTTGCAATCGCGATAACTGTGAAATTATCGTTATCGCTACATAGGTTACTGTTAGTAACACCAGTTGCTCGCCGATTGCCGAGATAGGTTATGTCGGTAATGGCTATAGGCTTTGGTAGAAAATGAGATAGCCTACTTGCGTTCTTAATTTAAAAGTATATATTTAAGGAGCAGATGAATAAAGTGGGCTTCAGTAAACAAAGCTTTAAAGTGCTTCAAGAAAGTAATAAAATGTAAAGTTACCTTTGTAATGCATATCTCGATGCATGCTTGGACAAGTCTTCCCAGGATACTGAAAATTTAAAATTAATTAACACACGTTGTCAAGTCAGGCTTTCACTAAGCAAACAAGATTCATTTGTGCTAAATAATAGTGCAGCTAACCATTTTACAAGGGCATACACAATGCAAGACTAAGTATATCGCTTAGGTACCCAGCTTAGCATACAATATGAATTATTAAGCGCGTCTCCAGAGGAGTTTGTGCTTAATTTGATTTCCTATAAGGTGTAATTTACCTTGCTAAGATCGAAGTCAATGTTGGTCCTCACGGCTCGATGGTGGAGAGGCTGGGGCGGCCTAAAGTTGTTGCCGAGGGGAGCCTTGGGGTGCCTGGCGTCGCCTTGCATCAACCGCCTCAAGCCGTGCAACTACAGTCATGAAATTCAATTATGTTGACACTAAAGTTCTTGAAAGTAAAATGACTAACCCTATTTCGGTATTTTATGAAGCCTCGGCCAAATAATATTACGGGAGATGCTGTTGCTTATTTTGATCACGTTGAAGAGAAAATTGCTCTACAGTGTAATTTTATTCATGTATTGTCTAGAACCTTGAATAAGCTATTATGTTAAAATCAGTACTCGCTGTTATCTTAGAACGATCCGTTTGTTTAACGTTATATTTATTTTTAAATAATAAATTTAACCCAATGTTTGAATGCTGTAATTTTGAAATTTCTCGGTTCAATTTCATTACAAAGAAGTGTAAGGTGGAGAGCTATTTCAAGTAAATTGAAATTTCTTCCTTTTATAACGTTGGTTGACTACTATTCAGTATAGGTATGTTGTTGCCACAGTCGGATTAACTGGCTCGGAACACGCGACCGCGGCTATCTGATTCGCATCGTTGTTTACGCTGTATTAAACAATTTGATTCTGATTATAGACTCCGCCTAAACTTTGATTTTACCAACTGTAATTTGGTTTGTATTGTGGTGCGAAGGCTTTATTTGACTTTGGTACGCTTATCATGGATTTCATTACTGTTGTTTTATTGGTACCACATGCTTGATGATTCAATCATACATTTTAAACTGGAGCTTATCATGACAATGCGTAACCACTCGTAGTATTACGGTGAGGCTAGGTGACGCTGGCCACTGGCTAGCGGCATCAACGACGTCCAACTTTATGTTCAACTGTCAAGCTAACACGTATTATTAGTTTTATTTCAGTTTTTACGAGTTTCCCTCGCGCAGTAAATGTGTGTGGGGGATTTTTATTAGCATAAAACTAAGCACGTTAGTGGTGTTGTAAATTGCGCTTCAAGCAGCGACCACATGGCGTTCGCTCAACTCCCCGCGAGATTGCAAGCAGTTTCCACTAGCACTTAATTTTCCGACCAACACAAACGGAAAACATAAACAATGATTTATAATAACAGCCACACAACGCGGCACTTTCAGTTTACTTTTAACACGTACATAATTCACGGCGGAGTCTTTGTCTAAAGGCGAGGGACGTGAGTTGTTTATTGTAGCGTGGGCACAAATGAAAATGTTATTACGCTGGCCCCAACCACGCTTGAATACACAGATACGAACATGTCTTCGACTGGATGCGCCGTGCGGCCCGGGCGCGGGACAACTGCGGCTATTAAGCAGACCCGCTGAAATATGGGCCGCGATTGTAATTCACGAGTAGAACAGCTTATTTAGTTTTAACGTCTTTCGCACTACAGCGTACTTTATGCATATTCAAACTTTTTCATTAAGAAAATTGAAACTAGCACAAAACTCGATGAATACACTTTAATTGAAAAGTTTACTTTCTCAGAAGTTTATGCACGAAATGAGTTAAAGTTTCAATGCGTTTTCAGAAGTTTGGCTCGTAGTCATTATTTCGTATATTCATGACAAAACATCGTTTGTAGACTATTTAAATGCTCGAATTTTATCTATACACTCGTTAACTTGTTTCAGGTCACTTTGAGCGTTGCTGTTCCATAATTCCTACATCTGTAGTCAAACAAGGAAGGCAGGGAGGCGTATAATGCAAACGGCGAACTTGAACGGATGCAGTTACCGCACATATTGATTGTTACCACTGAGCGGGTTGACCCACTCCTCAGTAGAGCTCAATGTCGAATGTTCCACGTTCTCCACTAATGCACTTTTGATGGTCGCTTCAAAGAGTAGGTATAATGGTTTTGTGTGAAATTATCAGGTAGGGAAGTGGAATTTCGTTACAATGTGGGCCACGAAATATAAAGTTGTCATTCAATTAAAATCGAATCATCAACACTGAAGTGAAATTATGGCCAAATTATGTTGAGTATCAGCTCTTTTCGAATTATGAATTTTGAATTAAGTAGGTTACAAAATGAAATAAAGTGTGGAGACTACAGTTTCTGAATAAGTAGGTACAAGCTTTTCAAGTGTACAGGTTGAAGTAGTGGAAAGTTTGGAGTGCCACTTCTTCATAACATAAACATGTGGAATTAGAAGGCAGGTCTCTACAGAATAAGTAGGTAATCTTTTAATGCTTTGAACTTCATTTTATTTTTAAGTTTGTTCTGTTTAATATACCTACCTAATTCTTTTGGATTGGATTTTTGAAATCGATTAAGATGATGTATAACATTGATTCGTTTTATGTAACAAATGTTTTTAATTACGTAGTTGAATTGACAGTTTAAAAGTTAAATCGTCTTTCAATACCCAGTTGTTGGTTTTTATAAGTTGAGCCGGCAGATGCAGCTGTTTCATCGAAAGTTTCCAATCCAAGACCGACGTGGTACACCGTAAGTTCTAACTATAATTTGTATAGTCCTCAGCAAAACTTGATGAACTTGTCCGACCAATAATCGTCTTGAAGAAATTTGATTGTAGAAAATCAATCTTTCAATTTATAATTCCGACGATGCCGTACACTCTACAAGTTTTTTTTTTATAAAGTGTGAGACGCTGTGTAGGTATATTTATTTATAAATATACGGGACCTAAATGTATAGGTACATACATACGATATCTTTACTACTTTATCTTTACTCAACGTTTTTGCGTATATTTTTGGTCATTATTGGTATCCGAGTTCCGAAGTTTAGCGTGATCGTGGTCCCAGCCGCAACAGCTTTTTCTAAATCATCATAACAAAGTTAGCATCCTAGTTAAGTCTCAAAGTACCTGTTGTTTGGTGATATAGATGGGCTTGTTGACAATGATCCAGGTGACGGTCTCGTAGCAGGCGGGCGCCGTGGTGGAGCCGTCGTACGTCATGTAGTAGTCCGTGTCCGGCAGGAGCCCCCGGACCGATAGCTTGTTCACCGGCATTTCCGCACCTTTGCAGAGAAAGAAGGATTGACTAATTTTATAATTTCGTTGTATTTGATAAAAATAAATTTCGTTTGGATTATCTCTTTTCTTAATAGGTAATGAATTATAATTGTAAATATATGTATTACAAATAAACAAACTACTTATAATTTTAAGCGTTAGATTAGTAATTGAATTTTATACTTACTAGAAGCCAGACAATGTGTAAATATTTATATTATTTATCTGTTAATGAATTAGATAAACAAATGGTTTGCAAGTAAAACCTCTGCAGTGCTATTTCAAAAACTTAAATAGATGTTTTTGGTGCTTCTTTTTTTAGTACTTACCACCGTATTTGATATTTTCTAATTCTTCTGTCAGAACTCTTAGTTCTGGATTTGATAAATCTCCGAGCTGAAAACAATTTGTTAATTTAATAAGAAAGTCGTCATAATGGTTATAAATGGTTATAATATCAATATAATAAATAATATTAATTGAAATAATTAAAAAAATGTATGTAATATAAAATATAGTATTAACCAGCTATGAACGTAATAAAAGAAAACCGGAGATGCGCTAATTGTTTGTCGTGTGGGAAATAGCTTGCTTTAGCAAAGTTTCAGTTAACCGGGGCCACAAGCGAAATATGAACGTGTCGGCAAACATGTTCCCCCTTGGGACAACATCGGATGGGATGTGCTAACACAGGCGCTGGCCTTCATTAAGGAAAACCATAAAACGATCGAAAATAACCTCTCCTAAAGACGGTGTAAGAACATCGGGTAAACATTTGTTCGATTTCGCCAACAAGCTCAGTTGATGGAACATAGATAAATATTTGACAGCTGAGAAAAGTCCGCATTTTTTATGTATAAACGTCGGAACGTAAATAACAGCTGTAGCTGTTATTTACGTTCCGAAACGCTGAGCCTATTTGTGTCTGCAAAGGGCATGGTACTAAATGATTTTCGGAAAGAAAACGTGCGTGAAAAAGTCGCACCTTTCTCCAAATATTGATGATGAAGACAACACTAAATGGTGGCAATTAATTGAAAGCATCCACGCTGACCCCGAGTGGTGACGGCCTGACGGGCCACAGACCAGTCAGTTACTTAATTTGAACTAATAGCTTTACTGGCTAATCCAATGGCGCACAGAAAAATCCAATTTCCTTAATTAACTGCGCTCAGTTTTATGCGAAGGTGCGGCTGGTAACACGTTCGATGGATACAATTACGGTTAAGTACAAATATAAATACCTCATTGCATTATTATTTGTAGGTATAATAGGAAATAATTTTTGTATTGGTATCAATTAGGCCAAGATTTTACAGTGTTTCCATCAGACCACGGTACTAGAGTCCTGGATTTATTATTACCTATTATTCGAAAGTGCACATCTCTTATATCTTGGGTTATAACAAAAACATACATAAGGTACCTGATTGCATAAAATAAATGTTTAATTAATGTAATTACCTGTAACAATAGTGATATTGAAACAATTCCTTGAGCTTTGTGCAGTGCCTCGGAGAAGTTTGAATACAATTGTGAATTAAAACCGAATATCTGAATCTGGAACAAATGAAATCATGTGAAGAAGAAACAACTAATTACGTATTATCAAAAAACATTCAGTTCAAAATTAACAAGGTTTTTAATAAAATGACCAAGTTCTATGTGCCGGTCACGTAGTCTCCTTACCGAAATAGCAACAACTGCATACCACACATACCTACCTGCCTGTGAGTAATAAAGCAACGTGGATTTTTAACCTCATAAAGTTGAAAGTCACAATACTCTGGGAATGAAAAGCCACTTCCACGAGATGGAGCACATGATTTTGGATTTAACATGGCTACGTAAGAATTTGTCACATAAATAAACAGGAGGCATGGTTGAGTTGGTTCGCAGTCAAGTCGTTCGTCGGGATTACATTTGGGATTTGAACATCTCAACGACGGAGGCGCGAGGATGCGTGTGAAAACATCTGTTACGCTTTCTTTTGAGACCTTTCCGAAGAAATCCCTGATAACATTTTAACGTTTATCTACGTTACATGTTTATTCGACGCTTCACTTAGGTTTTATCCTCGGTTGCTTACATAATGTATCATGAGTGTTGCGAATCTCTGACTTTATGAGGATATGAATCTACGTCACTAGGTAGGTTCCTTAAGCCGGGAGAATTATTTATGAAGCCCAAGTTACGATTAAATTTTCTATAGTCGTACGTGAAAGAACGTTCTATCTGACGAAATGTTTTTGTTTGGATAAGGAAAATTTATTATAACAAACCTCTGCAGGAAAGGTGTATCCGTTTATGGCGTGTTCAGATCCAAACTGGTCGTGTAGGCCGTAGTGTATGTGGATTTCATGGAACTGGTACTTGTAGGAGAGTGGGCCTCCCGTTATGTTGATATGGTGTCGAGTCTCATTCTCCACCGTGAAGATCACTGAATGGCCTGTGTTGCTTATTAGACCGTTTATCTGTCAAACAAGGTTAAGAGTTAGGTTCTTATTAACATCACGGTACAATAAGCACGCATAATTATTCAGCTTCAATCTCTTTAGCCCAGCCCAGCCTTTGCCCATTTAAAATACTTATTTGAATCGTACAAATCAAGACCACTTACCCTATGTTTATCTATGTGCAAAAATCGTAGGTTGGGGTCGAACAGCAGCTTGTCTGGTTCCAAGTTGACCGGGGACTGTCGCCTCCCCTTGTTGCATAACGACCATTCTGGGTTGATCAGCCCCCAGAATGCTGGACCTGGATACGTTTAATTAATTTTAATAAAATTACAAAGAGATTTTTGACAGTCACCTCACATGTAACCGAAAATATGTTTTAATTTGCTGCCAATCGATTGACTACTGCAGTAGCCGCTGCAGCAACAATTTATAGGAATGTATAATTCGAACACGGTCAATTTCCATAGTGAAAATTTATAACATGAATTAACCTTCAGAACGCCTACTTGTTTCAATAAATTGTTAAATATTGAGATCGTAATCGAACGTTGTAATAGTGGGCTTATCGCCGTCACTGCACAAAATGTTCGCCGAGCGTCTATTACATGTGAGTGGTCCAGTCAGCACGCGGCTTTAAAGTAATGGAATCAAGACCCAGTTCAATAAATGTTGACTCAGATCAACTTGAAACTAGCACAGACTCAATTGGATGGAATTCGTTCCACGGCGGATGCAAGAAAAAAGAAAATTTTATCATAAATTGAGTTCTTCCTATTGATTTTTTAATCCGTTTATTTTATTATGCTGGCAGATGTTTACAGATGGGTTTTATAGATACATATATATAGTTTGCACCTTACTATGTACTGTTTTTTGTTACTTCATAAAAAAAATGTACTCGTAATACCTCTGAGCAAAATCCGCACCACAATGTGACTGAAACATATCACATGCTTTATTCAAAAACATTATGGCTTTCGTACTCGAATATTTCAATATTTTCAGATCCCCAAAAAAAAATTATTGTGTAAAAGGAGGCTAATCAAAGCTCCCTGTGTCCATATTGCTGGTAGACTCTTCATACATAAATGGTAGTGTATTTACGGGTTCTATTTTATTAGTCCAGATAGATTACGCAAAACGCATAATTGATGTAGGTATCAGGTTTTCAGTAAGTACTTAAAATTGTATTGAACTTGTAAAGCCGTTCGGGGTAGCTGATAATGTGGATGACTTTTAAAATTCGAAATTTTAAAATATATTTCCCTCAATAATTATCGGGTTTTTAATAATTCGTTTCTGTATCTACTTAGCATTGAGACTTCAAAAGACGTTTTATTATTTTATATAAAGTAGGGAATGCAATCCCGATCCCGCGGGATCCCGATCTCGCGAGATCTCGTGTAATTTTTCGGGATCAATCCCGACGCATCATATGACGAGATCCCGTTCGAGATTGACGGGATTGGGCGGCAGTGGTGAGCTACGCAACACACACACAACCACACACACACAACACTTCAAGAGGAATTAGAAGAAACTCTGCGAGCTTCTAAAAGTCCTTTTGCACGTATATCCACGGCCACGAACCTAGACAAATTAGAATCTACCATTAAAAAAGAAATGGATTTGTTCGAGTGTGGAGGAACAAGGGGGCGATTTTTGCAGTTTGCATATAATTGCTTCGCCACGCTGTTGCCAACCAGCGCGAGCGTTGATTCGGAGAGGAGGGCATTCTCAGCAGCGGTGTACATTGCAACAAACATTAGATACCGTTTAGCAGATGAAACTATTAATACCTACCCTTTGTTTTTTAAGGAGTCTTTTTCAAAATCACTCTTTTTCCTAATTCAATTGAAATAAGCTTATTGTTTTGATTACCTAATTTACCTACGTTAATTTCCTTACAACCTGATTATTTAGTCGGAAAGATTAAAGAATAAAGGTTTTTATTTTCTTTCGAGTAAAATGTTATTTTAATTAACCTCACTATCACAAACAAGCAGTTATTAGCTTTTTCAGTCATCTGAATTCATTTTTTTTTTTAATTAGACGGGATCCCGAAAATTCCGGGATCCCGCGGGATTGATATTTCTAATCCCGCGGGATCCCGAATTTGCAATCTCGAGTCGGGATTGCATTCCCTAATATAAAGGCTTTAACTGTAAGCTTACTTTGGTTTTTATGTGATTCACCTTCGCAGAATTCTGGTTAACGGGAAATATTTTTTACGAATATTTTTTGATTCAGAAATTCAAAGCCTGTTCCAAAAATTGTGCCCCTACAATAGCGGCAATATGAATTTAAAATAAATAATTTACACCTGCTGTGAATGAGTGGACCTAATTATATTTGTAACAAAATTAACAAAAGAGTTGCTATCTACCTATTTGAGCATATTTACTGAATGTCCACTGTCGGTCGGTATCAGATGGAACTGTGTTAATTATCCAAATGACAAAGGCTGTATTGTAAATGTTCAGTGCACGATGCGAATATTAAATGTATGTTACAAAAGTTATTTCAATTTTTTCATGCACATTATTGTACTCATTCATTCTCAAAGTACTTTTCTTCGTTAGTTTTAAGCTCTAGGAAACATCTCTTTCGTTGGAAACATTTTTGATTAGTCTAAAAAATAACAGCTGCACTAACAATGTCAGCCGCACTATTTCAGGTTACATAACACTCGCTGAATGAAAAACAGTTTTTACTATAGTTCGGCCATTCAGAGAATGCGTTCCTGACACGTCGCGATTGAACTGACGACGTAACTTTGCAATGGCGTTGCAGTTACGATAAAAATATTTTTGCTGGTTGTTTACCGTTTTAACAATTGAGGAGCATTAAAACAACATTATTATATCAATAATCAATGAATGTAGTTACGTCGTCAGTTCAATCGCGACGTGTCAGGAACGCATTCTCTGAATGGCCGAACTATAGGTATTAATATTTTCGGTCCCACGTGTATTTTGATGGAAACATTTACTGTTATAGTCCCTAATAACTATCGCATTTCTAAAATTATAAAAAAAATCTCATATAATTCAAAAATTTGTATGCAAATATGTAACTATGAGTAGATCCTTTTTACTTAGTAATAAGATTCCACGGATATTAATGAGTTACATTACCATAATATTCCACGGATATTAAAGAGTAGATCATTACTAAAATCCCAAAGTATCCCCATAACAAATTCCTTGTAAAACCAAAGTCCAATCCTCAAAACTTCAAAGCAACACTCGCAGACATAGCTTTTAGAGTGTCCGTAAATAATCAACAGTAGTTCCGTATCGTGTCGCTTCCAGTAGCTCTGTAAGCCGAGGCTCGAGCCTGCTCCAGGCTTAAGCTGCTTGTCCACCTGTGCCCCGTTCGAGGAAATCGGGGAATATCATTAGCACCTGAACCGAAATTACTAAAGACTGATTTTTGGAATAGTTGGGAAAAAGTTCACGAATTTTGTGATTGCTGTTAAAATAAGAGGTGAGTTTGAGATATGTATGGATGGCAAATTATATTATTAAGAACTTATTAGTTTTTTTTTCAGGAAATACTCGTTTATTGTTCAAGTATTAATGTGCTACTTTTTAAAGTCTAAAAAAAGAACAGCAGAATTACTGACGTAAGTACTTAAAACTATTTTGCACTTTACAGGGATTACGAAAAACCGCAAACATTTATTTTCCCAAGGTATTTCAATATTGGCGGGGTGTGGCGTGAAAGTAGCCAAAGTGCTTTGGATCGTATTCACGGTTTTATTATTTATGACCTTGAAAATTGCATGAGTAAGCCGGCGCAGCCGTTGTGGTCACGCCCACTTTATGGCCACGCGTTAAGTGAACTTTCTGTTAATGCATGCATTTTTTTTATTGTTTTTGGCACTGTAAGCGGCATGATAAACTTTGGGTAATGTCTTTATTTTTTCATTGACTTCAGTAAATAAAAATGTAACTGCTTTTGTTCTCTTTTTTTAATATATTTTTGGAATTCATATTATTAAGATAGCAAGAGATTGAAAAACTTCTGCTTAATTTCAAACCTACGCCTTTAACTGATTTTTGTGTAAAAGTATTATGGCTGGTTTCCGATTATAACGTTGCTATATAGGTAGGTATTATCTCTATAGCGTACCACTTCAGTCTTTTTTGAATACAATAAATCCTTTACATTATTTTGAGGATTTTATTAATATTTCCCAGAATTAATAAGATTGTTCAAAATCCCACGAGACAGTATAATCATTTTTCGGTATTTTTAACTGAAAGGTTTTTATATTTTTTGTCGTCAGCGAAACCCGCAGTAAAAATATCATCAAAATACCAATATTTAGACACAAAAGGTCTTGTCACGAATCACACACCTATCGTTCGTAATTTCGACCACAACAAGAGTTTTCTTACCGACCCGTATCACAGTTCGCTTACTCAAGTACCTACCTACCTAACTACTAGTTTACTGAATACCGACACAGATTAGCAGTAGACAGAGACCACTCGATACAAGTTCATCTTTAGATGATCTGTTTACGATAGCACATGTTTGTTGATTACCGATGTCTCTGAATATTGGATGAGTACTCCATTGTTGTGGCTGCACGCAACTTCAGTCCACCAAGTCTGGACAAGGCCCGACGTGTCTCGATACATTTTTAATGCATTTACTGAACCGCTAGTTGATTAGTTCGTCTATCAGCGGATTGAATGAATGAGCTGAAAGGAGCTGCTACGCATGCCGACAATTGTTCTTACAAAAAAAGAACATACTTCCAATGAAAAAGAAAAAATAGGAAGTTCTTGTGATACTTTGATATATATAATAATTATCGTGATCGCCATAGAAGCTGCCATAGATTGAAACTGGCATTGCTGCAGACGTTTCTTTGAAGCTCATCTAACTGAAAATTTCATGGAAGCAGCATGTTTATTATTAAGCAATTAAATGAAATGTGTGTGGCGCTCCAAATTAGCGGGTGTATTTGGCTATTACTAGCTATAGATCTATAGTATATCAGCCTTTGAAAAGGATCAATGTACCTAATCCTAACGCCGTAGGTACACCTGTGTAATTCATAAATCAAAATTCCAAAACCACTATAAATAAAGTTTTACACAAAATATTAACCTAACTGAAATTCAATTCCTCACAAATCCGAGACGCCACTCAAAGAAAAAATATTAGGCGATCATAAAATGCACGGAAGTTATCAGGAAAATATCAGTTCGCGTTCACGATAACACACCTCACAATTTTGCGAATGACGTAATATGAATACAAGATAAATCGCCCGTATGAATTTCGTGTCACGTAAACCAGCAAAAATGTTATCGGCACAGAAAAATTGATACGGCGCACGGGACAAATGTTTTGCGGTAGGTCAATGAATTGGGTGATACTCTGTGTGATGTAGATACTTTTCTTGGTAAATGGTGTAATAGACACTTACTACCTTTGAGTTTTCACTGACTTATATTGCTATAGGCTGTGGAAGTTTAAAAATAATAACAGGTTATGAAGTTTCTTAGCGTATAATAATAATTACCAATTAGTCAATTGTTGATTAATAGAAGAAGCCTAAAGGAAGGACGACTTAAAAAGCATCGGATTTTTACAAAGACAACAATCAGTAATCGAACCAGCGATGTTGAAGGTATCGACCGGTATTTGAACTAAGAAGGAAGGGGAATTATTACATTTGTATTTAACAATCAACAGTTATAATCATTTGCCTTCAGGCCTACAATGACCTTTATTTAAAATGCAAAATGATCATGTAATAAGATAAATTATACAATTGGGAATATGTATTGTAGGTTTAATCGCGAACAGCTGAACGATTATAATTATTATAATAAAATGCGTGGAAGGTGTATTCATCGAATTTGTTTTATAATACTTTGTTTTTAGTCTTTGGTTAGAAATACAAGGTGTTGATTTGCATTTGTGCCATAGTTCAGGAGGAGGACATACAATACGTAAATAATCGATTGGAATTACAGTAGACGGGAAATAACTAATATGCACTGCTTTTTTTGTCATTGTAATGCCGTGGTATTTCCGAAGTAATCCAATTTTATGAATGAAATTTATGAGTGATCGTTGCGTATGCTTTGTGTGAGGGTGCAGCACGGTTTTAACGCCAGTAACATACGCGCCAAATTAAATAAGGCTAGATGACATTTACGGAATTCCGAAAAAAAAATTAAAGAAAAAAAATTACGTACCAATTTTTTTATTGATTTGGGTCGAGAATCATTAGCATAATTACCTCCTTGAATATGGCACGGATGCAAATCAACAGCTTGTATATAAACCAAATGTATTAAACGTGATATTTGTCAGTCACCTAGTTTTGGATTTATTTTGCATTTCATATAAACTCGTTCTTGTATCTCATCTCAAACGCAAATAAAAATAAAATATCGTGCCCGTTTGAAGAAAAGTAAACATTTTGATTACCTCCTTTGCCTTAAAAATACAGGCGTTCATAAAAACAGGAGATAGAAACAAAAGAAAAATAAACGTCACATTTTTCCCAAAAACATCCACCCGTCTGCAACTAACACTAAAAATGCACAGCGCCGTTTTATTCATTTCTAGACCCGCATACAAATAGTGCTCGCAAACGATTCATAAATATTAAATAACGCGATAAAATTTAACAATGACATGAACAATAAATGGGTCTCACCTGAAATGCCGTCGTAGGTCCACCATTCCTCCCAGCTGACGCCGCTCACGGCTGCAATCACACGGAGTCTAATTAAGTCTGCACTATTCACTAAATGAACACTACTCCTTGTTATAACTTGAGCGATTTTATTCCCAGTTTGTCGACCTCGGAAGGTAAATGGAAGAATGATTTATCTTAGATACGTGGGAGATTGGAAACTGAACTAGGTGGGAAACTTCCAAGTATTGCTCTCGATATATTGGATACGGTTTTCTTCGTAAGGAGTGACCGTTAAACATTTTGTACGTAGTTTTGATAAAGGTCAATATAACAAGTACCATCGTATTTCAAGTATTTTAAACAAAAACTTTTCGAATTGGAAGTTCTATAAATACTTCATTCCTGTACAAAAAATCCTTTTAGTGATCCTATATAATACTTATTTATCTACTTAATTCATATTTCCTAATACAAAATATATAATATCACGGGCTACCCCAAAAGAAATAAGACGGAGATTTTCCTTAGAATTTAAACCAAAGATCTGTTAAGTAAATCATTTTGTTTTGTTACATTCAATTTTTATCTTACTTTTATCCTGTTTTCCTCAAGCGAATCAATGGAAATGAAATGAGTGAGCCAATGGAGCGGAAAAGCGTTATTCTTTTGAAACAAAACGGTTTTTCCTTGACGTGGTGCGATGTTTGACACCCGCTATTGTTTGTTTTTAAGTACCTATGTACCGAGTGCGAGGTGCTTGCACCGTAAACTTTGTCTGTCAGTTGTTTCAATACGATTATTTGTTTGTTGCTTTGTAGAGCGTCGAAGTGCACAACGTTTAAATTACGAGCTGCTGCTTATTCATCCTGTCACATTGTTTATTCAACCTTTACTTGAATTACCTTTTTTTTTACCTATATACTTACTTAAATTATAGTTACATAGTTATAAATACTATTGTGCAAAAAGCTAGAACATATAGGTAGTAGGGGTTGAACTTAGTATTCGTGAAGCACTCCTACTCAAAGCTCTAATCCACTAATTGGGTAGTGTAAGCTCAGCCGCCCCGGTTCCCCCAGTCTTACCAAGATATGACAAAATAAAAATAACATCACATTTTATTAAAAATACTTTTAACGCCAAACCCTAAAAAAACCGACTTCATAAACACCACGGGCTCACGGGAGAAGGATTTACAAAAGATTAAAATTTCTAATTTGAGCTGGCTAAAGTTCTCTTAATTAGGATTATGAGATTTTGATACTCATAATAATTTCAAAGCAATTAATTCAAAAATACTGAGGAGTAAAAATCTTCAACAGAGTATTTTCTGTAATAATTGGCGATAGAACCTTTTCCTGATACTAAGATTCGTCCCACTCAAGTACCTCCGGACGTTTTGCTTCGATTGTCACGAACCAGCTATAATTACCGACTTCATATTTATTGAATGCTCAGTTTAATTAAAAATCAACACAGTTAATATCATAATACGTGTAGTGAAACGTGCATTCGAAGTATACACCAATCTCGAAAGTTACTCGATACACGGCTGATTTATGTTTTTAATTTAAATTTTTGCATTCGCCAGGCGAAGTTCGCCACGGACGCGCCGCCTGCATCGCAAATATATGTTACAGTCGAGTCGAGAGATCGTTTCCAGTTTCGATTCGATACAGCTTGAGCGAACTGTCGACTTTTAATCTTTTAATGCTACTCAACAAACTTCAGCCTCACGGAGTACGCCCCCGTTTATTTGAAATAATATATTGCATACGATATTTTGCTTTTACGAATATAGAAATTGGAAATAGCATGAGTTCCTACCTATGTTTTATTAGTAATGCATGGTAAGCTCCAGCATTTATAGTCGTGCAAGTTATTAGCATTGCTCATGCGACAAGGTTCGTTATATTCAGGAAACTATAATGATTGCTTTGTAACTTCGGTAACAGAGATAATATTAAGTGAGCTCGCAAGCCTGCATGGACACTAAGTACAGCTCAGTGCGGCTTAGAGCAACTTTAGTGTCGAAAACAACACCTGAGGCTACGCGCGCTTCCTGCTCAATCTATGAATTACCCAACTTTGAAATAATTTCAGCAGATCACCGTGCTACATCTTGGGAATTATACAATAACTGATAAATATATTATATAATAAACAGTATTAATGTAATATAGTATTTTGTCGTTTTCCACTTAGTCCAACAAGATTTAAGACTGAAAATAATTTATTTTGTTGACGGTACACGAGTAAGTATATCGAAACAAATGTGAGATTGAATTCTTATGCATTGTTGCATTTTGCAGACGCGATTGCTACGTGAAGTAGGAAAGTGCTCGCGCGGGAGATGCCAGTCAGCGTCTGCTTAGTTTTAAGGCTCGGCAGACTCCAGAAGTCGGCACACCTTCCAACGTTACCCCGCGGGAAATACTTACCTACTTACTATTGTATGTTTAAACTTGTTTGCACTTCGCTTACAAGGAGATTTATCGTTATTTTTGCTGTACAGTTCCCGGTTTAGCGTAAGCGCGGTAATTTACAATCAACAACATTTCAAAGGTATTGATGTCGCAATCAAATGTTGAAAACGTGAGCAATTCGCAGCCGACGAACTCCACAAAGAGCTTCAACCATGCATCGGAAATGAATCAGTTTCCGTTTCGAGTGAGGCAAATGATATATATGTGTCTACGTTTGCATTCCAAACGGGACTCTACTGTCTACGTGGCACCGTTCAATGCACTGCAGGCTTAACAAATTTAAACAGGATGCGCTACTTGTAGACACATTGTATTCGTACATTTTAAATGCATAGCGTAAGTTCGAGAACGTTCAAGAATTAAAATTAAGGAGTGCACTGTCTGGGGCACGGAGGGGAACAAACCTGGATGATTCGGATGCATCGAGACCTCCGTAACGATTTTCCGATGCATTGAGCCGCAACAAAACGAATGGAAATGTCATCGATGTATGAAATAAATAAATAAAATCACGTGGAAAATAGGCAATTTCACGGTGCATTGGGTGTTCTTTGCGTGGATGTGCAAGACTGCGATCGTGTCGTATCGCAAACTAGTGCCAACGTCCGCATAACAAAAGCTTCGTTCACGCGAATAATTTTAATCGAGAGCTGAGTGCCTTTTTATATAATGCATATCGTGGTACTGACGCCGCCGCTACGCACTCGATATGCAATTAGCTGATGTACTCAGGATTTGATTCTCGGATAAAATATAAAGAAATATCATTTTACAAAATAATAATAACAAATTAGCTAACAACGTTTAATTTGTTATGGTTCAGTTGACGACGCCTTTTTGTAAGTTAATAAATAGAACATCTTATATTTTTTTAAGGATTCGTACCGGATGGAAGAATCTTGTTGATACACAAAAATAAAATCTGTATAAAAGTCATATTTTCATTTATCTCTTTCTTCATTTAATTAGGCCGTCACAGATCTCTCGGAATTAGGATGCTGTGTAGGTTGTTGTACCTACACTTGTTCTTATCATAATCAAAATATCTACGTAGGTATTTCCTTTCATAATTCGTTCTGAGAAATATATTTACATTTTTTTTTTCACGGAAAATTAACCCTGAGTTATAAATACAACTCTTGTTTTTCCTTAAAATTTTGCTTGAATCATAACTGCTTTCAACAAGAAATGTGTTTAACTTTGTAACCAAAAAAAAACTGTGGTTGTTGGTACACTTAGATATGATCGAAAGTGCGATAGTAAGCTAATAAAAGCACAAAAGAAAATAAAATAAATTGGCTTGCTACCAATCGTTCAAATGATGCCTGAGCCGATGAAAAAATAGTAAGTAAATTACTTGATTACAGAATTTAATAGATGAAGAGTCGAGTCGAAAATAAAAGTTCGAAATAAAAATAATTTCCACTTCCCATGTAGGTATTAATATTTTCGAATCTTTAAAGGTCCCTGTATATCGCGACGTCAAGTTACTGGCATCCCGGGTCGGGCCGAAGCGATCCGTTACTCAATTAATCGGTCTGCGGATCGAGTGTGAAATTGTGATGTGATCTGTTGAGCTTTAAATAATACCTCTCTCGTTTATTTACTGGTGTTTTATATTTTATTTTACGAATTATTCCGCCAATGAAACCTTTATTTTATTTGAAATAAGTCTTAATTTTTATCGTGGTCGTGAAAAGTCGTGGTGGCCTAGTGGGTAAAGGACCAACCTCTCAAGTATGAGGGCGCGGGTTCGATCCCAGGTCAGGTAAGTATCAATGCAACTGTTCTAAGTTTGTATGTACTTTCTAAGTATATCTTAGACACCACTGACTGTGTTTCGAATGGCACGTTAAACTGTAAGTCCCGGCTGTCATTGAACATCCTTGGCAGTCGTTACGGGTAGTCAGAAGCCAGTAAGTCTGACATCAGTCTAACCAAGGGGTATCGGGTTGCTCGGGTAACTGGGTTGAGGAGGTCAGATAGGCAGTCACTTCTCGTAAAGCACTGGTACTCAGCTGAATCAGGTTAGACCGGAAGCCGACCTCAACATGATTGGGAAAAAGGCTCGGAGGACGACGAAGTCTTAATTTTTGTAAGCCGTCTTGAATGTGGTATTAACTTCTTATTGAAAATCTATAGTCAGTAAACTTTTGACGTCATTATTTTACTTTTCCGTCATTGACACCTGTGTTTCTGCCATTATTTTATGCTGCAATGTAAATTTCTTCTTGTAAAGTTCTGGGTTATGACTCGCATTTAATCAATTTGATCAAACTTCTGTACATGCGCATCACAAGCAGGCAGCATAACATCTGAATTTAAATACTCTTCATATTAAGTTGTTTCACTGAATAACTAGTCAAGTAGTTATCCGTTCAAATTTCATTAATTACTCCACCATGCAGATTAGAGAAAACTATTGTTCCGTGAAAATTAGTCGTGATTGACGGTAATTGGTACGAACACTGTTCCCGAGCTGGGCTAATACAAGTGTAATGACTTTATGGTGCGGTGCGTTCGCAACAGCATTCGCGGTATGTTCGGTTACGTATGCAGACGGTATCGCGGGTACACCGTACGGGGCGTCGTGTATCGTTGCAAATTCCTTATTGCGTTTGATATTTTCGTATGCTTTCGTTCGCGATATTGTTGTGAGTTTTTATAGTTTTTGGCGGTTAAAGTTTTATAGTAAATTAATTTATTTTTTGATAATATTGCAATTGGAGAACAGTCAAAATAAGTAAGAATGTTATAATTATAACCTTGAAAATATACATATTTAGTACCAGTTGTAAGCAGTAAGTTCAATATAATGTCATAAATCCTCAACAATATGTTTCACTTTATACCTCTAATTCAGAATGTAACATTACTTAATCCACATACAATTTGTACGTCCAACTTGTTGGAGATTAAGCACAAACTTACTTAGAGCTGCATAAAGCGTCACGTTAGCTCGAACTCATAATTCAAATTTCAATGTAAGGACAATATTCAGTGAAGCAAAGTTAAATTAAAGTCACATGCGGATTTGGCTGCGGTCCGCCAGAGCTTAAGGCGAGCGACACCACCTGCGCTCAGACCTAGCACTGAAAACACAATTTGTGGCGCGCCTTTTGTACTCTTGTTTACTGTTATGCATTTTATATTTAAACGATTTTATTTTTATATATCTGTGGCCTTGCCCCGTCTCTAGTTTTGTGAAAAGATGGTGGTGGCACTTGTGCATTCAATGGTTGATCACTCTGGATACGAGGACGTAACCAGAAACAGCCTGCTGATCAATAAATGATTGACAGTGTGCAATGAACAAGACGTATCTTTGAATATGCCTCCGCTAACTAGGTTAAATTTTTGGTAAGTCTTTGAGAGCTTGAAATTATCGTACTTACATGTATCAAGTTATGATCTTTGTCCGTATATCATATCTAGAAGATACATCTGAAGTTTCTAGCACTTCTCGTTGAGTGTAGGACTTTACGACTATTTGAGTATGTGGGCCAAAGTTTGTAACTGTTGTATAGCTGCTGAAGTGTTATTAACTTTGATATTAATTGTAAATTCAGACTTGAGGATTAGCTAAAGCTAATTCTTACGAACAGAAGTTCTATTGTGAGGTTAATAAATTGTTTTTCTTACAAAAGGGGTTGAACAAAACAGAGTTTTTAAGTCTTTGAATTTTTTAAATACTTATATACTTTGTAATGAATGAGATTCGCTAGAAGGATAAAAAAACTTTATAACAAAATCACGAACGTAAACAATAATAACAAGAACACACGCGTGTTAGAACAAAAGGCGACAACGGATGTTGACATGAGAAATTCTCCGCCAATTTTTGTCTTGGCTTAAAAGGTGTGTAAATAAGGGAGTGCGATACAATGGGAGGAGAGCAAACAAGGTCATAAAGCACGTCACAAGGACGATCCTATATATAATCAGCTTAGTGATAAATTGGCAAACAGCACGCGAACGGCGCAGCTGGTTCCGGCCTGTCCGGTGTCTCCGCGCCGCCGGCTAATGCTCAACTCACGAAAAGAATAACATTATCTTCACAACTAGTGTCTAACGTCACTATTTAATTTTCGAATCTACCTCCCACACATTGCTCAGGATTTGTAGTGGGAATACAACAGCGATACCCCCGCACTAGACAAGTAATCCCCAAGTTTGTTCAAAAGTTTCAGTTTCAATTGGAAACGAGATTACCATACAATAATATTAACTTTAGCTTTTCTGTAACGTCTATAAGTTGAGATACACGAAAAGGTACTTTATTTCCAGACTCGTAAAACCTATTTTCTTTTATTTTATGGTGAAAAATTTTACTTGCTGCTTAACCGCAAGGGGAGGTACGATAAAAACACTAATTACGAACCTGCATTTTGTTTTTGTTGACCTGAAGCTTATTTTCTTTTTCGGTGGTACTTGTTATAATGACGCAAACAGTTAACACGTGATAAATTATCTCTAGTAATGGGACCTTTTTTATTTTATAGAAAAATACTATAGGTAGATTTCTTAGTGAATTATATTGGCGGTTTAAATAGTATTTTAAATAACATTCACCCGTGTAAGAAAAAAGTATCTGCAGTAATGCCGACACAACAGCCGCTCCAAGGAGGCTGTGCATTGTCTATGACACGTTCTCTTTCAGACCCGGCATTGGAATTCGTTTACATTTCACCGCTGGACTATGCTTCCTTCTTTAACTTTTTCATGGTAGAAATAAAACTTTGAATATTTCTCAGTACCGTGTTGGAAGCTCTGGTATACTCAGTTTCTTCATTGCACCTGAAACAAAAGAAAATAACTCATGTACCACCAATTGTTTTTAACTAATGAAAAAATTTAACTATCTAGCCGTTATGTATATTTATGTTCCATATTTAAAATGCGTTTATGATTGAAGATATTTATAGGCAACTATAGCCATTTGCTGGCTCTTTTACTTATCATATACAAAAAAAAAAACCAAACAGATTTTATCACCGATTAATTAAAGGTAGAACATTTCTAGCGCAATAACGAGCTCGGTTGAAACAATAGTGGGTAAGTAGCACGGGGCAGATCGCTCGTGCATCGTATAGGCGCGCACCGCAATGACCCATTTGCCTCAGTTGGTAAACATTTGGAAATTGTGTGGTGCGATCAGCTGCCTGTAGTTGTCCCTGCTGGTTTTTGTATTAGGAATCAGTGGTGAAAGTACGGGACGAATCAAAGCTAGCGATTGGTTTATAAACAGAGGAGATACCTTAGAAAATATTTAACAGAAGTAAACGTAAAGATGCTCCTTTAAAATACTCCTTTTGTGAAAAAACAAGTTCTGTCTGACTAATAGGAACTGAAACAAACAAATATATATTTTGCTATGATTCCGCGACCATAGATATCCAGATTTATGGCAGAAGAACGTAGAGCCGCGGGAAGACTGTGGGAAGTTATTTTAACGATATGAGACTAAACAGATTTTTCTTTACAAAGTAATTCTTTATACATGTATGTTGCTTATTTTTAATAGTAAAGAGTAAGCTGTAGTGTGACTTAAGGTATTTATAACATACGCAAACGCTATTCTATCAGTGTCTAGTTATCAGAATACTATTTTTATTCTATTAATAGGATCCATCCACGTGTAACATAAAAATAACCATGTAGTTTATGTAACGATAGACAGAGACACATCAATAGTGTAATATTAAATATTTACTGGACGAAAAACATGTCAACTATTTAAAACTCATCAAGGCTTTAAAATTTTAAACAAATTTTTTGACCTAATATAAAAGGAAATATTTTTGTTTGTTTATACTTTATACTAGCCGTTTTCCCGCGGTTTCACCCGCGTCCGTGGGAGCTACTGCCCGCACCGGGATAAAATATAGCCTATGTTACTCGCAGATAATATAGCTTTCTAATGGTGAAAGAATATTTAAAATCGGCCCAGGAGTTTTTGAGTTCCATTACAAACAAACAATCAAAGTTTTCCTCTTTATAATATTAGTACCTATAGATAACCTGAAGGCTCTGAAACCACTAGAAAATGTCAAAAATTCTTTCAACGTTGCGAAACTACACTATTCCCTTGGAACAGGCTGTATTTTGTCCGGATACGGGAAGTAAGTAGTTCCCCTGGGATGCAGGCAAAACCGCGGGGTACAGCTATCTACCAATTTATTACCAATTAAATGTCATGTACTGATAGCACTAGCGTTAGTAGTAGACATTTACAGCCTGATTATCCGTTCGTAAATGTCCCACTTGCATGAAAGCCCTGAATAACGCCATCGAATTGTTGATTCATTAATGAAAACAGAAAATAGAAATGCTTGGATTTTTAACCAACTTCCAAAATGGAAGGGTTTCTTGGTACATCCAATCCATCCAGTGTTTTGTCAAAATTCTCCATGACGTGGTAATAAGATTTGCAAGAAGTATATTTTTGTTTGATAGTGGATTGTTCTAAAATCGAATTAACCCATTTGATTCCATATGGATCTTACAGTTCGAAGACTTTTTAAAGTTTGGGTCTTTTGTGAGTGGTTTTTTTAATGATAGGATTTGGTTATACTCCTCAAATACACTGGCGCATCCGCAGATCTGTTACTTTTCGTGGCGCAACACCGTAACATTTCAAAGTGGTAGAAATAACTTTACCATAAAAAGTAATCAACCGCACACATTGTGCCATTTTCTCAAGTTCCTAATATTCGACCTGAATATGAAACCGAAGGGGAAGTTTTAAAAATTCGACAAGGCCATCGTTTGTTCCGGCGGCCGCTGATAATGGAGATTTGATATGTCGCAGGCCATGTAACGGTTGAATGTCGACCGGCAAGTTTGTTCGCCTCATCGTATAAATAAGCATAAAGTTGTGTGCCATCACGCGAACGAGTCGTTAACCCTGCTCCATGGCGCAATAATGGAGAGATGAGGGTGTCATTGAGACCACAACACGACTACTTCAACGCGGTCCGAATGACAGCTAAGAAAGCACTGTAATTAGCAGGTGATAAACTTCTGTAACGTATATTTATGTCAAAATAGAATGAAGATACCTATTGGATTTTATTAGACTTGGTTTAATTTGAGTTGTCTGGGATTTGTTTGGGCTAATGAAATGACACACAGTAACGGCTTTTAGTGGTATGTAATCTGAGACGAAGGACAACTTTGAATTCTTAATTTTGTTCTCAACCTGTGTTCTTTTGACTGATTAGTCTCCGTCATGCGTCGATCGCCGCTTCTCTCGTGTTTGAAAGTCTTGTAGTCATGCCAGGATGTTTGAAATAGTATAGTCGATAAAAAATAGTAATCTTAGGACCAAATAGTCGAAAGAAAAAATATAATGCCGACATTTATTTTTGATGCGTTATGTTTTGGCAGAGTTAAATGTTTTTAAAGAAGGTTAACAATTCCGAAATATTTTAAAATAATAGTTAGATAAAAAATATTTTTGATCCCGGTGTGTAGTATCTATTAACACTTCCAGATAAAAAATGCTTCGACCAGTCAAAATAAACCATGTCAGGCAGGCCGCGGTTTTTCTCTGTAGTTGGTACAAAAGGCTGTTGTAAACATAATGACTTCCATTGCTCAATTCAAATTAACGCTATGAACAATAAAATACCTGTGGGTAAAGGCTTGACATAAGGGTTCTTAAAAACTACAGGCGGTAAGGTAATAAATTGAAAAAAAAAAAACCGTGGGTGACTTAACTTCATTGCATTACGCGTACATACCTATGTACTTGTCACAAGGCAGACATTAAAAGCGTCGATTTTTTAATTCTTTACAAAAAAGCCGTGAATGAAACGAGCGCTGTGCACAGTGGAATGTCAGGAAAATATTTTTTGAAAAGGTCCGCTTTTTCAAAGCCACGTCGTCGTCGTATTGAATGCGTTTTAATGAAAAAACATGCGCCGATTCGCAACAGTCAAGGGAATTAAAACCTCCGAGCGCCGTTCGCGATCCCGAATGCATCGGTCGGAATTTTCATTTGTCCGAATATTATTTCCACGGGGAATTTTGCTGGCACTATTTTGTTTAAATTTACGACTGCCTCGTTTTGTGATTTCGCTTGATTAACGGTTTGAATTAGTTGCCTACTGCAGATTTGTTTGGTTTTTACCGGTTCTAAATCTAGAGCTACACGTAGTGTTTACATTAATGGTGACTTTTATGTCACTACTGCATTACTTATTGGGCATAATTCTATGGTTTTTACCGCCGCTATTTATTCAAGACTTATATTAACAACAACAATAGGTACTTTTAAATAAAGCTTAGGTACTGGCTGTAACAGATATTGCTATACTTAGATATTGCATAAAATCTAGGTACGTCATCCAATACAGGTGGCGCAGTGCACTTCATAGATACCTACCGTTATATTTCCAATCTCCATTTTAATAAGTTCAAAGTGTAGAGCAGTCTGAAAGTAAGTACGTTACGGATATTTTTACCCAAAAAAAATATCTCAAAAATCCTTTTTAATCTCATGCTCTTTTTACGCGGTAATTTAATTATTGTGTACCTGTGTGAAGTTTATTAATAGTGTTAAATATTGTAAAGTTCTATTAAGAAATATTTTCTTTATTCAGGAAAAAATAAGTTATTAAGTTGGGCTATGAAAAGTGTTATTTATTTACTAATGCAGCTATAAAGTTATGAGAAACTTGTAAATACCTTGAAAAAATACCGCAAGTACCCACGTGTAACGGATTCCACGTTTTAATTTTCTCTTGTGAAAAACAAGACTAAAATGTTTAGGTGGTAGTATTGGGAAATCCCACATAATATTTACTTTTAGAATGCTTCAGAAACGGATAAATATTTGTTTATTTTTACAGTTTTTCCCATAGAAAACGCAAATATTATTCGACAAAAACGTTCCTGTGGTTTGACCAGGTAAATATTATCATGTACTGTGTAAAATATGATCATGTAAACCGGCTGTATAATAATCCTATAATAATGCTCCGGTTAAGCCCACCCTGTATAACAACGGTGAGTTTAATTGAATTTAGGTTTGAGGGGAGGCAATTTCATAATTACCCGGCATTTAATTAAAATTATTGCGGTTCTCGAGTTACCACGTACTTTTAGTGTAATATTATATTATGGGTAGATTTATGCTAATTTTATTTTCATAGGGTTAAAATCATTTTAAAACTTGTTACGATATTCATGGCCATGTATTCTTTAACAAAGTTTAAATAATTAAAATGTTTAATTTCTATTAAAATAATATAAATTAAATGTATAAACATTATAAAAGTTAGCTTTTACTAACTTTAAATCTTAGAAAATAACGTAGCATTTAAAATACATTACGAATTTTAGTAGGTACCTACATTTTTATTTCAGTAGTATTCGATTTCTAACTATTGGTTTATTCATAATAACTACAGTGAAAAAAACAAACAAGTCAGATAAGCAAAAAATATGTAATGGGTATGAGTACAAAAATATTTGTTAGTTAGACATCGGTAAAAGCATTAGAAACATTGGAAAATAAACAAAATATCAGATAAAAATATTTCGGAAAGATTCTACATACTTGCAAAAAACTCTTGTAAACTCTTCTTCAGTCAAAGTTATAAATAAATTGTCCAACACAATTTTAAATACAACAAAACTTCAGTGATTCAGTCGTTAACACACTTTATTTAAATAGTTTGTGTAAATATACAAAGATATGTTAGTGCGTATTACGATACGAAAGTTATCGGAAAGTTACCGCCATTTCGCGCGAGGACCTAGCTCTGAGCCCAACTACACGCGAGCATGTTCGCGCCGCGACTGAAGGCTTGTTTCGATACAGCCTATACATACCCACTTGTCCACGTTACAAGTTTTGCACTGAAACACCAGATGCGAAACATTCCGAAGCCGAAAACAACGTAAACGATTTTCAACTTTATAGCAAACGCAAAGAATTTATTTTACACTGCTCAGTAGCATTCTATATGTCTTTTTAAGTTGCGGCCGAACAGAAGGCTCTTGAGCGAGAATATAAAAGGTATTCAGTGAAGATATTTCAGTTACGGAATATTGGTTCGTTTGAACAACGCCACAGGGCGTATTATTGCAATGCAGTTAAAGTATGAAAACCATGCGGCACGTCAGAAAACGCGTGAAATTTTTCCTTGCGAGACAGAGACAGATAGTTTTTCGTGATGAAGGGAACTGCCTACACGTACCAATGGAGGGGGTGATCTTAAAATGTTCTAAGAATCTGTATAAGAATATAGTCTTTTCATACGTATGCCTATGTGATTTGTTATATATTTCGGTATTACATAGAACCTTTTTCAAACTGAGTGAGACGTCTCTATTTTGTGACGTCATTCAAATAATATTCAATACCAGCATACGTATCCACGTAAGTGCATGAAAGCTCATTCATAAAACATTAGTACAGGGCAGGCTCTCAAAGGACCTAACTCCAAGTAAATGTTGTTTATTTTGTTAAGGAAGAAAGCCTGTACACAACGGAGAGCGCCACATGTCAGAACATGAATAAAAGAAGAGCTATGTTTCAGACTTTCAAAAGTTCAGTCAGTATTTTCAAAGCGATACCTACATTTTTCATGTAGCAACTTGGTCGTTAGTGCAAACTTGAATCAATAAACGTGTATCTCGGTTTTCAGTACTTTATTCATATCGGGAACGTCGCATTTTATATCTAAGAAATGAAAATAAACAGTACATTTTCTTGACCGTTTCATTAGAGACCCGATATTTAATTTCTCATAATATTTGCTGCGAAACCACAAACTTAATGAAGTAGAATTTCACATCAAATAAATGTCAAAATATTTTAACCAAAACTGAGTATTTGGTCCATTATTTATACGACAGTATATTTTATAACTTAAAATAAACAACAACCACAGCCACACCGTAATATGCTACCATTAGTTACTGGCTAGTTATCGCAAATAATATACTAAAGCAATTTATGAGTCATGTGTTTGACCCTAAATATGCGCAATAAATTATGGTTTACTTTGTCGTTTATGAGGGCGGGTGCAGACATAACCCTACACGGCACATACGCTGTGTGCCACATGTGCCACAGATTGCGGCAATAAGGGAAATTGTCTTTTTTATGAACGTCCCACGACAACGTAAAGTATTCACGTGAGCCGTGTCACTTAGGGCAGAACAAGATTTCGGCACTAATAACGGTCCCAGGTCAGGTTTAGCACAATCTTGCTAATGTATCATCGGTTTTATCGGCCTAAAATTACGTGCTTCGGGCGGCACGCGTAAATCATCGCTGATAATAATGCTGTTGCTAATAAAATGTGTAGCCGTTAATACAGTTGTTAGATGCATTTTACAATTTTGGATTTAGATACAAATATCTGTATTTCATAAATATCACGAGTTAATTTAGACCACTGATAACATTGAAAGAAATAATCTTCAAACGCGCCAGGAACTTTGAAAGTACTAACTTGAAGAAACAATTGCAAGCCAAGCAATGAAACTGCAGATGTATGTAATCAAAATAATCTTTCTAAACAAGTTTCCAATAAACTATCTTTTCAAATTCAGTTCATGAAAGTAACAACGCTATAGAGCGCGGCCCCTCAGGCCATTTGTCTTTCGTACCTGCGAGGTGTCCAGTGTGAACTGAATCCAGAAGTTAATTTCACGGGGTATTTCTCCTACTGCAAGAAAGCGCCTCCTTATTTTAAAGCACTCTTGTGTAAAATAGAATTAATTCATTTCCTCTTGAAGCATGGTAGGTGGGATTAAGTTTAGATACCTTGCGACGAAAAATTAACTTGAATTGTCTTGTGGAAGTGTCGGCCTGTATAAAGTCGTACAGTTAGGGGTACTTTTAAAATGTAAGCTAATTCACTCATGCTTGTTACGACCGCTATAGAATTTGGAGCCTAAAATAAGAGTATACTCACAGATATATAAAAGCCCCTAGAAAATAAGATGGCATGATAATTAATTCATGAGGCATGATAGTAATTCGTGGTGTGCTCAAAATGCTGATCATATACGGCAGATAAGTAAGATGATCTGAATAGTTTATATTGTTTTAAATGGTAAACGATAAGGATTTCTATCGTCTATACCACTACAACTTCCATTATTGTCATCACATAGTTACCCGACTGCCAAGATGGGTGGATTTACCATACACTTTGTAAGATGCGCAAACTGGTCACTTATCAATTCCTAGTAGATGCTCAAACTTTGTGAAAGAAGTTATTGAAAGAAATAAAATATTTCCTTCAGTTGTGACATCAATTTGAGCGGTGATCTCCCAACGTTATCCGAAGGGAAGAGCGTCTCTCTAAACTTGTCGGCTATTATCTTCATGACATATTTCACAATGCCAGGACGACGTACGACGCGCAACGTGTACCGCCACGAAATTCACGATGCGTTTAAAGAGAAACCATTTTCATATATGAAGGAAGTTATGGTTCTGTTTTCGCAGACTTGTGATGTTAATTTTTTTTTGTCCGTGAAAAAGAGTCTTGTTGATTTGAACAAATACTACGAAATATTTCCAGCCATATTTTTGTACGAAAGCAGAAATTGAAAATATAACTTTAAATAGAAAATAGAAATAAGAAAACAAACCGCATCGTTTGCTTTCGAACTCATAAAATTCGTGTGTTTGTTAATTACCACGTCAACCACGGGCCTCTACTCCCCACTCAATTTTAACTCTAGTGAGGATCGTAAACACCGATAACTGTTCTCAATCACATTAATATAATTTGTTTATGTAATTTCCTCTAGTCAATCAAACGGCACCAATCAGCTTGTATCACGAAATAACATCTCGTGGGAGATGTTTAATTAAACTTCATGACATCTGGACAAAAGTGTCATGTCTCATGTCGAGGCGTTTCGGCCGTTCATATGACCAAACATCTTGGTCTCTGATGCATTACCTTATAAGGACAGGCTGTTTACATTTGACGTCGGCAGAGGTCTAGTTTTGTTGGCTTCAAAGCCGTGTGTTGTGTGTTGGTGGAAAGAGAAGCAACAAACTGAAAACAAATCAACGATACGCTGCCTCGGACGTTTTTATTTTGTCTGCCACGTAATTGAATTTTGTGGTCGGTCCGATCATAGAGCGCCGGTTCGCGCTAGATTTGTTTACAAGCAGACATGCAAATATCGCGAAGTCGAACGTGTGTCGTACCGTGACAGTATTGTACCAGTTTTGAGTTAAAAGTAAGAAAAAATCATAAAGTTGAAGTAATACAATATACAGCTATGAATAAGATATTGAATTTCTATTGCAAGGTGAGTGAATAAAGCGCTGTTAGATTTTTCATAATACTACCTAAATTATTTAATGAATCTTCGACTACCACCAAACCAAAATATCGTGCATTAGACACAAGACAACGTACAAGATCCCTTGATGTAAAAATTCAGTGTTTTATAAAAGAGTTTATGTAAATATACTTCAAATAAAGTGCACTTTAAATCCCCTGGAGTTCCGTCAAAGTCTGCTTACATGTGTGTGAAGTTGTTATTTTTAACTTTTTTAATATTTTACATTTATAAAAAGGTTCTATTTTTATTTGTAGTGGCATTAGCATTAGTAGCAGAAATAAATATTTACTATTCAACAGAAAGCTTTGAACTAAATATATCGTCGGTTAAATTCTTGTGTATAATGTTGTAATGGTACGTTTTGGTCATTTTTAACATAACATAACGGAAAGTAAAATATTGATATAATGTGGTTTCATTTCAGTTTCCAGTACACGGTATATGTTTACTTCTATGTCATCGTAATTATATAAGTTATATTACGTGGAACGAAACGTTTCAATATTGGTTAAGTAATTGAACCTGAAGCCAGAATTCGATCAGAACTCATTAAAAAATATCAAAACATTAATTGACCAATTAAACAGCATTGCGCAACTTAAATCGAGCATACATGAAATACAATCGAGACCAATTCAGAAAGTTGTACACTTAAGAAAGCTTCCCATACATGAATGAGTTTGAATACATACCTTAAAGGAAGAAAGAAAAAAGTACGAATCACCACCTGGTCCCATTCACACGCTTTTGCTAGATTGCTTTCGTACTCGAACAAGGAACGGATTTTTTGCACTTAAAAGATGAATTGTTTCAAGTGAATGGGGATCTTTTCAAGGGGTATTTGAATCCGTAAAAGCCGAAGTAAAGAGGTTGTTTACGTTTACAGTGTACTTGCAGTTTTAAATTAGCTTACAATGAAAGGATTAAAATAAACCATCTGTTTTATAATTAAAATTAATCAATCATTATGACTAAATAATATTGTAGTTTAATTGGCGCAGGGATTTTCATAAAAAAAACTTACGATAGAACCTATGAATGAGTTCATAGCAATAGTTGTCCTATATTTTTATTGAATCCATAGACCAACGATTTGATGTCATGTTTTGAACTATCCATTGCTACTTCAACCGTCTACTACGAAATGCATGCGCAGCGCTACATACAGCTACGAAAGTGCTACGCGGATAGAAATATTTTATGTTAACTTAGAAATTATTTTCCTTGCTTTGCTTTTACTGAGAACTAAGTGAGATAAATAACGCTCATTTAAATACATAAAAAGGTAATACCATCTATGGTTTACTGCATGTAATTTTTAAACCATAATATTTCAATTCTATTAAAGGTGAATGATAAGCGAGACCGCAGAGCACAATAAAAATGAAGCAATATTATATCCATTATTCGAAAATACAGATATTAAATAAGAGAGGCATTTGAGAAAAGTAAAGAATCATTTATAAAGAGTAACAAAGGCTGTGAACACAAAAGGCTCCATCATTCAGAAGTCATAACTCATCGTAAGCATGCAGTCAATAGCTGGTGTCAAAATACTTCTTAACTCCATTCAATACTGTCTGTTTATAAATAATTCAATATTGGCCTGACTGATGTTTTCACTTCCCCGGGTTTGGTAGCGTTAGCAGCCAAACTTTGACGTAAGTATTAAGATTTCAAGCATGTGCTTATTTTGTTTATACAAGTTTTATTCTAAGTTAAATAAGTGGTATATACCTATCAGTATTTATCGAAACACTATGTCTTGTTGTTTGATCTATTAAAAAAATATTTTAATCCATAATTTACAATTAATTTATTCAACACTTTGTTATCACGGCTAAACGCGTCGAATAAATAAACCCGTTTACTACAGTATTTATTAAAAACTCTTTGCAGTCGTTCAGTCTTAAAAAGGACATGGCACAAACAGGTACAGACACCATTAAAATGCCACCTCGCAACTTTGTTAATTACACATAACTAGACATACAATTGTTGTATTATTACAAAACTTCTAAACGCCGAGCTGAGAAACAATACTTAAAAATTCTGTTCACGTTACAATGTTTGCACCTTTATTTATGGCCGGTTTAACGTATGTAGGATACCGTACAGTATATTTCTCGTAACTTCGAACAGATCCTTGGAGAATAACCTAGATCTATATTTTCATCCTGATACAAGGTGTTGATTTGCATTTGTGCCATAGTTCAGGAGGAGGACATACAAAACGTAAATAATCTATTGGAATTACAGTAGATGGGAAATAACTAATATGCACTGCTTTTTTTGTCATTGTTATGTCGTGGTATTTCCGAAATAATCCAATTTTATGAATGAAATTTATGAGTTATCGTTGCGTATGCTTTGTGTTTGCGTTTGTGTGAGGGTGCAGCACGGTTTTAACGCCAGTAACATACGCACCAAGTTTAAATAAGGCTAGATGATATTTACGGAATTCCGAAAAAAAATAAAGAAAAAAAATTACGTACCAATTTTTTTATTGATTTGGGTCGAGAATCATTAGCATAATTACCTCCTTGAATATGGCACGGATGCAAATCAACAGCTTGTATATAGCATCGCTACAATTCTAAACATTTAATTTCTATTTCCACGCCAGCTTCATATGAGAATTATTTGCTTTTATTCTGTAGTTTCAGTCGTGAAAATAATAATAAATTATGATTTCTTCGGAAATATACTTTACTATGTCTATGTTTTATTTACGCTGTACAAAACGTAGGAGCTATATTACCCGTAATATAATTTTTAGAGGTATAAGATCTAGTCAACTATCGCTCCTATAATTAAAATCTGAAAAATGTCTGCAAAAAAATACAAAAGAAAAATTTGTAAAAAACCTGCTATTATAAAAGCTAGCAAACATATCGATAACTAATCAGCGCTTACCAAAAGAAAATACCCCGTAGTAAAACTAGCAGTATCTCAGCAATCTAAACACAAAAGACGTGTCGTGTGTTTTCCCACCGTACGTACTTGTTACAAAAAATGAGAGAATTCTCGTTTATCTTGCGTGCCATTTGAAGTGGGGTTTTTCGAGTGATTATCGTCAGGTGAACTTTGTGCTTGCACTCCACCGACCTTTATTAGAAGCATACTCCACTCGAGTGCCGTGCTCAGCAAAATTCTGGTTATATCATTAAAATTAATAAGTAAACCTGCTATTTTTACCTTTTTTATATCCCTGTTTGTTTTTCAGTGTTGGCGTGGAACAATATTGTACGGTTCTAAGAAAGTCTGAGAAAGTGCTTAAGATTAGTTTCATCGTTGCATTTTGAAGTACAGTGTAGGTACTTAGTACTGCCATTAAAATAAGAAAAAGTTATCTAGGTTTTTGTTGTTAACATGACAGCTCAATACATTTATTCCACGAAGAAACTTTCAGTTCTATGAAGCATATTCCTCTATATAAGCAAAGTTGTTTCCCATATTTATTTTACATTAATGGCGACAATAGATTGTGCAGCAATTGGTCTCTAGTAGATAAAAAAAGAACAGTCAAAAAGTTCCAATCTCAGTTGAAAAAATATCATATCCAATCTTTCATTCGTAATGGCTGAATTCATTTAACATGAAAGATTGATGAATACGTTTCTTATTTCAGAGATCTATGTTACCAAATTATTTATACTGTCATTCATTTGTTAGTTCTAGATTTGCTTAAAATACAAGAAGAATAGCGAAGCATGTTAAAGTGCTTAAATAAATCTTATAAAGATTGTAGCCCAGTTTCGCTTTGTGTACGTTTTATTGCTAGTACAATAATCCTCGTAGACAGAGAAGAACAAAAACAACAATCTTTAAAAGATTTACAACGATGCGAAGAGCTTTATTCAATGTTAAACAATTTTATTGAGAATATTTCATTGTTTTTTTATTTGTTTTGATTAAATGTAAAGCAATTGTAAATTACTTACACTCAAATAAGTGTGAAATTTCACTGGTAACCAGTGGGTCGTTTCGTAATGAAACATAGTTAAATTAAAATATTCAAATGAAAATCTTTTGTTTGTATCAATTAAAATGAATTATTTTTATATTATTATTTTACGCACATGGTTTTACATAATTTATTTAATAAGTGCAGCATTCAATCAGTTGTTGAGTTTCAGGCAGTGTAAAGTTGTAAATAGCGGAAACTCTCCTTCAGGAGAGTAACTTAAAAAAAAAATAAGTAAAACTTTAGTTAACTTTTATAATAAACCATTGATATAATAACCACCTAAACTAAAAACTTAAACAACATTAATAACTAAAAGATTCGACAACCTGACAACAAAAAGTCTACAACAAGACAATTTACTTTAAAAACATTTACAAAAGAGCAAAATTCAAAAAGCAATAGTATTGCTGTTTTAAGCCGGTGAAAAGCATTCAGGAACATGTTCTACCGCTATTCAAATGCTGGCGTTATTTCTTGGAAATTCTTTTATGTTGTCGCTAAAGGAAACGCTGCGATCGGTGTACTCGCCTTTTAAACTGATATAAACATCGCATCGTGAGGGGCGACTGTCGACTGCCGACTGCGGAGTCACCGAACACTTCCGATGCACCCAGACTTCACGGCTCACACTTCGCAAAATTAATGTTTCGCTACTTTATTTATTATTATGAAAGTTTGTTTTGATTGCTGGGTAGTACGGACGTGAATTAATTGCTGCATGAAATGTTTTGTTTTTTTTTTTCCGTTTCATTCTAGAAGTTTTCTAAAGTCAAAAATAAATATACTCAACAAGGCTTTTTACAAAAATGCATTTTGTAATTGAGTGTCTTCTCCTTAATATTTTCCTATTTCATACTAATCTATAACAGACAGACGATCCAAAATTATGGTGCCCACCCTTCAGGAAAATAAATATTTTTAAGCTCCTTTTGTGCTCTGTACACTACATTATGCTTTAGACATTCAAAACCATTCATCGTACGTAGCCACAGACTAATCTGTCTAGATGTATTCAAGCCGAAATAACATGACGCGGTAATATCACTCTCAGACCGAAACACACCATTTATCTTACACAAATGGGTAAAAATGTAAAGAATGTTGTATGCGGGGACAACCTGTTACTACCTCTGATGGCTTCTTGATGCTTTTATGATGTCCTGTCCACGACAACGGATCCGAATATTTTGGAACATAACATAGTTTTTTATGACTCTCGTATGCCACGAGCTCAAGGGGTTCAATGAGAGATGTCAGACATCTCCAACATTTTATGGATAATATATTGGGTTTTCTTTTGATTGAACCGAATGATTTATATAAAACAAAGTATTTTTTGTGCCAGCATTGTGGGATAAAACTTTTAGATTGCATTCCAACTTTATTTTTATTAGAAAAACTAAAAGTCGAACATTTGGAATGCCTGACTAGAATTCTTAATTGCGCGATTTGGTTAGATTTACCTCCAAAAATAATGTTTCTCATGCATTTAAGTAGGTATGTAAATATATTGTTTCGGCTCAACTTCTAACAAAGATGTAAGCACCTACTATATTATCAAATTGCGTGTTTCTTATATTTATGTAATTGTAATTTAAATATTTTGCAATAGAAAACGACGAAGGCAGGTACTAGATTCAAGGAAATAATAAAATAAATTAAGTAAAATAAAAACTGAAGCTCAATACTGCAAAGTTTCGTAAGACTCTCCTAACATTCTAGTTAAAAGTGTAATGCTACATAAAACGTAACACAAGTACCATTGCATAATAGTCTCTAGTATTAAACAATAAAGTTTACTTTTATAAAATCAAAACTTGACTACAAATGGTCGGTGTGGACAGTGAGAAGTATTAGTAAGATTTATAATTGTTATCTAGCGGCAAAGTAGGCGAGGCAGACTTATTGCGAGGTCGCGTGCTAGCACTTAATATATTACTACGCCTTAGCCAAAACGTCTCTGTTTGCCACTATACCGCTTTGTTTACTAACAAATAAAAGCTTTTTCATTTTTTAAGTCGGACTTTTTCTTGGAATCTTCTTAGCGTCATTAGAAACACTCATGATAGTGAGCTAATTAACATAGTTCAGTAGAAGACAAGTTCGTGATGGGTTAGTTATTACTCGTCTTTTCAAAGGTATATGCAGATGATTTTTTGTGTGGAATACTACGTATCGTTTTGTCTGATTTTACCAGTACTATTAGTAAATACTAACTCACGATTTTCCAAGCGCAATGTAGTTTCATATTTGTGAAATTTGATAGCGAAAATTGTGACTACATAAATTTACTAAAAGTACCCAGTTTTCCACGAAAATTATAGTGGAAAAACTATCTGGCACAAAGTATTATTAAGAAAATAATATGCATATACCCGCCCTGGGCATGTAATGTTGGAGATGATAATATAACTTGAATATTCATGAGCCTATCCGTGTGTTCAATGGTTTCTTGTGACGTAAACGACGTGATTATTTATTCAGGCATGCGACAGAAATTTACTCGGCCTGTCAAAGTGATACATGCAAGACGACCCATGTCAAATTAAGCAGGCAGGTGCAATATTACCAGCAGTTTATTTTTATGTCATTTTTTTGGCCATGTTAAGAGGTATTTTCCAGAATTTTTCATCGGAGGTAGGTCTCGTAATCCAACGCCTGTAAGTCTACTAAATGTCACAATTTGTAATTCAATCTCAACATCAAGCTTTTTAACAACATAGGTACAACAGTAATAAATTGATAAGTAAGTAGGTACATAAGTTCATGCATAGTTACAGAAAACTTTCATATATTTTATAAGACAGGTATCTATATGCCTTCATCATCATAACTTATCTTATCTTACATAGTAGAGAAGATTTTCTCAAACTATGTATACAAACATCCTTGACTTTCAGCCTAGATTACCAATCGCAGACCTCAAACGGAAACTTTTTCAAACAATGTGATTCAGTAACCATATTCCCTTCCAACTTTTTTATTCGTTTAAAAATGCCTAGTGAAAAGTTAATTAAGCCCGTAGACGGGTCAGTCCTGAGAGGTTTAATTTATTGCATTGGTTCCTGGTTCTTTGCGTTGGTAACTTCACTGCAGAAAAAGTTATCGAAATGGTTTAATCTGTCACTGACTATGAAAATCAAACCTCGATGCCATTTATTTGATACAATGAAACTCCTCTGCGGTTTTTCGGAATAAATTGAATTGCTTATTTGATGCTTTTGTTTTTTTTTTTTATATCTAACTTAAAAGAGAGTTATTTCGCTACTTTGAAGTGTTAAAAAACTGCAGTACGTTGACTTGACTTTCGTATGTAACTAAGGGATAGAATACTTTTAGACCAAATCTTCTAAGAACAACATAAAACTTGTCGAGATTCTGTAAAAGTGTTGGCCGACAGTAGCAAGATAAGTAGATGCCCTCGAAGGGATCTCAAGAATGTACTAGAAGCGACGTGACTTTTATCCAAGGGGAGTTCGGCACGAAATAATATTATGATCAATTAATATACAAAATGACTTATTACAAAATATTTAGTAACAAAAACAAAATTACTTATTATAAAGTTATGGATTTAAAAACCAGGTGTGCTTTCATGTTTATGTTTGAGTGAAGTAATAAGAAGAGATTAATACATTTATCGGTAAGTTCATATTTCAACTACGGTACCTTTTATTTCTCTTAAAAACAGTTAGCCATTTATTTTTGTATGAATCAATATATAATTCGCATAAAGAATTGTTTGAAGGCTTTTCGTACAAATTCAATTTTATAGAAATCCATTTCACAATAAAGCATTTTCGTGTCATTTCTAGCAGTTGTAAATCCTCGCGAAACGAAATCGAGGCGTCCGAAGCGTTCGGGGCGCGGCGGGCGCAGTTAATTTCACGGAGTATTTGTTTGCTGTGCAAAACACCACTTACGGCCATCCAAGAGCTCACTGTATTAGGGGCTAGACGCTATAGGGACTAGACCTTTCTCCAGGATACAACGAAAAACGTATACTCATAGGAAATGTGCTGTAAAAGTTTCGGGAGATAAATTATCTTGGATACGTTGGAGCTCTTACAAATGTTTCTTATGTATCCCTTAAGCACTTACCTAATATAATTTATCAACTGTAGCAAACGCTTTCTTTTATTACTTTTATTTTCGTTTATTTTATTACTAAATACTGCTAATTGAACTCTAAAATAAGATGAAACGTAAAACTAAACCTGATTCCTCTTAATCAGATACCAATAATGTGAACCAAACGGATAATGAATGCGACTTAACAGCTCCACCCTCATTTACTCTTTTAATCAACTAACTCAATCTCACGTAAAAAGCGAAGCATTTCCTTGCTTAAAATAAATAGTTGGAACGTAAATCCGCAATTGGATATCGTCTGCATTTTCAGCTCGCTCCAGTCTTAAATCAAAGCTGCAGCAACACTAGCCTATTACTATCGCCGCTTAAATTTATGTGTTACCTATCGACGGTGAACACCTTTGAAAATTATATTTGGAATGTAGCTGCAGTGCGGTAGGGGTTAAAGGAAATAGCGTCATTAGCTTTTCTCGTATTTCTTGTGGGCAGACGTTTACGTTCACCTTGTAGGAGTTGCGCCAATTCACTATTCTAGGGTTCGGCTGGTAAACAATGTGGTCTTCATACCTACTTATTCTTGGGCTCATTTTGGATTTCACTTGCTTGCAAGAAATATGAGGCATCTGGAGAAATAGCTCTGTATTTATCTTTTATCTCTATTGCTTGTTCATCTGTCAGGCATCAATTAGGTAGGTACGTAAACTCAGGCTGCGGTTAATGGTACAGCCAGGCAGTGACTGCTGATGCAATGTAAACAGTAGGTACACGGTAGTTAAAAATAATATTATTTTGTTAACAATAAAAAGTAGAGCACCTCGTGCAATATATTTTCTGCTTTAGGTAAGTACTTTTCTATATTGTAGTTGTTTATCTACCTACTTTATTTTTACAGTATCGACATTTTAAGCATTTACTTTCTTCTTTATATCTAAGTATCTCCACTGAGAACATGTGAACGTTTTCCAATATCCAAGCAAGATTAACAATAGTCACAAAAATATAAAAGGTGGGATTCTCAACTTTTTTCGGACATTAAAAATAACGACACTCCATGCGCATTTTTTATGTATTTTCGCGAGCACAGCGATGTTTTCTCGAACTAAAATTCAATTACGATTTCCACTTGATGTATGTTATTCAATTTCGAAGAGTTTATTGTCGACAAAGTGAAAAGCCGCAGTGAGTACCTATCCCAAGTTTGTTAACTTCCACAAGTCGTGACACTTTTTACCAGAATTTACGATACACGCTAAAGCTAATATACACGTACAATGTAGAGAAATAACTGTAGATTCTCCCTTAGTAGGGTGGATTCTTTAAAAGTGGTTAAACAGGGGTGGAATCTAGTATTTCGTTTAAAATCGGTCCCTAAAGGTCGGGCAACGTCTGATGCGCGCGCTTTGTTGCAAAGGAGACAAAGCCAAGGAAACATTTCCTTAAGATAAGAAAATAAAACGGTGCACTAGGCAAACGTTCTCAAAGAAAATGTTATTGAAATAATCCGGGGATTCAAAAATAGTACGTGATCTACCCATTCTGTTTATGAAATTCATAGTGTTTTAAAAATTCCACTTAGAGTAGTTGTCAACCTATCAATGGTATAGCAATGGTGAGTGGCTATCACATGTGAAACAGTTTCTGAACTTAAATTGTCTCTTTATGAAATACTAGCTTCTGCCAGCGGTTTCACCCGCATTCTGTGGAAACCTCTGCACGAACCCGGATAAAAAAACATATAGCCTTCCTCGATAAATGGGCTATCTAACGCTGAAAGAATTTTTCAAATCGGACCATTAGTTCCTGAGATTAGCGCGTTCAAACAAACAAACAAACAAACTCATCAGCTTTATAATATTAGTAATAGGGTAAAGGCGGGATAGATGCCGCAGTGGGATAGATGCCCCATTTTTAAAAAACCTTACTTCCCATGCTCGCGATTAAGAAACAACCGTTTAACTAGAAGCCACAAGCACCCCGCACCTAAATTAGCCACGCGCCATCGAGGGGTGAGGTCGCGTTTCGCTCGTGTGTGAATTCATCTCCGCGGCGAACTTACAGCGAGCGTAAAATTTTTAAAGGTGAGTATTTGCTGTTGTATAACTTTATAAGTAGATATTAATTCCATCAATTTTTTTATTACGTATGTATATTGTTTCATGAAGTATACATTTTGATGTAAATAGTTGCTCTATTGTATTTATTTATTTAAAAAACTACTAGGGCATCTAACCCTGTGAAAAAGGATAGTTGCCCTGATTTTTTACGGTATAGATGCCCCTAGGGGCATCTATCCCTCCATACACCACGTGTACCCTGAATGTGTGTATAAGTGCTTTGAATATATATTTTTTATATTTTTCATGTGTTTATGTATAGGTATTTACACTTTTTATTGATTACGAATGATTTACAGTTCAAACAGTGAAGATGAAGACAATTCACTTAAGAACAAAGTTAAGGAATTGAAAACTAAAGGTTTGCCGGTGAAGAAGCCTAAAAGAGATGGGCAGGATGAGCCTAAAGATACAAATAAAAATAACTGCATATAATGCTTTGAAAACTATGAATAAACAAAGTCTAAATCCGACTGGATTCAATGTGTAATGTGTCAGTGCTCGTTACATGAAACCTGTATACTTTTCAGAAAATTTTGCTCGAGATGTAGAAAACTTAAAGCACTGTCCGGTTAAATATTATGATGCTAAGTATATTGTGTTATTTTAGTTTTTAAGAAAGAATGATTTTTATGATTTTGCATGTTGAAACTAAATAATTAATATTTTATAATAAGGGTTTAAAATATAAAATACATTATTTTTGCTGAACAAATACTTTTAGAATTTTATTGTGTTAATTTTAATTAATCTGATAATGAATATAAAAAGATTTAAAAAACTGCAAAATACTTTTCATTTCAAATAAATTAAAGTCAAAAAATATATAAATATTATTAATATAATATACTTAAACAGTATGAAGGGCATCTATCCCGCACCGTAGGCATCTATCCTCGCTAGTATTTTCAAGGTGGGGCAACTATCCATAGGGGTAGGCATCTATCCCCAAAAATTGAGGTCTACAAAAAGCTAAAATCTGCAAAACGTGTAGTATATAGGTCCAAAAAGACAAATCACAAATAAACATAAAGGATTAAACTAGTTACATTCATAGGTGTTATTAATGTAGAACCAATATTTATTAAATTATAAGCATATTTCAAAAAGTGGGGCATCTATCCCGCCTTTACCCTATAGATACTTATTCGAACTCTTTTTACCCCTTTAAGAGTTATTATGTAGTTACATTATGATAATTTTGCTATCAACTCACATTTACCTACATAAGAAAAACAACCCTCCACTATGCACCAATCCCATCACAACTAAACCTTACCCTTTTAACAAACAAATAAAAACCATTACACAAAGGCATACAACAAACCGCTCACACTTTTCCCAGTGTCACGCCATACGCGTATAACACAATCGCAATTTGGTACGAATGTAAAGCCCAAAGGAATTCAGCGCAGCCGGAGCCGGCTGCGTCTTCCTGAGTTCCGGAGCACAGATAAACCGCTTCCCTTTCCTGCCCCTTTACCTAACATGGTGTAACGGACACACTACAAAAGACGTAGCCAGTAAAACACGTCTAATGTGCCAGTTTTCACCTTCGTATTATCGTGTGGATGATGTTTGTAATGGTTTGCGGATTTTATTGTTAAGTTTTTTGAAAATATTTGTTGCTTGCCAATAGCAATCTATTTATCATGTCAAATAATAATTGTGGTTATTGAAAAGCAATTGGTTAACAGTAGTTTGTCAACATCTTCTTAATATCAGAGCAGTTTCAATTGTTACGTAAATTAATGTTTACATGATTTTAAGAGCTAGGTACTACAATTACTGTGAGTGTGGAAAAAATACTGTGAGGGCAAATTTATTTTGGCGTCAAATTTTTGTTTACTAAAAAGCCATCGAGAACCAAAACTTTTAACACTTAAATTGGCAATCGGATCCGCGTAAAAAATGTATATATCCCACACCTAAAATGCCAATATAGCTGACGTTTTACACAAATTCCGATCCACACAAATTTCCCAATTTGATTTCGGTTTACAGATCTGTTTGACATCCGGCAAACGAATGTACGAGAAAAAAAACAACGAAAAATTTGTTAGACTGGCCTGAATCCGAATACCGGTCCACGCGCCCGCACGTAATTTAATCTTGTATCACTTTGACAAGGCCTTGTGTAAAAATTCATCACTGCACCGGCGCTGTGACGGATTAAAAGTAAACACTAGTCATTACTAACGGATTCCCTTTTGCGTCGCATAACTGCAGTGTGCCCATAGTTAGACTAGAAGCTTTTTCTGCGAAAACTACTCTGTTGTATGTATTTCATTTTGTTTCTCAACTAGCCGTTCATTGCTACTAGCATTTTATGGCGTCATCTAGTCGTATGAGGGTTCTAAACTTTGATGGCGCTTGGTGGGGCACTAGGTATTTGGTTACTGTCTTAACATTACTGACATATCAATTACCTTGTGTATTCTTTAGGTTCTAGTATACCTATAACCTAAGTATCTTCAATTATATTGCAATTTTAACTTAATGTGTTAATGAAAACATAATTCCAAACAGCAACCTCAAATAAGATCATCAGAGAAGTCAAACTGTTCGTACGAAACCGAGCTTAATTACTGCCTACCCTCTTCATTATTAGAGCAATGAGTTAAAGCGTCGAACTCGAAGCAATAACTAAAACTAAACACGTTTGTAACAAGTTGTTTGTTGTGTTATCAGCATCGTGCCAAACGTTCCCACTCGCACACTCGCCGCAAACTTACGCTCGCTCCTAATGAAAACTTTGTCTGAGGTGAACGCGAACTGCCGAATTTTAAACCGATATTATATTATTTAATTATGAGGGGTTTAGCTTTCAGATAAATATTTGCGCCTGTGTGTAATCTTGTTCAGATTTGAATACGGTATTTTAAATTGAAACTGATTGGTAGTGCATGAGTGTAACAAGGCACGATCCGAGCGTACACTATTTAGCATGATTGGACTTTATAAAAAGTCAAACAGCAACTGAACGACATTTAAAAAATAAACAAAACAAATCAGTGTCGTGCAAACGTGTGTCTGTAAAGTAAATCAGCCGAAACAAATGTACGGCATCAGTCAGCAGGCCAGCTCAGCCTTGCCGTGCCGTTTGTGGTCGAAGCCTACTGCGATAAATCTCTGCGCCACCTTGAGAACCTGCGCCGATCGCTTCTACTAATATTTTACTTTATTAAGCTAGCTGTAGATAAACATCGCGATTATTTAAGTTGCAATACGTGTTGCAGTAATTTAATTCAAAGCAAAACATACCTTATGGAAATGTCATGGTGTAGGTAATGCATATTAAATCACCGATCTCTCATGCACGAACAAGATCGAAGACTATAAAAATGCTCATGAAATGTTAAAGGCGTCATCTAGATATTGATGCTCTAGCAGTTTCAGTTATAGGTATCGCTCCAGTTTATTCAAACACTACCAAAATTAGGCAACTATCGCGCTACGCAAACCAGAACTAATTTCCCATCCAGGTCAGGTAACTAATACCATTACTAAATACCAAGATCCATTCGTTATAACACATTGCATCCCGCGCTCGACGCAAAAGCGTCCGCACGCTTTGATCTAGCACAAAACGGACAAATGAATATGAAACCTGAAAATTACGGTGCAATATATCCCTGGTGTGGGCTACATTTATTTGTAGGTGAATGGTGTGCACATTAATCATAGCGAGCACTGGCGTCAGTGTTGCGAGTGCATGTGCATTGAGAGCCGACCCCACCTTACCGCAAACAACTGCTCCGGACTTTTAATCTCACCTGAGCACCGAACGGCCATCGCTGCGGTTGCGTCCGTGATCACACGCTCCCCCGACTTCCCCTTCTAATGTTTACACTCTACTTACACTAAGAAACAACAATTACGCTAATCTTTCCCATTCAAGTATAAAGAAAATTGAATTATGTAATCGCAAGTATAAATCTCCTCTTAATGGGCAGTTTAATAAACGATTCTATATTTCTTGTTTGCAAAGCTTACTCGACAGATTATCTGTTTTCTGCAAGGCTTTTGAATTTTATGGGCGTCCTGCGGTCGTGGAGCACTCGACTGTTTGGATAAAGTATCGATGCTACTCTCTAGCAGTGTAATTGTAAAGCTACTGATAAAAACATAAACAAAACAGAATACCCGAAACTGATTTCAGGAAAGATATATTATCTCAAGTCTCTCTATTCGAGTATTATATTTATCTACCTAGTCTTTTCCCAAATATGTTGAGGTCGGTGTCCAGTCTAACCATTATATATTATTTTGTTTTTCCAGATTATAAATACGCATTCGAGTGTCTTTTACACATCATTTCATTTAAAACAATCAAGGGAAAGCTGGTGTTATTAAGTATCCAAATGACATTCTGTTGAATAGGCTGACAATGAGGTATGGCGTATTTACGCAATATTTTCGCAGTGTATAAACAGAACACAAATTGTTAAATGTCTTCATTGCTGCGTGAACAAACAGATTGAAGCAGCAGATAGCAGTAACTAGACATTTCCTATTTCCTATTCGATTACATTTGCGGTCGGGCCGCACTTGGAGTCTCGTTTGTTTTCAACGAACACAGTGCGCTACGAGAAATCTACTAATCCATATTCATTCGCAGAACAATAACAATTTATTGATACGGTTGCTTGGATTTCTTGTTGAATTTTTGGAATTTTGTTGTTACATTTCAGTTTTATTTGATACCAGTTTCCGCCAGCAACTTCATCCGCGTTCCGGGAGAAATACTTTCAGCACTAGGTTAAAAAGCATGCTCGCTTCCGTTTACCTTCAGCCATCTCTGAGTAAAAGACCGCTTTAGGTAGACGGTGGTTGTCCATTCGAAGGACGTGTCCACACCACCTGAGTTGTCGCTGCATTAGCAACGCCTCCATTCCATACATATTGGACCGTCGGAGCACCTCTGTGTTGGGAATGCGATCCTGCCACTTAATTCTAAGGATGGACCTCAGACACCTGAGATGGAATGTGTCGAGTTTTTTAATATCTGACTTGTACAGGCACCAAGTTTCTGCACCGTACATAAGCACAGGCATTACTAGTGCCTTGTACACGTCAATTTTAGTTTGCAGCTTTATGTCATGGGATCTCCAAACACGATCACTCAGTCGTCCAAAAGTTACAGGACGTGTTCAAAAGACATCTGAAGGCTTGCGGTATTGACCCTAATGATTGGGAGAGGCTTGCTTCAAATAGGTCATCTTGGCGCAAAAACATCTACCAAAATGTCAAGCTATTCGAAGCAAAAAGACTCGAGGCTTTAGACGAAAAGCGCCAATTACAAAAAGAGAGACCTAAGCCTTCGTACACCTACACTCTCAATGCTGCGGGTCAGTTGTACTGCAGCGCTTGCGACCGAGTCTTCAAATCAAAGCTCGGTTTAGCCAGTCACATCAGGGCTCACGCTAGGAGGTGAATTTGCCACGGGTCGCCGTTATCGAAATCGATAAGGAGGACTATATATATAAAAAGCATGCTATCTTTGTTGCCTATGTCTTTTCTAAAGCTAGCTGTGTATGGGACAACTAAATCAATTCATTTTTTTTATCTTTTAAATGAAAGTTTTGGCATGAAAGCCGGACAGAGTTGCTCCTTAATATGAAAACCCAACTTTATACGACAAAGCTGAAATTACTTATTCATGAAGATGAAAGACAAGACAACAATACGAAACAGATTGCACGGTATTTAACCAGTGAACCCATAAAACTAACTTTTACACGAAATATCCATAGAGTTGAAAATTTAAATATATATCGTATTGAAATGGATATTGCTGGAGCGAGCGCCGTAAAGTGCGCCAATGGGACGTATGGCACTCACTAATCATACTTTGCTTTCTGTTTTATTTCGTATTTCCATTACCGTATTTCAAAAGGTATTGACATATGAGGCACTTTTACGAGTTTTACCTCCTCACTCCACCATAAATTTAATGCCACCTTGTTCGCGGCCTTAGTTCCAAGCTTTGTTTTGTAAATACATATAAAAAAGTGAACATTACAGGCGTATTGTATTTAGCAAGTGAAATATCCCCGTTGCCGCGGCTGCCACGAAGAAATATGTTAAATAAAATACCTTTTGTTTTTGTGAAAGAACTGTGACTGCGTGTCGATGGAAACAACACTCTAATAAATTAAAATAAAAGGTTATAATGTTAGTCAACTTTTATAATTTCAAATAGAATTTACACGTGTCTTGTCATATTTTTTTTATAGTCACTGGGTTTTTTATAGTCTAGTCTAGCGTCACTACACACAACCTAAAAATAATAAAAAAAACTTTATTTGTGAAAAGGCGTTGAGTTTATTTGAGTATGATTTGTTTATCAAAGGTAAGTTAATTGAGTATGTTTTAAATTAAGTTTCAAATGTAATCTCGCCTCGTAATGATTCGAACTATTGAAGTTTACGCGAATATAATTGCCCTTTTGAACTTGAACTAGTTTCACGAAGTTATGTCACCAATTTGGTAGTAATTTGCACAGTCCGCTGTTTTGACCGATAACAACATTATAATTCTCCCGAACACCAACAACTAGTTGGAAATGTTACTTTAATCACTTCATACGACCCCCTAAATTATACGTATTGCTTTATTTCTAGCTCGCTTTGTTCCTGGAGTGATTTACAGGCGAAATTTTATATTTATATCTCGTGTTGACAATCATGAAATACTATGTTTAGATTATAATTAAAAGATAGGCGTTTAAATTACATTTTTATCTATGCTTTTCTGTCCTTCTATGTGTGATGCTCCGTCAGGGAAGACTTTTCGAAAGTCTGATTTAGCCGTGCTATTTCAAAACTCAGTGCTAATAAATCGTGACTCTTGAATCTGAGAATAAATCAATGATGAATTTCGTCCGCATGTCGCCAGATTACATTTTAGCTGGGAACTGTTTTAATTACTTTAACGTGTAGAACTGTAGAATACACATTTATGTAGAGTAGAAGTTTACATCGAAAAGCTTTATCTCTAAATGTGTGTTGGTTTAATCGTGTGTAAACAGCTATAAAAGTGCAATGGGCGTTCCTCGCTAAACGCGTCCGTTTTTCCTCTTAGCAACGAAAGCGAAGTTTTTCACAGCTTCTCTAAGGATTGCATTTTAATCTTCATCTTACTTAGATAGTCGATTACGTGGAACTAATTAGTAAACATTAAATGCTTTTTCTTAATTAAAAAATATAGTAGACATGGAGGTATAAATTATGCGATCAACAATTACTGGCATGCAAACTTATTTCTATATTGATGAAGCATAAGGCATTCAAGCATCCAATTCGTTATAAATGCACAAAGGAGCATTGACACAAATTACGCAAGCACATCAATAGGTAAACACTGAATGGAAATTAATTTGTCCGCATTAGCTGCGGTAGGCTGGGTAGTTTGCCAAAAGGCAACCAATGTAAACAAGGTATAACCTAATGTAATAAATAATGTATGGAGGCCAAACATGGAAGTTATCCATGCCATGCCGAGAGGGATCGGGCTAAATTTTCATGATCTTGCGGTTTGTGATACGTGCTTGTTAATATTAGTTTATCAACCCTCTCACCACATTGTGTACAAGATTCACAGATAGGTACCTGCTTGAGACTATTACTCAACTGTTTTGCTTATCTGACCTGCACGAGGTGTGATTTAAGTACCTATAAACTGTGGTCTTACACGAGTTCGAAGGTATTACCCACAACGTAATACCCTAAGCTACCCGAGATTTGGTTTCGTTATTGAAACATAGCATCGAGCAGAGCATGTTCGCTTTCCCCCAGCATGAAATTTGTTCAGACCACAAGTACAGCCAACTTATACGAATCTGTATAAGAAGTAATAATCATTGGGGCGTGCACACGTGTTTCGTAGAAAATGCTTCGAATAGTACACCGCCGTCGGGTACCAGGATGATATTGTGTATGCTGGCCCGCGAAACAATATTGAGAGCAGAAACATGAATACATATTCAAAAGAGAAAAGAAAACGGATTCTGAATGATTAAAAATATAACATTTTGTTGTTGTACAATGTTTTGTAAGATTTACGTTGTGAAATGGATCGTAAACTGTTTTGTTTGTTTGCAGATTTTACTAAAAGATAAGTCATGAAACTATGATAATATAATTAATGTTACATTTCCAGAACAGACGTTAGGGGTGGTTTAAAAATGGCAGGAAGGCTCTTGTGTTGCGGATCATAATTAAAAAGTTGGCGAAGTGCCGATAATATTTCAGGGGGGCAGACGGGTCGCCATTTCAAACAATATGGTAGCAAACAAGGCGCGGGGAGACGCGACGCGTCTGCGGTGACCTCTCATTAACTGTGACTGAGCGCTCGTTGTCACGTCGCGGCCCGGGCCCGGCAATTTGTTCGCCCTTAACGAATTCGCCAAAGTTATGTTTTTCATAAAATTAATTTTATTTTCCCTCATTGTGTTATGAATGTTACCATGTAAATGAGAGCTGAGAGTTAGGAAGATATTTTATTGCCTGCAATTTCGCGAATGTTTACATGGGGAATGTGAATGCAGCTTGTAGCGCTTGTAAAATATTCGCAGTTAAATAAAGTTAATGGCTGAGGTTTTAACAAAATTCTCTGTTTTATAACTGATAAATTGTTGATTTATCACCGTATTTTTGTATTGTCGTTCATATGTTATATTATGGCACATTTAACACGAGTACGAGCTGGATCTGTAGCTCACCAAGCGCCCGGCGCGTGAGACGCAATATTGTTCCTACAATGTCGACGGATATTTCCGCTTGATGCATTTTTGATGTTTTTCTGATGTGGGTCTATCGGCCTCTGCTATCTAAATGTGATGAATATTCAACGTTGGTTTATAAGAGATAAGATCTTAGAAACATAGCATTGCGTATTTAATTTTAATGATTTCTTAGATATTAGCAATTAATTTTGTTTTTAAGTTCCTAATCATCGTGTGCCAAGCCTTTCCCAAATATGTTGATGCAGCTGAGTATCAGTATTTTACATGGTACTTATATATGGTTATTAGAATAGTTAAGCGCCTTAAAATTGCTTTTCATCAGTTGATAAATTATACTTTACAACGACCGCAAAAAAAATATTGAAGACATCCCTATAAAATATAGGATGTCCATACTTTTACCATTTCCCGTAGTTCAGAGGACAACGGTATCCAAGAGAGCCCATCAAATAAAAGGACCTTCTGTGCATAGATAAAGGACGTTCGACTGTCGTCGACTAAATTGAATTTTGTAACGATAAATTCAGCACCAAATAAATATTAATGTGTCGGGACGAGATCAAGACAATGTTGATATTCTTCATGAAATAACACATGACATAACATGCTTAGGTATTATCTAATTTATTTTAAGACTTATTTCTTAGCTAAGGATGCGGAATGCCGAAGACTTTATGACATGTAACATAGCCGCACTGCAATTGTTTTTTAAATGTTTTGATGATATATCCAACAGGCTTATCTGTAAGTTATCCCACACAGATTTTCTTTATTTTCCTCATTTACTCTGAGAACGATATCGACAAGTGCTTATTTATTCTCGACCCCCATCACTATATAACATTGAACCAGTAATAATTCGACAAAGGAGTACCTAACCTACACCCTTCATATCTCATTATAAAACCAAATAAAATTAAGAAACTGAGTAATGAATAACAAAAGCTTCATCCATTTTCATCAGTAAATATCAATGAGGATGTAATTTTTCCGTGCACACGGCGCAAGGACAAACGTTCGAAGTACGGCCTGCATTCGCTACACGGGGAATCAAGAGCTAAGTCAACCCCCAACCGCTCTCTATTTGCGCGCTCCATTCTGAAAGGTTAACTTCACTCAGAGGACAAACAAAGACGCATTTTGTTTAATTAATCACTATTTTATGATGGAATTTTAAGTCGGTTTGGGTATGTTGATGAAAAAAAGCTTCTAAAACTAAACTTAAGTATGTATATGTTATTTATAATTATTAAGGACCTCAAAAATACGTTTCCTTTATAACTAATACAGTCAAAAATGAAATATATCAATATCCATCATATCGCAGGTTGGATTCACTGAAATATGGGACTGCAAAGAACATATTGGAAACCAACAATGAATCCTCTTTTGTACCACGAATATATATTCTAAATCCTATATTTTGGTTATTCCAAGTGGTCGATTCATTGCAACTATTCCGGATTTTTTTGAAATCAGATATCGTAATGCGGCTGCAAACCCGACTCTGAAATTATATGTAATCAAATGCTCTCGTTCCTCCCAAACTATTTTCAAATATGAGGATAAATATTCATCGAAGAGGTACCTGGGCTTTCGAAAATAGGTGTAAATAAAATATACTCTTACTAGGTATAAACCTCACCTCAGGTATTTAATTCTGCAGTTTATTTTTTTTGTTATTGGTCATTTTTTAAATTGGTAATTCTTTGACTTAGCATGTTTTTTTAAACGGTACGTCAGCAGTGTGCGGTAAGGTGGAATTTAAATTATGGTTTAATCGAATAGTTTAAAAAGTTCTAACTTTCAAGAAGCAAGTTTCTACTAAGTATAGATAATAATGCTTAGTTTTACCAATAAGCGGACTCGTGAGCTATTCAAAACATCGGATTCATTTGGTCGTAGGTGTGTAATCAGAGTAGCTGCAAATAAATGGTGGTAGTTAGCCGAGCACCGCAGAGGGCAGTATCCGCGATTTATGTGCGAGATTCCTCCGGGGGGAGCGGGAGGCGGCTAGTTGTTGCGTCTTCCAAAGTAGTGCTCTTCCTTTGTATAAATTACTTACTTTATCTCTAGTGCTCGACTGTGAGAAAAGAAATACTAGCAGATCTTTTAGAAACTTCACGTAAAGGTGAATATGATGCTCAGTTCTTTGGAATAAGATATTGAGACTCGTAACTTCTTCTGAGTGTTAATACTTTTTATAGTTTATTTTATAGATAGCGATTAATATTTATCACCACGAGTTATATCGGTTAACCATGAATCAATTGGTACAAAATAACAAATTATAATATCTGTACGAAAACCACAATAACCATGTGCCATTACGAGCAAACAAAATGATTTGAATACGAGGTAGTAACAGAGCTATACCAAGTTGTGTATAAATAACTATAAAGTGATACAGATACGCATACAGCTCCCCTTCTTATTGTCCGTGTGGGAATCATTAGCTGTATTGCCGATCCTCCCCTAACTATGCATGAGGCTACACAAATGAATGATGTCAATTAATGAAACATTACTGCCATAAACACAAGCTAACGTACAAAAATAAATACATAATTACTTAGTTATACGGTGCTGTACATAACGAAATAAGTAGCAAACACATTAATAATTCTATGACTGCGATATCAGACTAATAAATTCTTCGAAGTTCAACTATAAATAATGTCTTGAAATTCTACGATATGACAGCAAAACGACGGGCAACACAAATAATTTAGTTATTCTACACAAACAGAGACTGTGATCGTTTCAATAGCGGATTCGATTACATGCGGCGTTCGCGGTGGCAGTCCGATGACCAAATATCCGATATGTTTCGGTTTTCCATTCGAATAGTGGATTGAAAAATGTCGTTGTATATTCCGATGCATGCATACAAACGTGCACAGGTACACACATTATAAAGATTAAAAGTTTCGTAGTGGGAGCGAGCTAATTAATCCGCCGTAGATATCCTACACACGACGCGACGGGACGGCAATTACTCTAGCAGTAGTCACCGTGTATTCTCACAGGACGTCGTCTGCACTTTTAAATTATATATAACTAGTACCTACTGGTGCTAGCTAAATGAAAATGGTTTTGCATGAGTTTAGCGGAGCGTTCGCGTGCTCGTATAGTCGGCAGTCGGGGCAAGATTAGCAAATAATCAAGCAGCCTTTCATTCCTGGCAAATGGCGTTCGCGAACCGTTCGATTGGCAATCGACATGAGCAGTAGAGCCTTCAGCAAATACAATAGCTATTGCAATGAAACTTGAATGGGACCGATTGTACTGCGGGTGGAAAGATGAGAGACGAGTAAACAATATTTTGTTGCCTTCGTTGGAATGTTTATCGCAATGATATCGCTTTTGTCGTGATAAACATTACAACTCTTTTCTTTTTGCTTTTAACTTGAAGACTATTTTACTCTTTAATTGTGTATATGATGTCCTTCATACAATTATATGTGTTTATATCATAAAACATTGTATGTGTTACTGCACGTCAATAAACATATTATGTTAATATTAATTTCACTTGCTTAAATATTTTAACACATTCCCCTCGTAAATAAATTCAAATGAATTCTTATTCCCAGCTTGTAGAAATGATATATATTATTCTCGGGATCACCTGAAAGAATTCTCACATATTCTTAAAACAGCTTTATCCGAGGATTCGGGCGATGTGTGTTTTTAAAATCCTTTCCGTAATAAATTATTCTGAGCGTCGGCGGCGGATGCATTTGTAGGATTTTTTTGCCACTTATCACATGTCGGACAGTTTGTTCTTTGTGGGCATTAACTACTGTCTTATACAACCGTATTTAGATGATTTACGTGCTCCTACTTTTATGCAAATAACCAAGGATTTGGGCCCAAGTACCTACCTATGTACATCCAGAAATACCTCAGTCGGAATTTAGTTGTAAAAGTAAGTAGTTTAGTTGTAGTTGTAATTTTTATTTAGCAGAGTAATCAACTTATGATTTAAAGAAGCTTAGTATAAACTGTTACTAATTATAATTGTGTATTAGGTAAAAGTATGTTGCAACTAAAACTTGTAACATACATACGAGTGTGTCTGCTCAGTGATGAAGTGTGTACGATTCCGTGTTATATCACACACTCTTAGAAAAAGATCGTCTTCATTTCCGCACATCGATCATACTAGTGACAGGGGAAGGGTCTTCTAATTCTGATAGATCGCAGACATATTCATTACAGGCGACCTCGTAATTTGTTTAGTGTGGGAAAGCTACTTAATGCACTTTGTAAAACGATGTTAAAGTGCACCAGGTTACGTAAAAGAGTTTATTTTACTTCGAGGCTCCCCCGTAAAGTTCAAGGTTCAAGTTGTGTTTATAGTTGAAGAGCACTATTAACGGAAAGGCTGCTGTAAAAAGTTTGGTATCAGTTAACGTTGTTAATTTTTACCGCTTTTTTTAAGCGTTCTGCGCATATTGTATGTAGTCTGCCTACTACTTAGTTATAAACTCTGTATTTCAATATATTTTTTAAAGATCTTGTGATAAAAAAATATATTTAGGTATTCAAAATTGAACAATTCGTTACACTGTTTTAGCAGGATTAAAAAGAATCAAAAGGGAGGATTTTGACGTCATGAAATTTTCTGGAGTATGGACCGGACTGCTTCAATTTCACGCGGCGTTTGTTGGGCGACAAAGATACCCAAAGGTGTCATTTCACACAGAGCTGCCCGAACTTATGAGATAAGATGTTTATTTTTTATGGGCCGTGAGAAAAGTTTCCTTTGGACTCTATGTTGTAAGTAAATTACGCGGTCTACTAGATTAATGGCACGGTATATGGCGATACAAAATGTAAAGAACATACAAGTTTTCAAAAGTAAAAATATTTTTAGAAATGTAAGTCGAGATACTTCGCAAAGTTCTTAGATATACACTTAGAAATTCTAAGACTGCTTGAAACATAAAACGACTACGGAAGATCTCCAAAGTAGCGGAACAAAATCCACATCTTAAACTGTAAAAGTGTGTAAAAATATTGGCGTGGAGAGGCACTAGGGTACACAATTCCACTTCATCCAACGCTAGTGTCTGAGTGCAAAGGCGTGTCGAGATGCCGGCCGGCTCCGGCCTCCGTGAAAATTCAGCGCCGCCGGAAAATATGGACGCTGATGGAACCCTAATGTTTCCGACTTGGCCCCGCTACTTGCGGTCAGCGGCGACAGCCTTCCATGCCTATAAAACTTGCCCCAATAAAGATATAGTGGTGTGATGTAACGTCTTGCCATTAACTATCGTATGGTTGTTCGATTTATATTTTACGATGAACAATATTTTTTGATAAAATGGATCACTTTATTGCCAACTAGTTTGGTGATGCGATAAGTAAACATATTGGTTTGATTACGGACTTCGATGTCCACTAACAGATCGATTTACGCAATTGATGGTACTTATGCCGAAAAATAATTAAGCGGCCGGTTCTCAATCTAGATGCGATTTGAACTGGCTCGCGAACTCATTAGTGGACGTATGTAGACGGACACGACGGCCGGGACGTGTGATTGACGCAACGGAAATGATTTCGCCCGCCGCCGGCGCCGGTGTTATCTCTCAAAAGGTAATACCCTCTCATTTGTTCAGTATATTTGATATTTATACATGATACCGTAAACAACGCGGTTTTCTATTTACAATTTAGACGGGAAATATTCCCACGTAGTTTATTTTATTTAAACAAGTTCGCAACTTGAATGAGTTTAGTAGTTCGATAAATTAGTATTTATGTACCGCTCTATTACAAGTTTTGAATAGAAAACTATTTTGCACCGATACGGGAAAATTGAGTAGACGATGCAACCTGCAGACATTCCAGCACAAAATTAAATGCACTTGAAACCTGAATTTTATGATCGACTACGTTAACTTTATAACGAATTTATAATATTTCGTGCTTACGACCACTTTGTTGCATAATATAACGCTAATATTCTATGAAAATAAGCAATTTAAGGTTCCTTAATGTGGTGCTTGGTAGCACTACAATGCAAAAGTACCGTATGTATAAAGCAGATCGCGACATAAAAGAAACGTACGCTAATCCAATTTGAAACGTTTTCATCAGCTCCTAAAACAAATAACTATAAACACGGCTGCCAACAAGCTTTTTGTTTGCTCAAAGCCCAAAAGGATCCATGGAAACAATTTCCTAGAGATGATACCGTGGGGTAAAATAAAGAGTAACAGCAAGTGGGGAAATCCGTAAAACGATTTCGTGAAAATTAATCCGATCGGCCACATTCGCAAAAAATACGCTTCTCTTATGACGTAGACAGCTTTACTAAACGCTTATACGAGCCGCTTGTGGACCCGATAGATTAAATTTTCTTTTATAGGCTTACGAAGTACATGCATGGCTGCCTAGCCTGTAGTTATCCTGCTCGTGTAAATTCATTTGCCGAGTCGAGATGACATTTTCTAGATTGGAACCATAGAAACAAGATTGCATATTTTTTGTGATCGCGTTTTAGTGTTCTTGTGTTATGTTGTAACTTTTTGCTTGTTTTTATAGAAGTTGTACCTAGACAATTTCATTTTGGTCATGTGAAGTATCAAAGTCGTTAGCCAGATCAATATAAATAGATCTATGTTAGAGATTTTTTTTACAAATAGTGAGTTTTAAAGGAAATGAGAAAGTATCTTTTACAATAAATTATAACATGAAAACAGATAAAAAATAAGGCCAAATAAAAAAAGACACAAACAGAAATGAGTTAAGAAATGTTTATAAGGAGTACACTTGAAATTAATCTCGTCGCCACAAATTGCCAAAAAGCTAGCAATACAAAGTAGAATTTTAACTAGTTACAAAGGAACGAGAGATCTCGGGCCGGCCGCGGAGAGCATCAACATTTAATAAAAGGGGATTAACTCGTTTAAAGTACGATTGAACTTCCCTCAAGTCGGAGACTGGCAACCCTGCGAAGTCGGCGCCGTCAAAGATTATGTTTTGATTGCTGTTTATTCATTATCCCTTCTGGCTAATTCTTTAATCGTAAAATCTAATGAAAATTTTTTCGAGAGTCGTTCTTTGTGAAGATGCCTTCCTGCAAGTTAAAAGCTAAAATGATGTTCTAAAAATCGAATAAGTAAGTACATACCTATATTTTGTATTAGTGGCAGTGGCTGAAACCATAAAAGTAGTACCATTTGCTTTTAAGTATTTTAAAGTCTGTTCTTTTTTCGTAGTAGTCGTGGATAAGTGATACGGTCTAAGTCCAAGGTAAGCTTAAAAAATATGACATGTTTATATCAAAACTAATAATGAGTTACTAAGCGTAGAAATTGAATTAATTATCGTTAGAATAACAACAATATTTGTTGCCCACGATTCATTAGTAAACAAACTGATTAATTCGTAGTCTATTGTGTACAAAAATTTGTTAATTTTCGTAGTTACTTATCATAATATTAAAATAATAATAAAACTGTTTCTGTATTACGGGTAATCTTTAAAAATCCTTATTTTTGAACTGGCAGAAAGATCAAAGAATACGATAATTTCTACATTTGTTTCTCACGAAGACAGGCAACGTCGCATGAATTACTATGGTAAGTTTAAAGATCGAAAATAAAATCATAGAACCGCATATAATTTTAAATGCGAATTTTAATATAAACAATTAGCAATCCCTTTGTAGACTGTGTATCTTTATTTATTATCTTCTATCTATTATATATTATCTTCTATTTTCTACAGCTATTTAAGAACTTGACGTTAAAAATAAACAATTTCATTTTTATAAATAAATAAACTAAAATATATTTTAAGTCGTCTATATTTCATCATTTATCACTGATTTAATCCCCATTTGCGTGGGTGGCCATTAATTTTTTTAATTAGTATTATTTCAGTAGTTTTTTTTTTGTCTAGACAGTTTTCAGATGCACGAAAAGGCAAATTCAAACAGTAACCTAGGAATTCTCACACACAGTTGAGGTCCTAACTAATTCTTGTTACAGAATGCACAAATACCTCTCTAACTTATCTGTAGGTAGCCAACATTAGCGTATGTGGGTTACGAGCCCGCCAACACTAAGGAACACAATATTTCTCGGCTTCAAACAAATTGCGGTCGAGCGTTAGTTTGATTGGGGGTACTTTGTTGCCTTTACAATGGACATTAGTTCAGAATGTGTGTTTTCACCTTCAATAGTTAATGTCGGACGTATCTTTACAGTGCTTGCATGTTTCACGGTGAATTGTAAATTATTGTGCGGTGTTTGTTTTATATAGTTCTGTTGTTTTCGTTGTTTCGGACTTTTTTATATAGGTATTTTTACAGGTTAAGACGACCCACTGACCAATTTATATAAATAGGTAAATTAATTCAGTCTTTTCTACTTAACACCATTTTTTCTATCCATTTTCCATCATAAGATATTTCTTATAAGAAGGGGTAAATCTAACCTAAAAATTATAAAAATAACCCATAAATTTAAAATTACCCCTAAAAATACTTCTACAACACCTATGCGAAATTTTCAGCACATTCCAACAGCAACACGTAAATACTATAGTCATCCCCGTTTACGACTGAACTCCCCCGTGTAGTAACTCATTGAAGGGTTACCCTCGAATCAGAATCGATACTAAGGGTTTGAGCACATGATCGCTTTTCGGATACAATGGGTTGAATGATCTTTTGAAAACGTAATGCGTTCATCCAATACTGTATGAACGACCGATTACACTGTCTTTAAAATAGATGTTTATGTACTTGCACTAACTTATATTTTTACGTACTTTTTGACGCAATTTCTATGTATGCCGTATTGTCCTAGAAGTTGTGAACACGCTACCAACTACCAGTGTGAATTTGATAGTTAAAGGACTTTTGTTAAAAGCATCATGAATTTAAAGGAATAAAACTGAGGGAGAAAAACCTGACTTGAGTCTGAAATCTATCTAGACATGAATGACTGACTTATGAATTCAGTCTTTGGCTACGTCGATGTCTCAGTTACATCACAAAAATGATTCTATAAAGTCTAAACAATAAATAAGCAATACACATGGAAAACAAACAAACAAAAGTGTGGAATGTCTTTATGAGGATTCAGCCATTGTGCGATAATTTGACAAGGGTGAGAATGGGCACTCGCCCAAAGTCATTAGCATTTAATGAATTAATACTTACCATAAGACAAGAATGTCTACTGATGGCAACTGGGATGCGAGTGTTTTAAGTACTGAAAATGTATTTGTTTTTGTTGATTTGATTTAACTTAAAAATAAGATTTCTTCACAACTAAAGATCATGCAATTTCGCAAAATATTTATTTTCTGAACTTTCTTTTGAAGTAATAACCATTCATAGAAAACTATGCGTCATTCCCAACTTCACTTCAGGCACCAATGTAGCCATACTGCTCCATACATACTTACTTACCTACCTATTAACTGTTATACACAATAACCATCTAGCCAATATTCAAGATGCATATTAATGGAGGACAGCAACAGTTGACATCATGAGAGCCCATTGAGGAGGCATAAGGCGACAATTTCCTCCGGTCCGTGACCGATACGTTCTGATCACGTACAAAACGGAACACGTGGGGGAAATCTATGTAAATACCGCTACCTTTGTACGGGCTGCATTTGATATGTGAAAAAGTAACTAAAATAAACACAACAAGTCAATGAAGTGAAATGAAACATTTTTGAATAAATGTCAAATTCAGAATAAGTTTGGGTTTGGATGATTCTAAATTAGCATCTAATAGTGGAAGTCTGTGGTTAATCGTTTCGTATTTATTTATCATTCTAATTATTAACATACATCACCCAGCTTTGACTTTTATGCTTTAAGATATGCGAGCTTTGTATTTATCTTTTCTCTTCGACCAAACTTCTATGAAATTAGATATCATGAACGATTAACCTCACGGTCCCCTTCAAATGATCTGAGTTGCAACTGCACATATGTGCCGCTCGTAGGTACGCACCCAAATAAATTCGTTCGCACAATATGTCATAGCAAAAAGTATTAAATCATTCGAAATTGTGCTTTCAACCTTATTTCAGTTCCGGTGACATTTCGGACTCGCGTTTTCCATTCAGCCAGCTGTTGTTCATATAGTTTTGATACTATACGAATAAATATGATTGTGTTATGAAATGCTTGGATAGTAGTAGATAAACTTGGTCGGGATAAGGTGAGCACGCCTCTTTTATCCGGGTGATTATACGAAGGCACGTAGACGAGATTTGATGCAGATAATATGGAACTTAGTATTGGGATCTTCGTCTTTTTAAATTTATTTTGTCTGTGATCGAGTTTTAGTGAATTCTGTAGGATGTCAATGTCAAAGGGTTATGAAAGTAAAGTTTTCAATTTAGTAGTTATTAAAACTGAATTAGGGAATAGCATATTCTAGCAACTTTATATTAGATATGTAAGGGAAATTAAACAAAATTGAAAGGCCGAGCCTGTTTGATCAAATTTGCAAAAAACTAGGAATATATTAGATTTTACAATCGATTCACACCATAAACATACCATTATCCACATCAATGTAGGCATAATTTTCAGATAGTAACATATGCACGGTAACAAAGTCCCGGGGGTAATGACCTCTGCGAATGGACTGTACGTCAATCAATTTCAAACAAACATAGTTACTATTGACGGCACTACAGATTACATAATAAGTACTTAGCCGTACAGTTCTCTCTACTTAGCACTTCACTTAGTGGTACTCGGAACTGATCAAGTTGTCTTTGGCAATCAAGCGCTGAATAGATTACTCTAAGCATTCACTTGAAATAGTTGTTAAGTACACGAATTTAAACTTCTAAATCGGCCTTAGTTCACTTTTTTCTATACCTGTATCTTTGCGATAAAACAGTCAGATATGCAGTCGTTCCTTGTAAAAAACTTGTACTCAGCTGCATCCAGTTAGACTGGACGCCGACATCCACATAGTTGCGAAATGGCTAGAGAGATGATGATGATGATGTCTCAAAATACCTTTATTTTCAGGTAACATTGGCCCTTAAATACCTATATACCTGAAAACTAACATACACATATATTCACAAAACTTGTTAAAATCTCCAACCACAATTGAATCAACAAGCAGAATTAATCAAATCTGACCACGGCTAACTAGTAGGTAATGCAATGCACTGCGACGTCACAAGGAAGCTTCGGATTACGCCACGAACAGATGGCATAGCCCATTGTCTCAGGTGTGTGTGAAGCGTGGTCAGGGCTGGCGTGCCGTGAAATGTGGCCGCATAGGGACACAACCAAGGCCGAAGTGCACTGACAACGTAAACGTCCGTTTTAAAAATACTTTTATTCGGTCCTGTATGTAAGTATGTAATGTAATCGAAGGTTACTTATTGAACTATCTTATATAGTAGTAGCAGTAACATCAGTTACACCCTTTTTATCGTCCCACTGCTGGCCACTGGCCTCCTCTCACACGGGGAAGGATCTTATATGTATTTTGAAAAATTGGCAGCTTTATATAGTTCTTATGACAATACAATAATGTGGTAATGTGGCAGCGATTTGATGAAGAGGCCAGAAGATATGAACTGGAAGACAGATATGACTTGTTACATTTTAAGCATATTTTTCATATAACAACAACAACTGCTTAATTTGAACATTGAACGTAAAAAATTACAGTAAACTGTTTTTTTAAGACTGATGTTTATATTGATGGTGAACTTGGGCCTGACTGTGATAAGAATAATTGTGCAGGTTTTATTTACCTAAAGGTTTTATTGTGTTCTTTGTTTGGATATGTTGGAGGTTAGATACCTAGTACTCTGGGGATGATATGTCTCTTTTTTAGTCTGTATTTTTATTTACAACATTTCAGATGTTTCGGATTTTTCTCACATGTTTTTTTTATTCTCGATTTGATAATATCATTAGTACATTCCTTGGTCATTGAGTCATGGACTGTTTAAAAAGATCTAAGAATAGTCGAATAGTTTAAGATTTCTTTATTTTTCCTTTATTTTGTAAGGTTATCAGCAATCATGAAAGTATTATCAGATCCAGTTGCGAACAAAATAAAAACAGCTAGTATTCCCACACGCAGAATAGAACTTAATTCTTGGAAGTCCTACAGAGCCTCTCAGGTTTTTATCTCGCACTCATCTACAGTTAACTTTCTGTGAAATCTTTTTAGGTGATGGCTTTACTAAGGATTTTAAAAAATATTTGAATCTAGTTATTTCTATCCGTCTTTCTTTGTTTAATACTTACTAGCTTTAAATTTTGTTATATAGGTAGGTTAAAAGCGTTACTATTTCACTAGTCTGTAGTAACAATACCTATAAGATATAGGCATGAATATTTTAAGTTACATCATATACAAACAATTACTGTTACCCATATTTTTAGTACTCGACCCCAAATAAAAATTGGGATAAGGGCAGGAGGATGATGATGAGGTACGAGATCATAGTTTTCATAGTATCCAAAACTATTGCATTTAATAGTGTAAAGTATTATATAATAATACAGAGGTATACATGTATGTACTAAGGACAGCGTTTTCAGTTTATATGTAGGTACAATATAACATGTCGGTGGAAAAAGCTTTTAGTGGCCCAACAAACATAACGATACGTATCTACTGGGAACGGCAAGTGCATACGCTGAATTTTACTACAAACTCTTGTGGTTATAACGAAGAAATTATATTAAACAAAATTGCCTGTGAATATGCCATTGTTTTAAAGAAAATGTCCTTGTTACAAGCGGTGTAAAGACCGTAAATACGTACGCATTCACTGTTAAAATTATGATTTCTTTTTCGTCTTAAACTATTTCTACATAAAACCTGGTAAAGACTGTTCCCGGTGCCTAAGCGTTACATCTGCAAATACACAATTCTACCTATGCATTTACGCTCTTTAATGCACCTTCTCTTTCCAATACCCAGTTAAGTGTTCACCTTTTCCAGCACGCCACTACCGAAACAGCAAAGTGACAATTAATTTGGCTATCAATATTAAAAGCTTTCAAAGGCTGGCGGGGTGGGATAATGTATCGCAGAGGATTCCCGGTGTCAGGCAACTTTTATGTAATTGGCCGTGGGTCGCGTAATCCTGCAGGCATTCATTAGTGTAACTGCAACTTATAATCTGGCTGTCCGCACGCGGCCCGGGAATATTGTAGGAATACACCCGCGTTGCTTCCGACTTTTTGATTTGCGGTTGGACTGTTCCTATAAACTTTTGAGGTTCATAAAATTGTTTTGTTTTCAATACTATTCCTATTATAAAGAGATATTTTTTTTTTACCTTGTTTTAAATTGTGTTTTAAGCTATTTTGTATTGGTATAATTTACACCTGCTAAATGACAATGGCTTGGCAACCTTTCATTATAATGTGCGGTTTATCTGCATACAATATGAATTTTTAATCCTGTATATCTGTGCCAACGATGTGGGTTTAAAACTAGTGATTTGGCTCAAACAGTGACGGCTCGAACCGCGAAAGGTCAACGCCGTTCTTTGACACTTTCATACATACATAATATAATTTTTTATCCTTTCATTGTTAAGATATTTTCATTACAGATTTAAAGATTTTTATCCAATTAAAAGAACCAATTACGTGACGAAGATTACCTATTTTGAGTTAACTTTTACAATCTGTGAAGTGAAACCTAATCGCTAACTTATCTAAAACGTTTTATAAAGTACACAAAGTGCAATAGTGGAAAAATAACCCTCCACTTTCGCACGTTAATACAAAATTAATCCGGACCTGTTACAGACAGGTTTGTTTTTCTTAACGAAGCGTCGGAGACGTTGCTTTATAATGCACTTATGATTTATTGCATCAGAATCTCGCTGCGCCGGCATTTTTAATATTTTGCTTGTATTTTACTTGACTGGTGTAAGGGCAGGCAGCGGTGTCCTGTGGGATACTGGCTTGCCAGACTGCGAAGCGACAAGTATGCGGAAAATTGTGCGAGGTCGGTACACAGAAATCTCGCGCTATTTTTGTGATTAATTTCGCAACTAATATGATACATAATTTGCAAAATCGAGAAGAACTTTACCGCAACAAACTTGATCACTTTAATACATAATAGAGTGCATAAAGCAATGCCATTAGTAATGCACGATGCACAATAGTAATTAAATACATATCCATTAATTTATTCTGCAATGTCTTAAAACAATAGCTAAATTGTAAAAACAAAACAAGCAACAATAAAACCGTCGTATCCTTTATTACGTCATCAAATGTTCATACGAAAACAAGACGCCGTAGATGTTGGTATAAAACTCAAAATATCACCGAAGAGACGTTTCTTATGAATCTGACACGCTGAATTCTGAGATTAAATTCATACCCCGAGGTACAATTCGTTCAGAATAACGTCGCATCGTCCACACTCCTCCCGAGATGAAAAATGGTGGCATTATCTCGATTTCACTTGTCAAGTGAACAAAAAGAGGTTTTTGTGTACCTAGTACTTATTTACTTAAGTTTATAGAATTACAGTTGCTACGTCAAGATAGGTACCTAAGTGAAATCCATTTGGAGTAGATTATAGGTAGGTAAAACAACTACACATTATAATTGAAACCAGAACCATTCGACCTAAAAGTACAAGCAGTCACATTGAAAATTTATAAAAAAAGGTTATCAAATAAATTGTTCACAGGAACAACGCAAATGAAATAACAAAGCACAATTTTTACGAGCCATAAACAATTTCGCACGGAAGCCAATGTTAAGCGCAGAAACTTCTTCAGTGAGACCGTTACACAATGAAATTAACAATAAGCTCGGTGGAAACAAAGAAAGCGCCTAAGTTGATAAATAAAAAATATGCCCAGGGACAAATGTAGGTGAGTTGCTACAAAAATTACGAAAAATCCCGGTAATTTTTGTGGCTTGCCGCTTGTTTTGCTAGTAAATCCTCGTGAATACAAATTTTGTAGTCGTTATTATTATATTTCCTATTGTAATTGTTCCTGTTGTGTTTCTAACTATTGATATTGAACGAAAATTCGTTCAATATCAATAGTTATATAGTGGTGTGCTCATTTTTGTGGCGGGTGGCATTTTCTTTTACTAAGCCGAGGTTACCCTGATAATTTACTTTTTCGATACGTCTATGTTCGTAGACAAACACTTTGACTTTGAAATATCCATGTCTGCCTCTAGAGCCAACAATCTAGATAGGTACTAATTGCTATTCAAGACATCAAAACATTGAATAACAAGTCGAGTAAAATATTCATAAACCTAAATAATTGTGATATCCGTTCGGCTCGGCAATTACGTGGTGATATTAAAACTTAATTAAAATTTGTTTATCACGGCTCGAAAGCGATTAAAAGTTTAAACGAAGCCCGACGACGTAGACCGCCTTAACGGAACGAGTTTATTTACGTAAATAGTGTTTCGGTTCAACACTTGAGCTCCCAAACTGACTTTGTGCATAGAACTTCATGTTTGCTTCATTCAATAACTTCCATCACAAACTATTGGGCAGTGTTTAATTATTTTGGACTCATAACAATAGGTCAACTTAAGTAAATGTGCTTACAAACATTTTGACATTTAATAAACTTTCTTGTTTCCCCTAAAAACAATATCCTTGAAATTTTTTCACTACACGAAAAGAGAATTTAATTATTTATTCGAGTTCACAAACGAGTTCGTCACTTGGGGCGCATTCTAAAGGGCTCTACTTATTTGGACTTCCACTTGTTTGTTCAAGTTATCTCGGAATTTATGTTAGGGCCGCACGAAGGCCGTGCCGCGGGACAAACTATTGAAAATTAATGAGGACTCCAAGCGGAGTTCAATACTTAGCTTTATAAACTAACTGTGAAAAATGTCTACAGAATGAAAGGTAGGATTACGACTATTTATTTTATACATGAATCTTAATGTAGAAAACAATTGGAGAATAACTTTCAACATAAAAGCAATATAAATTCAGGAGTGTAGTATTTATTTCCATAACTAAAAAGCATCTTACATTTCAATTATATTTTGGATGACAAAGCTGGCGTTTTCTGGGAATTTAATTATTATGAATTGAAATGCTCAAGAGTTAATTGAAGTAGCAGACATATACCTACGCTGCCATGTTTAAATTAATGAGATTCATAGTGAATAAGCATACATCTTTATATCTCATAAATTATATAAAATAAGTAACTATTTACGTAACCTTACCAACGAACAATATTTAACAAACATCATATAACTAGCTAAAATAAACTCTAACCCTAAATATATCGCTGAAAGCCACAGTGTAGCCGTAACTTCACTAAAACAATCATACACTTACGTTTCGTGTACACTTGGCATAATATTAGAGGTCACATCACGCTCCGCTTACCCGTCAAACATTACTTAGGCTGTGGCCTGATTGATCTTAAGAGCCGTCTTAGTAACGTCTTACAATCTTTATGTGATGATATTCTGAAGATTAGGTAATACTTTCTGTTTTATTGGAAAACTCTTAATATTGTCTAAGTTCAATTGTGGTAGATATAACTGTTAACGTTTCAGCTTCTTGTGATCTACATATAAATACATAATATGTATTATATGTAGATAGATAAATAATAAAATAAAAGTTAATGTAGCCTATATTAGACAGAATAATCCCGTAAGTAGCTACTTAATTTCAATCATTTTTTAGTGAATCAAAAGACAATCACAAGGTGTGGCTTACAATTGCATTATACTATTTATTACTTACATTAATTAAGTGTAAATGCTAGCAGATGAAAGAAAACAAAAATGTTCTTCAGGTCACCGCTATTAGTAGTAAGCCGCATGAGGTCGCCCCCTTATTGCAAATCGCCGCAAGGGCAAGCAATTCATGTTTACAAGTTCAGGCTCATTGTTTGCCTTTAATAAACAGAGTAGGCACCGCTATTTGTTGCCTTTGCCATATCGATTATGTACATTAACAAAAGAGATTCTAATTAATGTTTATGAATCATTAAGTTAATTAGGTCTGACATTATTGAGGTCAATGTTGGTGGTATAGAAATACGTAAGCATGGGGGTAAAAGTATACAGATTAGATAAGTTCACTTCCATTTAAAAACTATCCCGTTTAAAGCCCAGTCTTAAAATAGGCGTAAGTAGGTGCATAATATTATGTAAATGTATTGATACTTCATTCATTCGATCATTTCATACTGAAGTAAAAAAAAAATATAAAAAAAATAAAGACCAACCAAACGACACATAATTCTACACAAATGAAGAGACAAACAGATAAACATTTTCTTGCACAAAAATAAAACAATGGCGTGCTATTTCAACTATATTCCGTTTCCAGGTTTTGTCCGCATCTCCACTCGCGTGGACGAAATCGGGACGGGAGTCTTTTTGTTCTCCCATTGTATTTCATTCCATCGCAGCACAATAATTTATGCCTTATATTTTATAAATTATTTGAAATATGAATCGTATTAAAATATTTTTATAAGAAGCATCGAGCAGGCTTTTAAATCTTATGCAGGTTCCATTGGTTTTTTTTGCGTTTGAGTTAAAAGTGCTGTTTTAAGTATGGCATATCTTTATGTATCTTCGTGTAGCTATGAAACAAAAAAAAAGTTTTTTTTTATTTCAGCAGTACAGAGAGTACTTCCCCGCCACTACACTAAAGAAACCGACTCCTAATCACAATTCACAAACAAGCCCACAAATTACAAAACTTACACGGTTCTTGTCACGACACTATTGTTTCATACAAAAATACATGTTCAAAAGCTACCAACAAATGTAGACAAACGTTGTTTCGTACACGAACTAAAGGCATGTCCGTTTACAAGACCGAGGCCCGCTGGGTACTGTCGTAAAAACACTATGAAATGTTTACGATGCTAGCCGACGCAGCTGCTTAATTCTTTTGAATTTTTCATACGGACAATGCAAATAACATTAGGTTATGTAATATGCCTGACCCACGGCCGCAACTCTTTTGCTTAGAAATGTTGAAGATAGAAATCTAAGACGTTGTAAACTGCTAGACTTTACACATGACTTAATTATGTGGTGCGATATCTACATAGCTTTCACCTCTATTAACCTCAATGTAAAGAGGTCTTATTTTTTTAAGATACTGTCTTTTTTCGTGATTATTTAAGGAAGTTTGAACCTATAGATACAACTAAGCTAATTTACTCGATAGGTAGCGAATTTCTTTTTTGTGTTGATGTCCTTCAAACTTAATAAAACATTGTGACTTGTGATTTATGAATACTCGTGTATCAATGACGAAACGATTGTGTATTCTAGCAAGTCATTTTAATGAGGAGATCAATTAAAAAGCAGGCTCATAATTGGCCAGTGGCAAAGAGCGGTCGCCTGGAAATAATTTCTGTTGCGGAAATGTTGGTTGTATCGACAATTTGACCATCGTTGACCACTACCACGTGTTTTGAAACTAATGTACCATGCGAGGTATCACGCAACCTGCTGTCAAACGACTATGTGACCAGTGTAAACAGAGCCTTAGCTGTGACTTCGTGTGTCGAAACCGCACAGCATAGCTACGGTCAAACCTGACGTGTCCTGGAATTGTATTGAACCATATCACTGCTCCGTAAATGGTTTTTCCCAGAAAAATATTGACAATGATAATGACAATTAAACAATGACTTACCACCATGTTGATAGGAAAACTGTCACGAGGGTAAAACGTAACCGTGACTGTTTGGGGGAAAGCCCCAAAACCATTACTTGAAGTCATTGATCAAACAGTATCACAAGGTATATTAAGTAAATTTCCATATCATGCTTAATATTCAACGAAAATTCCATAACTATTCTGGACAGCCGCTAAGTCATAGCCGCTGAAAATCGCGCCAAATGTTCCTGATGTGTATGAGTGTATCCTAGGTATACAAGATGAGCGATGATGTCGTGACTCATCTGCTCGCAAATTAACTGCTCTGATGAATGCGCTGCGACACACAGCCACTTCCACGAGACCCCTGACCGACCTACACTTTGCCCTCATTATAACTGATTTAAGTATTGTTGTAGGGGCGTTAGGGCTCAGCTTATGCTGGTAGGAATAGGTGGGTAGGCGCGGTGAGGCAACAGTGTTGATGTATCGCTTTCATAACGTCCATGGTTAATTAGTGTCAAATTACAACGCTAATGTTTTTTCGAGCTCCCTTGTATGGAATTTGGCTGTGAATGGGATTTTTGGGAATCCTGAATGATTTCGTTGGAGTTCGTATTTTTCTGTGAAAGTTTTGTGGTCAACTTCTTCTTCTTTCGTGTCGATGACATGTCTTATAGTGAGACTACACTTTGTCAGCCCAATATGCCGCCACTCGCTCATTAGGTCCCACCTCATCGCATGTCCACTGTGATCAAGTGATACAAATATTAGGCACCTACCTATTCTTACATCCTTCATCAAAATCAAATAGGTCCGCAAAAAAAACCATAAAATTATTCCCCATAGACACTTAGGCACTTAATTACATAAATTAAGTTGGCAGCTTCGTAAATGTCAGAGCTAACTTCACCAGTCCTTACCTTTAACGCACCTTTTAATAAACGCTCAAAATAAATTATGCAAACTAAAGTTAATTCCCTAAAGTTTTATTGACTTTCTCCACAGATTTACCCTAATGGCGTTAACGGATGCGCACTAAAGAGTTCTTTAAACTGCGACCCCCGTAATTCAAGTCAGGATTTAAACCTTAGAAGAAAGTAAGTTTGCCGGGACAACAAAGAGGAGCCATTTCCCTCAGAGTAATTTATACGTGACCGCGGGACCCGGGACCTGGGACTTGTAACTCCGGAGTCCGGGACTCGCGTGTGGCCTGACACCTACTCCCTACAATTGACTCGGACAATTTTTAACATTCTTTTTGATTTCGTTTTACTGTTTTTGTTGTACGTGACTGAGGTGAATGGAACGGGGTTTAGGGTTGTCTCTCATTCAGAAGATATCGCCGTTATTTCCGAATTCTCAGGTATTTTAAATAACTCTGGCGAGGCGAGCCTCTACATACATAGGTACCTACCTCTATTCTTCTCTGTTTTCCTACGTCGAGGAGTGAACTTTACCATATGATTTCTTTTCGGTACCTAACTCTAATTTATTTCATCAGCTTCTTTGGCTGTACAATTATTCACTTCAAGCAGTACCTAGGTATATTACCTATTACTTAATTTCTCAATATCAGAATAGCCGACGTATAACATTGATTGCTCCGATACTGTAAGCAGAATTGACCGCACCAAGTCAATGAGCTAATGAGTTTTCCGCGTTAACGGTAAAAGGATATCGCTTCACAATCCCGCTGAGGAAACACAATCATAACCAAGAAATGGGCTTTATTATTGCTTGTATTTGATAACGTAAGGATAAGAAAGCTATTTTTATTGCGTAGGCGGGGTATCTTATGAAGCAATCTCAAGATTATCTAGAAAATACAAGACTTTACATTTTCCTATCGAGATTTTTATAATCCCAGCAGAGGTACGTACAAACTGAAAATAGCTGCTGAATGAACGAGCAAATCTGAAAAAGTTGCTATTCTAGGGGTGAATAAAACGAAGCCGAACATTTTTGAATTTAAATCGGATCAGACTTAAAAACATTTATTTTATCAAGTAGATACTTTTTAAAACTGAAGTAGGTACAAAATCAGAAAGGGTCCCAGTTGGGCGCCAGTAGAGGAGCAGCGAGACAAAATGTTTTTAAATAATGAATTCGCGGTGATAACTTTAATGAACTACAAACGAGGCCCAACTATAGTGAACCCAAAACACAAAATTGGATTTCCATGTATCTCCGTTCGTGTAGTCAGGCAGGAGTATTTCGCGGTCGTGCGTGTACCCTACCTGATACGTTTCTGAACAAATGGTTCCTATTTGCCTGCTGTCTGTCGCACCGGATGCGGTTAGAACCAACTATCGAACATTTTTAATTTCATGGCCCGTTTGTTCACTATCACTCCTACTGTAAAAGGTGTGGGACTTCGGCTTTTGTTTCACAATTGTTTTTCTTGTCAATGAAATGTGACAAGTACCTTTTATTTTTTTCCTCTTATCCCGATTTTACATGACGTCCACCTACAAAAAGATTTGTTATTTTAACCTTTCCGCATACCTCGTGGGTAGATAGGTACTAAAGTTAGCTATAATGTAGCCAGGTCTGTGTAGACAAGCGGATAGACTTTCACCACCCACGCAGCACACAAATAAAACTGTCTATTTTCGCCAGTCTATTTTAACAAGTAACTGACGATAAAATTACAGCCTAAATTAATAACTCTAATTACAAAGGACAATGGGCGATTCCGGTCCAAATGTCCACCACGAACGAGACCTATAAGGCTAGATAGCCCGTTAAATATAGAACATTTTTTGTTATGAAAGTAAAAAAAATATAATGCCAGAAAAAGTTATAGCAAAATCAAATACAATATTTTATAGATTTTTTCGTGATGTTCGATTTTCGTACTTTCTGTAACATCTGACAAAATAGAATTGTTCATTATTAGAGAGAAGACACCACCAGTTACATCGACTTTCTTAAATGCAGGAACCGCTGAGTGTATTCAAGCACTTCTGGCGCCTCAATTGGTTATTGATTCGTACATCCATCGGGCAAAAAAATATGGGCTGTTTATATGCAAATGTGTCTTCCTCATCTTAGTTTTAGATAAAGTGCGGAAATGGAAGTGGAATAAAATAAAAAGTAATAATGATAACATACAAAAACTACCGAAAATTAAGAATACATTTTTGGCATTGTTTTTTTTTTTTACTTTCTTAGTAAAAGTTACTCTAAATTAAGTGGCCTATTTAATTATATAGGTCTAGTTCGTGGTGGACATTTGGACCAAACTTCATACATTCTTGCCCAATCTCCTTTAGACAAGAGAAGGTATAAGTACTACTTATTATCATATTTTTGTGAAGCATCAATATCTATTCACGCATCCGTATTTGACGCGCACTGAGCGGCACGGGCCGGCTTGTTTAATATCTCCGATCCGCGCAAATCCGAATGTTAACGCTGACAGTACGTTGATGCCTGGCCATAGAGGCAAAGCCGCGGTATTTCCAGTTTGACTGTTTAATCCGTCGGCTACAGCACGCATCATCAGCTTGTGTGCACGCGACTTTTATTAGACCATTCATATCGCGTGCACTGGCTTTATTGCGCTGCTTTTTATTATGAACAGAATAGTATTACTAATTTAACATTTTTAAGTTGCATAGTTATAATAATCAATTTGGCTTCGGAACATTTTTGTATAGTACTTTGGTGTTTGTACTTTATTGAATCGAAAATAACTTTCCATGGATTAATTATAATATCAAATATTCCAATCAAAACAAGGCAACTATCAAATAAAAAATGCAAAATGGAAAAAGTAAAAACCGGTTTCATTCACATTTATAAAATAATTTTGGATGGACGTAAAATGCATTACGGATTTGAAAATAACAGATTAAAAATATTTACACAACAAAGCAATTAGCGAATAGCGTGATACTAGTCCATAAACTAGAAAAAGCAAATAGGTAGGTATATTTTATTCATAACATTTATACTGTAAAAAAATTAAACACCGATTGCGTTTCATCGTTTAACAGCATTATTAACAGAGTTTGATCATACTATAAAGTTAATAATATGACGACGAAGAATGAATAAAGTTTCAAAAGACTCCGTCAAAGGCATTTTGAGCTTCAATCGAGCTTACATCAATAATCCTCAAGATTCTTCAACTTTATGTCTGTGAAAAGAATCCAAACACTGTTAATTTTGCACCAGCTACAAATACTTTGTATTCATTTGAAACAATCTTAATTGTAAGTGTATTTTTAGATTATCCACTATAAAATATTGGATTTGTAAAAGCTATTTAGATTCAAAATTCCCAAGAGTTTTAAATGCCCCGATTGTAGGTCGAGTAAATAGCACCTTGCTGTTGTTAGGTACCAGTTAGAATATCTATCTCCATAAATAAATAATAATCAGATAAGAATAAATAATGCAGACATTCTACCGGCCTATGAGTTTTACGAATCTGTTGAACATCCGTAATCACGGAGGAGAAGTCTTTTCTCCTCCGTGTCCGTAATACAGACAAACAGACCACTGATTGATTGCAATTCAGTATCGATATCTAACGAAGGCAATATTTGCTTGTCTACTCAATCGGGCGCACAAGAAGATTAGCCGTGATTACTTTACCGTACAGGAACATCTATTTTCTCATTCGTGTTTCTCTACGCATCAAGTTGATTCCACCTCGTTGTACCGGATCCGCGGATAACTTCTCCCTGAAGCGTCATATAAATAAATTGTTGCCAGTCTTTATTGCGCACGGTTTACGGTAGCGTTTTTCCCGCCATGTTATCGTCTTTGGGAATTCCCTTTTCTTATATACATCCGATCCTATTGTGATTTCGTTCGTACCTGTGATTATCATAATGTCTATTTTGTGAATTCGATTCGGCGTATACAGCTTGGTTATTTCTATTTCTGCATTGGTAAAGTTTTGTCTAATAAATCAGATGTTTTACGTTTATCTGTAGGTACTGGTTCTCACATGGGGTTTAATGTTCACTACATGTGACGTAACTAAATCAGCTTGTGTGGCGTAGCTTGGTCTAATTTTGTGAGAGGTTCCAGGAATTTGGCCGATTTTAATTGGGTGGACGTTGCAATCTGAATAAACAAATAAGGTGCTTCTTTCGACTAACATGGACCAATTAACTGCATGAGATGTGGTTCAAGATAGATTGAAAAGAGAAAATATCCAGATGGATTTTATATTTGAAATCTTGTTAATTATTTTAAAAATAACCGTTTAGGTACTTACTTTCTTCTCAATAGTTAATAATTTCGAGTGGTTTTGAAAATGAAAGGGTCAATGGTATTCCAAAAATGCCAAATACCTACCGTTTTTTTTACGTTAAAAACACATTTTATCATAATTTCAACAAACATTATTCAAAAGTATCAATTTCTATCCCCTTCCCCTAAATTCCGAAGATTACAAGCGTCTCAAATAGACAGATACTTATTCAAGCTATTTCGGTGATAATTTCAGGAATTTCTTAGAAGACATTCTCGTATCGATAGGGAAAATATAGAGATCGCTTCTGCTATTATGTGGGCGTTAGATTATTAGGGTAAGACAGGTAACTAGAACTGTTTTGAGAGACGTAATATGACAAGGAATTGTACACTTTTCATGGGAAAAATAATTTTCAAACGTCCATAAATTATTACAATATCAGTGTAGTCTTACACGTTCCGTAACTGTACCTAAATGATGTACATATGACAATGATGTTTGAAACTACATATTTTTGCAGACAAGATTTGTCGTGATGGCTCAATGTAGAAAATGTGGAAATTCGCATTGGCTAAGTGTACAGTATTCAGTCATTAATCTACAAGCTCCCATAAAAACAAGTTGGAACAGCAAAATTGACTAAGTGCAGGGCGTTAATTGACCTGATTAAAAATTACATAAACCAACGAGATTTTATGCAAACTAGTTAAGAGGGTTTCGCATTAAAGAGGATGCAAATTAATTCTATTAAGATGAGCGTTGTATGCGCTACGTAATTACATAACGCCGGCGCGACGTAGGCTTTTATCACTTTTATCGTGAGAGGGTCAAACGCAAAGGTGGATCGGGGGCTCAAAAAAGAATATCATAAATCTGGGAAAGAAAGCATTTCCATTAATTCTCAGCGTACCTGACGAGGGTCGAAAGTTTAACGGATTATAACAAGTGGCGGCACTAACTGTCACGAACAGACCTGGCCACGCCACGCCTCACGGCTTAATCGCCAAACTTTCCCCTACGATTGGAGTTTTTGCGGAATTGCTGCGGTTGTGTGGCCGCACCGCTAATTTATGCGCCGGAGAGTGAATTGAGAACGAGCAAGCCGCCTCTCCTCTCCTACCTATTAGATATTCAAGACATCGTTTAATCGACCTGCACCAGTCACAGCCGGATCGACGTTTTAAAGAGAATTTGAACTCAACTCAAATCGTTCTACAGATATTGGAAGCAATCCCTCGAGATGCGATTGCAGATCAAGTATTCAAATATAATGTGGGAATTTACATTGCCAATGATAGCGAATTGTTTTTATGCTAAACAGGTGTAATCATCTTTAAATCTACCTGAATGGGCACGACAGTATCCTAAAGTATTTTTTACATGACTTAATTTTTTTTTTCGTGTCCTGTGTGCAATATGTTACGTTTTAGGGTACCTAAGTTAAAATCAAAGGGATTGTCTATGTAAGATCGATTTTGACATTATGCTTCAGGAATTTCTTTTGTGGTTTTCTAAGCTTGTGAGTAGTTTTAACTGCCTTTTCAGACTGTTGGATTTTCCGAGATTTTCCGCTTCATTTTTCCGAGCGACATATTTGCACCGGCACTTGTCAATAATTGTTTGCGTTATTTGCGTAGGTATAAGTGCGAAAGCTTCCGTACCGTACAAACCTAGTAATTTTGCTATGTTTTGCAGCCCGGAAAATCCGCCGGTATGAAAAGGCAATCACACCTCAAAGCTTTTACAGCCGTCTGTAAATCATTGATGGGCTTTTATTTAACGACTGTTATTAATGGAGTTCACAACATTTTTTATTTGTGGCCAACCTAAGATATTTTTAAAGACCAATTTTCTCTTTCTACGTTCTAAGGCATACAAGTGCGTTTATAAAAAAAATCCAAGTACAAGTGGAAACAATTTTATTATTCAACAATCTATCATATCATATAAATTTTAAGTATAACACCCTAGTTTTATTTGTTTGTAATTTCTGTTTAAGTTTACGTACCTACGAATGTTATGTACAACTTTTAAAGATTATCGGTCATTAATAAAAATATGTATTATTGTTGACGTACCTTATTCATCCTCCGAGCCTTTTCCCAATCATGTTGGGGTCGGCTTCCAGTCTAACCGGATTCAGCTGAGTACCAGTGCTTTACAAGAAGCGACTGCCTATCTGACCTCCTCAACCCAGTATCCCGGGCAACCCGATACCCCTTGGTTAGACTGACTTGGTTGACGTACCTTATTAAATAAGTAAATAAAATAAATATAAATAAATCTTTCGAGTTATCCAAATATGCAATAGCGCCATCTATATTCAAACGCATCAACGAGCAAGCGAACATAGACGTAAGCTTGGAATAAAGCTTCAGCAAACAGGTACACAAGTTGCCCGCCAGATGGCAGAACAAGATAGCACACGTACAAGAGCCATCTATTTATTTCGACACGAAACAGCCATACGCTGCTATCTTTGAAAACCATCGTAGTTTATATTATTACATTGTAGGTGGCAATACTAGCACATTTCAAGCTTTCAGAAATTATATTATCAAAATAAAAGACCATCCCTGTTTCTCATTTTTATTAATTTTGTAAGTTTTTGATTCTGCCTATGCCTGATAATAGTTAATTTGTGATCATTTTATTTTATGGCTCTATCTATACGAAAATATCTACAATTTATGTATGGAGTTCGACTAAGTCACTGAGGGTAGGTATATTGTTAGGTTACTACCTATGTTCGATTCTACTAAAATTTACATAGTTCGTGCCTTTAGAGTTAAGACTAAGTAAAACCTTCTAGCGTTTCAGCAATTTTTCATCCAAAAAGCCTCTCCGATAAGCCTCTTCACACGGTCACATCTCACACTGATTATAGTCACGCGTCTCCATAAGTGATCAATCGCGCTCCTACGCGATCTCATATGCAAATCTTGTGCCCTGACAAATGACTCCATTATTTAAGATTTCACGTGAATGATAGAGATTTTTGATTTTGAGGGTACCTAACTACCTCGTTTGAACGGCGTAGTCAATGTCACTTCTTTGTCTTGTACCCGTAGAATAGAATAGTTAGGGTCGTAGAGAGATTTTTCAGCCAGTTTTTCTAAGATGTTTTAAACATTGTTTGGGTTAAAACGTCAGTGATCCCTGAAGTTACCTATGTGCCTCAATCTAAAAGGAATATTTGAGTTAACAAGCTTCAACTAGTAGACTTATTGATTTTCCACTAAATGGACTCATTGGAAATGAGAAATGAATGACCCTTAGGTACCGACCAAAATGTTCCTTAACCAATTGTTCCAAAAAAATCCGTCGCTATCAACCCATAATTACCACCATCAAATCCACCCTACGATGTTCTAACGATGGTCCACTAATGTTTTGATACGCTCCAATTATAAGGTGCATGCATCTGCCTGTGAAGGCTTGATATCTGTGTGGAACATCAGAGCATGACGCGTCACGGCAACCCTCTCGGTGAGTGCCGGGTTCCGGGGCGCGGGTGCTATCTAACCGTTAAAATGAGTAATGGCGGCTATGAGGCAGGGGCTGTCAACATTTTGTGTCATTCGAAAGAGGTGGTTAGGTAAAGGTACCTACAACTTTACTTTTACTTACGAGTTTACTTACCTACTTAATTTTGTTCTACGGTAGGAACTTACCTACGTCGGGTCAGTTTGTGTACCTATTTACCCAATGAAATATAGTGAAATTCAGTAGATCTTGTTATTTAAATAACGACTAATTTAATACCACTTTGCATAGAAGATATTATAGTAAGATATATTTGTTTAATTATGATGTTAGAGTATTATAAACATTAACAATGTTTCTAAATCCTAGTTATAAAATCTTTGTTTTACGTCCTTAACACAAGTTAACCTCTTTTGTCATTATAATTTACCTACCTACCCTTTTATTATTTACGTGCCTCAACATTTTATTACCTTAATAAATTGTTTTAAAGATAAATGCGGATTATGTTTTACCATTAAATACTCTATAAATTGCGCGTTATATTGTTATTTTATTATCATTTTAAGCTTGTTTTCGTCTACTCGGCTGTTTGACGCGGCATTGGTGATAATGGATTTTAACCACAAGGAAAATAGTTTACCGTTAGACTTTCAACTCAAAGTATTTCTGCAAATTTCTAAATGGTAGAATACCTACCTACTATTCATATTCATGTTAATTATTTAAAAACTGAAACATCTTTCGTCGCATTAAACACAACATTACCTACTAAATAAATAAATAACTACTCTCTGTATATTTAACACTGTATAAAAATGTTGACAACCCATGCTCGAATCCTAAATGTACTGATTAACTACTTATATAAATATGAAAAAAGTTGTGATTATCATTTAATTTCATAGTTGGGAAACGCTTATTGATTCCGAAGCGACGCGTGCGCACCGCACCTGCTTCCGTCGCCGATAGGGTTAAATCAATATTTGGACTAACGTATTCAAATCTTTTGTCTTTTTGTTCTGAATTAGATTATACGTCGGGAAAGTGTTTGAGAAAAAAATATTTTTTGATAACATCAGGTGTAAAAGCAGAAGTTGGATGTTGGATTGAAGACATTTTATTAAAATGTTAACTTAGCTGACAGATAAATAATATATTTTAGTTACACAGGTCTTGGATAGCAGAAATTATAAGCAGCCTTTACCTAGTAGATAGCATTAACTGTAAGATAGGTAACTAGCTGACACTTTTTCGGTAGGTAAACAGGAAATCGGGCCAGTATACAAATAGATAATACCTAATTAAAGGCGGAACATTCAATTGTTTTGTGTCGAACTTAGAAACAAATAGAGGTCAGGCACCTATTATATTGCTACCAGAAACTATTTAGGTACATTAGAAGCCTTCAAATCAGTTAAGAACTAAATCGAAAATCTGTTTAAATTCCTGTAGCAAATAAGTTAACTTGAAATTGGGTACCTATTGTCTAAAAAGAAAACAATGTTTACAAAACGGTAAATAGATAGGATCTAGCCTTTTTTTTTAATTTGGATAACCAAATACTTTAATTTGTTAGGTATTATTACTTTGATCCATTGGTTTGTTTTTACCACTTTAGAAATTGCATAAGTTCAAAAATAATCACAACGGTACACCTGGACGATAAAAATAACAAGCTACATAGATTTTCTGTGTTACAATTATGAAAACAAATCCACGACATCTGAGTATTTGACATGGTACATTTGTATTTGATCAAGTCTCACGGATAACAATCAACTCAAGAATCACAAAGAATAACTAAAGAGATGTACCAAAAAAATCAATAAAAGAAATTTTTATCTTAGATTGATTGGCCCTGCCTGACCCTTTACCGATGCGACCGGGTTTTTATAAACTTTCACAAAAAACTTTAAACGTAACAGTGTTTATTTGTGACAATTTGCTTTGTCGGTTTGTGCTGATTTACATTTGAAAGGAGCATTTTTTTGTGATGCGGAGCAACCTGTAACGACACGGTGAATGACACAGGTAAGACCCGATTATGTTATGATCGCATAGTTTTGATCGTTGCTCTTCTACGTTGTAGTGGGTTATTGTTACTCGAAGTTGTAAAAACTTAAGTTTTAGGGATTATCCTTTACACAGAGGTTTGACTTGAGAGTGACAATACTTAATACAAGCTAAATGCCCTTTAGGGGTACACACAAGTATTGTAATACAAGCTAAATGCCCCTAAAGGGCATTTAGCTTGTATTAAGTGCTAAAATAATAATGTTGAAGCCTCGTTTTAGGTAATGTCACCATTTTGAACAGTTAACGTGAGGTTTATTATTTTTTCAATAAAATTCATATAATGTAAATAAACAAATGTAACTAAATTTTATAGGTAACTTAATGTTAAGTTATAACTGTATACTTATATTACCGAATGATCTCACGTAATCTCTACATTAAACACAATAAGCAAACGAACTTAAAGATCACAATGATCAAGACTGTGTCGTTCCGTCAAACGCACATCTCCTCAAGTTCAGAACATAGATCTGGGAGTCGGGCCGGAATGAAGACATAATCATCGATCAATCGGAGCTCGTCACCGGCGACCGCACACCGCACGCAGCAAACGGGTCACAGGCTTCATGCTAACTCTGAACTGGATCACAAAGTAGATATAGGTTTATAAATATTTGGAATGTTCGCAAAATGAGCTTTTAGGACTTTAAAATAGAAGATAAATGGCGCACAGGAGGAAAGTTGTTTATGATTTATTTATATGCGTGAAAGAGTTAGGTAAATGACGAAATATCGGCGAAGAACTTCCCTATTTCTCACTATGAACAAAGCACGACTTACCGTCTGAATTAAAAGGGCAATCATTAAACCGTATCAGACTTTTGGTGGCAATATTGAATACCAAACATTACAAAGTTCTTTCCCAAGAAATGAAATCATAACAAGTTGGCAAGTCAAAAGGAAGTAAGGCGACAATTCATACGCAGGTATCGCAATTGCACCGGTTCGTATAAATCATTTCACTGGAATAGATATAAAATATCGGCGGGCACGTCTGTCGGAGCGGCTCGCTCATTGCGTGGAAAGCCTAGAGACTGCTACCACGCACACTCCACAATATACTGTAATCAATCTGTGATTTATTTTACCAAAAGCTTTACGTGATCTTTGTTTTATTCAGGTGATGTATGTTGAGCAGAAATGCTGCTACTGAAAGTATAGAAAAGCGAAGGTATTTCAACTCGTAGAGAATAAACCACTTCAAAAACAAAGGCAAGATATATGTTTCTAAAAGCCACACCTAGGGATTATACATTCTTATTTAACCTCCTAGTTATTCTGTATCTTTAGTTTAATCTCCTGTCTCCATGATAATGATTTGGAATTGATTCTTTAACAATGTTAGTTAAGATGACGCCCTATTACATTGTTGCACGCAATAAGAAGTATATTTTGTAACAGAATAAGGAAATTGTTCTATCTTCACATCATAATTTACTCGTAATCTTAAACCCGGGATCACGTTGACTAACAATATATTGTCTATTAGGTGGTAATACTACAATAAACATTAATGAATGACCATTATCTCCGCCTACCATTACAGCGATGCCATAGTTTCTCTCTTATCTCTAATACGGTACAGTAGGAGACAGCTACAGTATTCTGGCGTACAAACTCCTTAATTATAACAGCTGTAAAATGCTGGAAATGAAACTTCAATATTCTAACAGTTTAAGATACTGGCAGACTTTCTAGAACAACATCTATTCTCTATTACTACAGGGTTCAAGGCTTAAGCAAGCCATACAGTCATAAAGGTACAGAAATAATTACTTTTCAATTTCAGAAAGAAATGAATTGATTAATGAGTGTATCAAGATTAATAGAGCAAAATAGTTATTTATATTATGTAAATTATTCCACACCGACAGCTTATGTATTCTTAAAATATAGCTGCGTAAGCAAAAGGATTTCATTCACATGCATCAATATCTGCAGAAAACTTCTACATCTGAGTGTCCATGCGAAGAAAGTTATTCAAAATAATATAACAGATAAAAGTATATAAGGTGCAATATTTATTTAGCTGTGCAGGCGCAAAGTGGCGGGACGGCTCGTAAATCCACGCTGCGCAGATAGCACCCACTCGCGCGCATTTCAGAAGCTACCGTCAAACATTTGATATCACATTTCTTTATTATGAACCATTTCCTATGGGAACCAGTTTATGCGATATTCTATTGAAACGATAGCTGGATACGCATAAGTTTGTTTTGATTAAGTGTGGAGCAAGTGCGAAATAATTCTGGTAGTCCTGCTCGTAGCTAAGCTCGAGATTCAGTTTTATTGTTGGCACATATCTCTTCTTATGTATGTTCTTATATATTCATAGAGAAGGAATGAACGATAAATCATCATGCACACTTGCAAGCTTGCTTTACTCAAGGTGGATTGACGATTTCAAAATGTCAAGGCTTACTTACAGTAGCTCTTTAGGTATGTAAGCTGTATTCAAAATAGTACCTACCAACACAATAATTGAGAACCCTTTTCTGTTTCGGTTTAACAGTTTCGCCATTACAGCTGACATTATGACAAAAGACTCATCATAACAACAATTGTGGCATTGTATTATACCAGTGTTGTTATTTAAATAAATGATGAGAAAACAATATAAATAAAGTTGAAAGGCAAACAAAGTACAGCGAGGAGACGTAAACAAAAAAGGCAAATCAAAAACATCTGCCAAGAGTTATACTTACGACCATATATTATGAAAGAAAATAAACTAGTAATGTATGTAATCATAATGGGGCAGTGTCCTTTAAAAAAATCGAAAGTTTGCGGTCGCTCGATAGTAAGAGTTAAGTAAAAAAGGACATTTAAGGCCAGATTTCATCCAACAATTATACGAATGCTACTATTAGAAATCAGGAACACACCTGTTACACGCATGAGCAAGGATTTTTTGTGGTCGAACCTTTCACAAATTTACATACATCCCAGTCTTCGTTGAACCTAACGAGGGTTATTATTTCAACCACAAAATGTGGATTTAACCGCTTCTGATTGACAAGCAACGGCAGAGCATAATAAAGGATTATGTAAAATAGTTTTTGTTAATGGCACACATAACATTTTCACCTTATTAGCAATTGTTAACAACTAATTTATTTCCAATCAGCTAATGCGCACAGTTTGTGTGAAAACATAATTTGTAAAATTGCTACCGATGCGCAACAGTTATTGTTGTTTTTTACCCGTTCTTGTGCATTTCTGAGCATTCAAAGTGGGAAACCAGAGAGGTCTTCCTTTTTTTAAGTGTTAAAATATGGTTAAAGTGGAGGTAAATTGTTGCCATTTTTAACTCAGAAAGCAAGCACCCAACATCCATCTAACCTTTTGATATTTCCTCAGGTCCTAATAGCAATTGAGAACTTGATAACGTTCATCACATACAGTCCCTGTCATCAATGTAAATGGCCTGTGCAATTACTTTAAAGGAACAAAACACACTTAATGACTGTGACCTATGAAAGATGTCCCGAGACTGATGGCTCCTATCGAATTCCTTAGTCATCCTTTATTAAGGCAATGAAATGGATTTATAGCTTCCACTACGATTTTATGTCAAAGTGCAGTTCATTGCCACCAGACAATGTCTGGGAGACAATGTAATTTTATGCTTAAATGAACTTCACCTGAAGTGGAACTCGTTCGGAAAATTTTGAATGGCAATTTTGGTGTGCCTCTGTGTCACACCCCTTTGTTTTCGTTTTGAATTGCAGTTATGCTTTATATAACAACAGGAGCGTGACCACTTTCCAGTGTCGTCTGCTCATTTGAATGAAAATGCTGTCTTTAAAATGTTTTGTAATAACTTGCAAATCCTGAACTTTCAAAATTCTTATAACTGTTGTGGCTATTCTTGTTTCCTTAATTGTAGGCGCCACGGATTCTTGTGGGTTGTTTCATGTAATAAATAATGGAGCGTCTACGCGATTTGAAAATAAGTTTTTTCTGTGATTCAGTCTGTTTATTCTGTTTTCATTATTGCCTATTTTCTTGACATACGTGTGTCATTTACTTAAATTATTAACTTTACACTTCAAAGAAACATTGCGTTAATATGTATTGCTATACATTTATTTAATGACTGACATTTCGGTCGCTTGCAACTTCGCTTGTGTAAAATTTAATTTCCGTGTAAATATTTTTATATTGTGGTTAATTTAATGAGACGATACGTAAATATGTGTTCTTTCAAATAGCGATTACTTCCTGTGTAAAATATTTTTGCTACGTAATTTGTAACTGGAAAATTGAGTAAAATAAAAAAAAATGGAAGAACTGTTATGAAGATATACTAATAATATTCATGCATTGTTGTAGTAGCGAACAAACGGACCGAGCACTTATGTTGAACTAAACCTCAGCGGATAAAACACAATAAAGTGTTTATGTTGTCTATAAAACCCTCTGAAGCCAGCATCTCATATTTTATGTGAAGCCGCTGATCCCAATTACAAATGAATGGTTCGTCATGATCAGACATTTTTGGGATCCAATAAAAACTTACACAGTGATTTATGTCCCACTAGGAAGTGACCGTTCACGTTCAAATTCATCTTATTAGAGCTGCCACTAGTTAATTATATTTGATTGAAAAAAACTTGCTTTCTACGCATCTACGTTAACGATTTAATTCTTAGCGCCTTTCCTTGAAAGTAAGGAACACATTCAAAAGTTTGTTAAGGTCGAAAATACTATGCCTTGGTAAATATCGCGATGACATTTTATGCAAAACGACTAGCCATATCATTAACGCCAATTTTCCTAATGACGTTGACACATTTATTTGCGAGTTTCGATTGGTAATCGCGAGAAGAATAATTTGATGCAGATATATCTGAAGGGCCGGTGTAAAACTAATGTGTGTGTAATGTTGCGGGAATTTAATCCAACTGTGCGCTTGTCAATCAATAAAGTCGAACGAGTTGAGCCACTTTGCGCTACACGTAAGATTAGTGTGGATTTTATCGTGGTACCGTTCTGATCATTCAATCAGGATCTATGCATCTAGGATGTTGTTTTGAACTTCGTGGTTATGTATTCAAAGCTCTATCTACCTCTATAATGTGTTAAAAAGTATATCAAGATTTCGCATAGAATAAGAAAATAACATTGAAAATGTATATCATGAAATGACACATAAAACCGTAGCCTGAAAACCTAGACCCATGTTATGTGCTGCTGAAACACTGGGGTATCTTTTCAGTTAACATAGAAAACTGAACAGAAAGTATTCTTTTCATTGTCCTAATAAATATGATCAAATTATTGTAATAATATAATCATAACTAACTCATTTAGGCTTAGAAAAAAGACGAACAAGCAGCTACTAAAACCGTTTTTAAAAGCGACAACATAATCAACAAGGATTTAATACCTGACATATCAGTTCTGGAGCCGGCCGCGTAAAACAGATAATACGGCCGGGTCTATCCACACACTATTAACGTTCGATAAACGTTACCATGGACCCGTGATAAAAGTGACCAAGCTAATAATTTATTGGGCATACCGAGCAGAAACTTCGTAAAAATAAACATGAATGGCTGCCTTATTGGGGCTTGATTTAATACGCCCAATAAAACAGTAACTAACCTCATATAAATTACTAAACAAATAAATAACATCGTTGGTCATCAAAGTTTATCTCTGACGGTGATTGCATCAACATTTTTAACATTGTTTGTGTTATAACCATTCTGGATTCGATAGCGGTATAATTTAATTAAGTTTTCTTTATATATTTTTTGTGGAGGTTCTTATTTTGACGTATCCTTCAAGTTTCTTAATTGATTTGTTGATTTATACCTATTCCCTTTTCATTAAATGCCAATTCTTTAACTTATTACCTACTCATTGTATATAATATACAGTAAGTAATTATATAAACTGAAGTCGGCAACGACACCATATTTAAATAAAATAGCATACGTGACACGATCCGGGAAATACAATGAGATACTCGCAAGTGTTAATGAATAAACTTCGATTCACAGTCAATGTGAATCTAGTTATCATTAATTACATGGCTTGATTAAATAGTAGGATTAAAGACAGGTCTTCGGGTACAAAATAAAACTTTACTGTGAGTGTCAGACGAGACACTCTTTCGATAGGGTTGTACTGCAAGCATTTTCCAATTTAAAGGTAGAAACCGTTTTATTGTTAGCCAACGATAGTTAGCCTTAATGCATTTATGGCTAGTTGATTGGCTGATCTAGAATATCAAAAGGTTAGAGAAACAATTCAATTAGTAAACCTAGAGGTATACCTAATATAATAAACCTGTAAAAACTTTAAACCTCCTTGGTTCGCATTAATTCAAGTTCACTTCAAGTTTAGTTAGGTAACACGAGAAAGACATTCTGAAGTTCTATGACTCTAAGTTTGAACGCATAGAAACAACTAAAGTAAACTGCCCAGTTATATAGCATTAATACCAAAAGCCTTTAGCAAAATATAAACTTCACATAAATACATTAAAATCATCGCCGCAGCGCTCAAACTTCTAATGAGCATCGAGATGAAATTCATTACTTTATCTTAAACATCAAGCTGGCAACACTGGCGACGGTTAGTTAGCGTTTTAACTGCCCTTTTAATGAACGTTACCGGCGTTAGCTTAAGACATTCACCTTATTACTCGTATCAAGATTTATGTAATAAATCGGAGAGTAAGTACTTATAGGCGATGTCTAATCACGGGGGTCATTAAATTGAAGTAATAATCCTCCTACATAGTAGCGACCATACATAAAGAGCCATAATTCTTTGTTAAGTTCCTTTGTAACTGGCTAAGGAGATTGATGGAGCCTCTCCTTAGGTGGCCCCAGTAATAAGCTTCCAATAATTTTGTTTCGACTCGAATATAATAATCGATGACTTCTGTTCGTTTCAATTATTGGCTATTATATTTATGGTGTCGGTAATGATGAATAACTGATTCTAAATATAAAAGTGTTGAGAAATTCTGTCTAAGTTTTAATCGATTAGGGTTCCGTGTATTTTGATATAGTTCACTTCGGTAAAACGTGGTACCTTTAACGTTTCATAATAAGGTTAGAAAACCCTGCTTTACTTGAAAAATCTGTACAGATTTTTTTTCAATTAATGACACTATTACTTATCAAACGTACCTTCCTATTAAAACCTACTTACCTATAATTTTATATCAGTAAAGCTCAAGTTAGTATGTGTTGTTATTCTCAGTAAACAGAATAATTTCCTATAGGTATAAATACACTAGCAATATTCAATGAGCACATTAATTCCATTAACCATGTCATGGTGCATGATTTACATCATTATACCTGACTGAAACAAATTGACTTTTAAACCACGCATTAATATCCTTCATCATATTGCATTTCTTATAGAAATCACTTATTTTACATACTTAAAGAAAACACAGAAGTATTTGTCAACGGATTAAAATCGATAATGTAATGTAGATTCGGAATTTATTAAAAAAAAAACTAGCCGTTTCCCCTTACCGAAACTGCAAACTAACTCCAGATACTGATAAAATTAGGCAACTTTTTGGATGAGTGTAACTTTCCAACAGTAAAAAAGTTTTCAAGGTACAAGCAAACAGAAAAAAAATGTTTTCTCTTTATTACCTATATTATCTTTAGAATAGACACATTTGCAGTCATTATGATCGACTTAATCCGTTTTATTTACCACCGTAACTAGAATGTCACTAAACATTATAACTATCTCAACAACATAATTTCTAAAGCTCTTAATAAACACAAGCTAGCTTAAGTTCCGAATGTGTTGGAGTCGTGACGGACCGCCGATAAATAACCTCACTGATCGGTGACCTTTCATGACGACCGGCGACCGAGCCCTGCCCACTTAACATTTATCTTGCCTTTGATTTAAACACTATTTTTCCTACTACATTTTATATTATTTGTATGAGTAATTGGTTTGCAATTTGGTATAAGTAAGTTCATTAATGTACCTGCTATAAGACATCTTCGAAAAGGTGTTCGTGGTGAAAGGACATGCGAATGTTTACAACATTTCGTTCATATGTACTGGAATAAATTAATAGAATAAATATAATTAAATCATACATAGTACTGTAAATGTGTTACCCATTTACATCTATAACCTATTTTCTTACCATACAATAGGTAGATACCTATTTATTTTAACCCACATAAACAGAAAATTCCATCGAGTAATTTTCCGATTGTAACGCCACTATATTTGAAGACCGCCCACTTGTTACGTATTCAAGTTATGATTGTTACATGAATATGACAGACTTAGCTTGGTATTGTCCCGTGCCACCTGCGAAAACAAGGTGGTTGCACGTTGGGAGGAAAAATCGCGGCCATTAATACTTATACCATCTCAGCTTGCTAATTGTTTCCTTTCGTTTCGACTGCTGGTTATGATTTTTAATATATTGAAGCTATTATGTACTTCCTTTTGTAAATGTTAATGGTATCGGCGTTTAAGTGTAACCTTAATTCGTTTTGAAAACGCTGTTTTTATAAAAATTTACCCTACCGTACTTATGGTCCTATTTTATATTCTTCTAGCAAATATATAACTTATTGTCATTCCATCGTATGAAACTAGTTCACACTCAAATAATCCATCAATTAATTAACCGAACCCTCAATACATTCAATTTGAAATGTACTTAAAAGTGAAATAAAGCACAAAGGCTCAAAAATAACAATACAGAGTACGTTCAATCGGGAATCATTAGACATTTATATGACGTGAGAAAGGCGAGCCGTATCGTTAATTAAAGGCAGTAATTTGACATGCCCTGACAGCTAATATTATGTTGAAATTGATTTGTGTTCAAAGTTGAATTAATTTTGACAGAGTCAATAAGCCACCGCTTTCTTACCATCGGATATAGTGACCGCGGCTTCAGATCTATTTATTTGGTAATGAGTAGTGATGACGGAAGAAAGTGAAACGCTAATGTTTATACTTAATGAGCTGGCTAATGCCGCAACTGATAGTCCACGCTCAGTTCAGGACCTACATTTGGATATGTAAACCGAGATGTAGCAAGAAATGTCGCAAAATTGAAAAGTTTTGATTTTTATATGGTTAGTGTTTAGATTGATGCAATGTCTACCTTAGCATTGATGTATTTTCCATTCCCTTCTTATCAGGTTTAATCGTAAAAGATTCCCACACAATTTCATCAGTCAATCACTTGCTATAAAACAACAATACAATATCACGCATAAAAGCTCTTTTACACGCATTTATTATAATAACTACTTAACAGAACCTACACAAGGAATCCCGAATCTCTATTAACAAACTAACTTCTAGTTACGGCATTATGAGGCGAGAGTAATTATAAAGAGAGAGAACAAAAACCGATACGTTGTTACACCGACAATGGCTCGAGATAACAAGACAGGAACCTATTTAAAATACCTCTAATCGAATATGGCTTTTATGGTCGTGTTTAACACGATTATTATATTTTAAGAGGGAGCTTATGACTTGCACTTTGCGCGTATCGGAGCGGCCTAAGGTGTCGACCTGTCGAATAATAGCTTCGCGTCCAAACTGATTGATTAATGACGCACCCGGCGAAAACAGACCGGCTACCTAACTAAATACTCCCGTCGGCAACCGCGGATGACAGGAATGTATGATGAACTTAACGTTTGACTGACGATTGATTTACCTACTTGCCTTTTTGTATTCAGATTCGATTTTACTTGCCGTTCGTTAGTCGTTTCTCTCTGTTAGTCTTCGATTTCTGAATTAATGAAACGTTTGAGGATGCATGTAAAATATTTAAATCTGTTATATAAGAGAGATTTATTAATTTCACATAAACCTATTAGCTAGACCTCTTTTAAAGACAGTAGGGGAAAGTAAAAAGTTACGTATAAAATATAAGTGCAACTGGCCGTTTAGAATTCACTATGCACGCTTTACTTTAGTATCTGTCACCAAAATTATTTGTCGTGTTGTATTTTGTGTCATGTTTTCATTTCGTTTCTGAAATTGCCCAAAATAGTAAACCATTGAAAAATGGTTTACTACCACACCTCCGGAAACGTAAAACTGCTAAGAAATATTATCATTGACTATGGAGCTGCTAGCGAGGTGTCACCATACGAATATATGAAAAGTTATATAGAAAAATGTCCAGAAACTACTGAGGATACAAAACTATCATGGATAGCAGAAACATTTTTGAGTTTCCAAAGACATCGCACGTTCTTGCAGGAGATAGCTTCCCATTTACACGAAGAGCTTACAGATGAGGATCAAGATTATTTCATGATCATACTCCACGCAGTCACTTTTCAATGTGTGCCAAAAGACATGCAGCTACTTTACAAGTGTCTCTTCAACTTAAGCAAGCCTCTGTTGAATACTTTCACAAAGTTTTTAAGCAACAATGAAGTATTAACATTTATATCGCAAGTCGCTCAATCTAGCTATGACACGAATTTCATAACTGAAAAAATTATTGGACCACTTTTTGAATGGCAGCCTTACATTAGTGATATGGCTCATAGCTATGCTGAGCATGTAAAGAAGATGGAAAATAGGAAGATAAAACCACTCACAGTACCTGTTCAACCCAATGTATTAAACCGCAAAGGTAAAGAATATATTCCCCCACCAGTTCAGCCAGGTTTTTTCCCAGCAACTCCTCCAAACTCTATGCTTAACAAAAAGAAAAGGATGTTAACAAAAACTGCTATTGATCAAAAATTGAAACAAATTCACGAAAAGAACAAACAAAAAGCAGCTCATTTGTTAAATGACGTTAAAAACAAAGATTTTCATTATGCTCAACTTAAATCTGATAGATATTATAAAAGACTCTCCAGTATCAGAGACGAAATAGAAATCGAGAACACAAAAGCAAAGCCCAGACAAAATTCTATATTTAAAGCTAGTCCTCCACCAGTAAAAGAGACTGCTACTACTATAAAAAGAATGAACAAAAGAATACAATTAGCAGAAGAAGACGAAGTGCAATGGTTACACAATGTAATGAAATGTTGTAGAAATACTGTCAAAATTGATGAAATAACGGAACATGACAGACAAGAAAAAGAAAGGGAAAGGTTGCTTGATATAGAAAAGAAACATTTGTTGGGTCAAATTACATACGAAGAAGCATTACTCTCAAAAAAGAAATTGCTAGAAGAAAACAAAAAGAAATATGAAGAATTTTTGAAGGAAAAGGAGGCCTGGAATGAAGAAATAGAACGGTGGAGAAAAGTTGAAATGGAAAAAAACCGCAAACAAGTAGAAAAACTTTCCATGATAGAACTGAGCCTATTGCAAGCCAAAAACGATATCGCTGCGAAAAAGAAAGAATCAGCTGATAAAGTAAAGAAAGAAACCGAAATGATATTAGCAAAAGCTATTCAAGAAAAACAAGAACAACTAGAGCGTAGGGTCAATATGATCAAAGAAATAAAAATATTAGCCATGATTGCTAGGAAAGCTAGAGTGCCTAAAATAATAGATCTGACGGAAACATCCGGACTGGGTTTGCTTTGTGAAATGTCGATGGCAGAGTTACAGGAACGGTTAAATGCCATGAAAATAGAATTAAAGGACGAAATAGAAACAAAGAGAACGCTTATTAGAGATGAAAATAAAGCTGCGAAGCAAGACCTGGAGGAAACAAAGACAACTATCAAGAATTATCTGAGTGAGCAAACAATGCTACGAAAACGTAACAGAAAGTCCAATCTGACTCTCGTGAAGTCGACTTCATCTAAAGAAGTGACTGATTTGAAAAAGATCTTAGAGGAGAAACGAAAGATGCGAATCAAGTTGTGTACATGATTCCGTCAGTAATGTTTAATGTAGTAGTGACATAAATGCTTATTTATCTTTATTCTTTCTTATAACGTGCCGTTTTTAATAAAAAGATGATTAACAATAATTCTCGTTTAAATATCGTGTTTTATGTACCTGAACATGTAGGCACAGTTATAAGTGGTGCACACGTATTCAACTGACGTGCTGCGCCTGGGGCAGCATGACTCGAATGTTATACGTAAAAGAGCTACCCAGTATACTTACTGTACAAATTAAGGAAATTAGCAAAATTGAAAACGAGATAGAACGATATTGCATGAAGCTTAAAAAGCGTTTATGTAGCTTACTGTCACAGTTCCAAAAGTTATTTGCTGTTGATTCTCATAACTCTCATGAACCTTCATAAATATACACATAACATCAAATATTGTGTATTACAAGAGCTAAATAAAGACGTATAGACTAAATTAGTTGATCGCTCCATTCATATTAGCATTTAAGCTCGAGATGAAGTTGTCATGTTATAAATATACGCAACTCCACAGACTTAGGAATATTTACACATGGCAAATTAATACAAATGTGTGTTTCAGCAGTTTCTAAAACTAATAGCTTTGCGTTATGATTAAACCTATCGTTGATTATTTTTACCTGACCTCTCCAGAACTAGTAGGTTTATATAAAAAATAGGAATATATAACTTTGTAATCCGATCATATGTAGAGCAACCTGATTCGATTAGTTTTAAAGATTCAAATAACATTTCAACAGAAAAACATTATCAACTGGTAATATGTAATTATTATGAAATATCGCTCATATCTTGTCATTACTTCGTCTGCAGGCATGAAGAAATATAGTAGCAAGACTAATGGTGTCTCCAGGCGGGGCTCGATCGATGCGCACGCGTGAATTGGTTGCTGAACTTAATTAGTGCGCGCCGAACAGAAATATTAGTAATTGGAATTTATAGTGCAGATTCGACACCTCACTTGATAAACGGCGGAGCAACGACTCCAGCCCTCGCAGTATTATATAATTCATAAACATCATAACACTGGTAATATTGACACTAATGACATTAGGTGTAAAATTTCCCAACATACACAGGTGATAATCCGAGCTTATAATATAGCGATAACTTGACGTTTTATTCATATTATGGATCATGTGACGACGTATCCGAATCGAAGAAACCTAGTCAATATAATTTGGATTAAGGCAATAAATAAGGCGGGTTCGCCCGTTCATTTGTATCAGCGTATAATTTAAATTCTTTAACGCCAATGTTCAAGATTACGCGGCGAGATAGAGGCACGGGCGCCCGTGTCGCGGCGACAACCACCAAATAAATTTATATTTCCGACCGACACCGGCTTGACTTCTCTCTTTGTAGATAATTCGGCCGGTAACGTTGAATGACTCTATTAACAGCTTCCCTTTTTGGGATAAATGTCGACTTTGGGCTGTGTCGTAGCGCAGCCTTATCTATAGTGTGGGATGATCAGTGTTGTTCTAAAGTTACAACTTTATTGCTTGACTCGTGTCTGTCTCTACATAAATAAGTGTAATTATAATGAAATTAAAACGTGGTATTTCCCAAAAAAAAATCTTTAAATCAGTCATAACTTTTAACATTTACCACTCAATTTTGTTAATGGTGGTTACCTAACAAATTGCCGTTGCAAAATTTATTTTATAAAAATATTTATGAATAAAACAATTAACATATAAAAGATTCACACTAAGTGAAAGCCTCCTGCTCGCACAAAACCCAATAGCACTATAAATACGGCTTCTCATTTCAAGATTAACCTGATAACAGTAAAACGTCAATAACCACCTAATTGGGAGAGAACACTCTGGCAGCCGAGTCCGTCCTTAGTGAGAAACAAATAAATATTGTAGCACACTACGAGATAATTTGCCCGATAACTTAATGTGCTTACATTTCGAATCTGCTCATGATTTTATGGGAAACTATCACGCCGTATATTTTTTTTCGTTCAAAGATTTTAAAATCGATGCCAGTTTTTTTATAAATGTTATTTTTTAACCATAACTTGTGTGAACAAGTAAATAGTAAATACCAATCGTCCTACGCGAGTCGATAACCATAATCGTTAGTAACACTCGTTTGTATGTTAATCTTATATTAAATCGATGATCATTATAATTTTACTGTATCGATCATCAGGTTTCATATGACTAATTAAAATTAATTTATGTTGTGTCGGAATGTGTGGCTTGTCACTTAACAATTTATATCTATTTACCTATAATATTTTAATTTGAATTGCTTACATTTTATGCGTCCGTAGTTTTATTTGCTTTAAATTTAAATTAGATAATAGTTTTAATTAACATCTGTATTAGTTAAGCTAACTGTAAAACAATCGGAGTCATAATATTTTCAGACATTAAATACATTCTGAATTTATGTTACCAGGATAAGCATCCGTGCCGTAGAAGAAGATATATCTTTATAGTTACTCTCTATGGAATAGCGGAAAATCAAATTGCTTCACATCACACCGGAACGTATTAATCAGCCTTCATTCATTGCAGATTTTACGATAAAATTCCTTATAAGATTTTATTCAGCGAGATGCACCGATATGCTTCTGCAGTTGAGTGCAGTACTAATTTTGTGTGTCAACCCAAAATCCTTAACGCTGCTTATGGAAGGACATTATTGCCTCCGATGTGGCTCCGTCCCGAGTGGGTATATTAAAGAATTTATGTTATGATTGCTCAGTCAATTTGCATAAAAATAATATGGGAATTTTATGTGCGAATGATGTCATATCCTCGGGTGTTCTGTCAAGAAATGTGTGAAGGAAATTAACACGGATAAACGTTGTTTTTGTAAGTTAACGCGATTACATATTGAATGAGTTTCTTTTTTAGGTTAATCTTGATTGCGAGTGATAAAAATAATGATATGTAACGCAATCGTATCGAGTTAAAAAATCTCCAACTTTAGATGAAACCAATCTCATTTAAACTACACACTTACACAAATAGATAAAATACTTGAGTTACGTCGTAGGCCAACAGCCGTAAAATAGATTACTAGCCACTTTCAATCATAAAACTATCAAATTATTTGGATAACTCAAGATTAAAGTAATGTTATTAATGTATTCAAATCCGTCACTTCGAAACAGATACATACAAATCACTACAAATTAATTAGGTATTATAAGTCCGATAAGGAGATGATGATGATGATTGTGTAGCTGGCTCATAATACGCTTGACGATAACAAGTTTATGTGACGTCATGTAGTAAACATAAACACAAATGTCATAATTACTTATACTATATAATCTGGCACATTTTTGGCGGACAAGTATATTCAGTAGTTATGGACACAAAGCTAAATCAACGATCTTCTCTAGACCGTACCAATTTCAAAGTCTCATAACAGCATAGAGATGATTGCATTGTTGATTTCTTAAATAAAAATTCTGCTTCTTTAAAAATGCCTACCTCGTAACTTGGATAAGCCAGCTTCTAGTATTAATACAGAGCTACGAAACGAATAGAATAATGAAATAGTTGTAAAGTACAATAAATATGTGCTCTTATATTCCGGTTCATATCGCTGTATTAGCACTTTTTACGTGTTAAAGTATTGTGGAGATAGTGAAGCGGTTCACACCGCGCTCTTAATCTGTGCGCCGTGTGACAGCAGCAAGGCGCATGGGACGCGCATTTCTGAAATATACGGCGTCTTGTATCGAAGTATTTTTTTCACCCTACTTAGTATTATTTTTTTTATTTGAAGTTAAGTATATAGGTACCTATCTACTTTTAATTCTAGCCTGTTTATTATATTTTTCTTATCAATTCAGAAGTACCGAAAACAAAATTAATGCCTATCTAAACAATCCATCCACTACGATTTCCTACTTTACATAATTGCTTATTTTATTGAATTATTTTGCCCTACAAAATGTTTTGATTAATTTTGGTACCTAATAAACCATATTACACCAAATAACAACCTACTTATTCGGACGAAAAATATACCGCATCTCAGCGCATAGTTTTAAGTAACGCACCTTGTCCGCTCGGCGCTTCAAACGACGCACAAAATTTATTGTTATTGGGTCGGCGCGCGTACATGCATCCTCACTCCGCGACTATCACGCTCTACAACTTTATCGAAGCACCTCACTATTCCGAACAAACGTTACGACTTTATTCCGTGTACGCGTGATTTTTACGATACACATAAATATGCTATTTTGATTTGTTTGACAACTGTTTCATGGTAAACTTTTGTATTGCATTCTTTAAAGGTGTAAAAGCCTCTTTCGGTATTTTTGATGTCAACTTCTTAGCGTTTCTATTTACGTTACACCAATTTGGATAACAATAAATATAATAGAAGTGTCACTATTTAGAAATCAGTGTATGTCCTTGCCTTTTTTAGGTCTATGTCAATTTGATTCAAGGATGACGAAAGTCTTCTAAAATTAAAATAATTATGTCTCCCTTGTCGTCAATGTCGACGCATACCCTTTTGAGATCTATCTACGTACCTACTTGGTTTAATATTTTACTTCGTTGTTTGACTTTTTAATATTTTAGGCCCATTTTATCCGTTATAAAGTGAAAGTATATAGTCTCAATTTTAATGACAAATCGGAATAACTTAATTGTATCACGACTATTTACTTTAAACATCTCGAAAGCAGAGCATTTCCAGAATACGGCTGTTCGCGTTCTCTAGCCACGCCATAAACTTTCTGCGCCATCGCCAATTTGTTAATGATACTACATCTACATAATATGCACATTTACTCGCAAACTACAATATATAGTATAAATATAAGATATTATTTGTCCATTTGCGTCTACTGTCCCGCTTATGATTGGGTCAAGTGGGCCTTTTATGCCTAATAAAATGATATCACTTAACTCTGACGCAGAGTTTACCTTAGCTTTTATACTTACTACTCTTTTCCTTTCTGTTAGAAAGTAAATAAGATCCTTGCGTCATAATTTTACTGTTCCTACTTCTTCTTCCTTCTTCATCTGTGTAGCCTTTTCCCAACTAAGTTGGGGTCACCTATCAGTCTCACCGGGTGCAGCTAAGTTTCAGTATGCTCCTGCTTATTGACGCCATTTTCATTGACTAAGTAACTATCTTTGAGCTTTGCTCAGTATAGATAGTGAGTGGTGAATATAGCTACCTACAGGTCAGTTAACTTAGTCAAGCACTAAATCAGCCATTTTCGAAATACTGTAAAAGTATCAAAACCGGCTCCAAGTAAGGCTAGGCCGATGAGTATGATGATGATGTCCTCCTAGCCGATTATCGGCTACGGCGGCTGTTCTCATGTAAAGAGATTAGCCAACTACGCAAGACATATTATAGTGCACGAGCATTTGCGCAGACACAGGTGCACTCCCTATTCCTACACTCTCATAGCCCGATGGGACGGCAATCCGACACGACCGGAAAGAGATCAGGCGCAGGACCGACATTCACGTGCTCTCCGATGCACGGGTGAATCAATCACCACCTTCCAGGCTCCGGGCTGCTATGTGAAACCGGCCCGACTCGGGAATCGAACCCGAGACCTCGGGTTCAGCAGCCGCACTTGACTACCACCATTGTAAAGACAGCCAGGTTTTTCTGCCGATTTCGTTCCAGCTTTCACCAGCTGATTGCCGATATCCGGGAAGGAGTGAATCGGTTTAATAACAAAACGGAAAAAAGGATAATTGTCGCAATACGGACAAAGGGCTAAGAATTACGACTCTATCCTCTGTAGAGATAATTACTGATGGATTGCCGGATTTGATTCCAGTTTTTTAAAGGTAACTTAGTTTTTTATATCCCTTTGATTCGTCTTCATAACTTTATGATTATTTAATTTTTAAAGTTAATACTTCTTTCAGCAAATTCATGTTGTGGGAGAACGTTTACTTGTCACTTGTAAACACAAGCGGATGTTGCGACGGCAATCATTTAAGTCCCGGTTTTCTCGCAATATTTTTCTAAACCTTTAGCCGAATGGGCCGTGCTTGCAAGATACTTCTCCAAAAGTTGCATTCGTAACTGACTAGATGCCCACCTTCCAACTTATTGAAATTGAAACATTTTAGTAGTGATATTGATAATGATATAAATAATACTCATCGAAGCATACCTACTTATAGAGAGTAGGGTTTATATAAGGGCATATCTAATGGTTTAATTTTAATATTCTTTGGATCCTTCCTTGGATAGCAAGAAAAACAAATTAAGTTTTTTTAAATTATTTATTTTCATATTTTTGTAATATTTAGGTACGTATGTAAACTGTCTCCTATATTTTACAATAATTAATATTCTTTTAAGCAATAAATAGTATACAACGCTCACGTTTGTAACAATATTTACAAAAATAACTACTTAAGGGCAATTTGGGCCGATGTCGCAAAGCAATGTGGCCGTATTAACAAATTCTATAAAATAGTGCCAAAATCATAAACTTTAGTGACCTAATTCATTGTCTAACAATTATTTTACAAATCATCTAATTGGTGTAAATACGTCTAAAGTTGTTTTTTTTTCTGTAGATATGAAAAGCGTTAGGAACTTTTTTCTCCTGAAACCGTACTTTTCCCCATTGATAATAATACTTTGGTATACTCCCTCGAAGTATCACAACAACTTAATACAAGCCAGTTAGCATCCTTGTCTATTACTATTTATAAAATGTTACTCTAGGGCCACTGAGCAACTTCAGTCGAGAACGTCTCACCTTATTTACAACTATATACCTTCCTTTACCATTACATTGCTAGTCCATTGAATTCGTTTATAATAATTTATAATTGCCTTGTGTCCCCAGATCAAAACATGTCAACAATTCACCAACTAATTTAATACTACTCTCTCTAAACGCGATAGTTTGTGCATCATTAAAATTAATCACTCTCGTCTTCTTTACACTAATTAACAACTCCAATATCTACATAGGTATTTACATTAATTTACAAACTAACTGGAGTATTAGCACTCTAGAATCTTAATTTACATAATTATTCGGAACATGGACATTCGATAGGAATGATAATTGTAATACTTTATGTAGGTAAAATGTAAATAAATTAATTATAATGACTGTATCAACGATCGTGTTTGGTGAGCTGTAGCGGCAGGTCGTTGGACGTGGCACGCGGCCGGCACGGGCTCGCCGACCGCGACTTGCGCGCCACCCTCTGCTCATTGTCGCTCTCCTCGTGAACATTGATCTCCTCGTCTGAATCTGAGTGTGACTCATATCCTCTCGCTAACTGTATAGACTGTGCTGCTAATAGCGCTGCAGCTGCCGAGTGCGGGACGAGCGACTTGAAGGCGCTGTTCTCTAATGCCGGGTGCGGCTTAAAAGCGCTTCCGTCAAAGTTCGTCTGCTGCGAGAGCGCTTTCAGTGCGTTGGCATCGAACTGTTGATGTGCGAAGGCCTTCAAGGCGTTGGTGTCCTGGTGCGAGAGGGCCTTGAAGGCGCTATTCTCGCCGCCCATTTGCGGGGTGTGGTAGGAGACGCGCGCGGGGGAGAGGGAGCGCGAGCGCGAGCGGGAGCGGGAGGGGGAGTGGGGGAGGCGGTGCGGGGGCGAGCCGCCACCGCGCTTCAGGAGGTTCATGCGCTGGTGGCGTCTCCACTTGGCTCGTCTGTTGGAAAACCAAACCTGTCAGTAACGGTAAATAAAAATGATTAGTATTCTGTATTCACTTTGTTAACAAATTCAATATTCAAATTAATTCAAATATGACAAAAAGTGGCGACTTTGATTTGACATCTTTCTCCAATTATATGGATTTATGTAAATATGCATAAGGTCAAGTAAATTAAAGTTCGTTACCTGAACTCGTGCTTCAGATAATGAGGTTTTGGACGCCAGCCGTTCTCGGGTAGAAACACATGGATAGTGGGATTTCTCAAATTCCTTCTCTAGTTCTTCTAGCTGGTCTTGGCTGAAGGTAGTGCGATTCCGTCTGAACTTTGGTTGTTCCCCGTCTAGAGAGCCGGAGTCGTCGCCGTCGACGTCTGTGTCGGCAAAAACGGTCACGAATAAGTTGGAATTTAGGGTAAAAAGCTTCACGGTATTTATGAAATTATTCAATAGCGTGACAAAGCTTAAACATTAATTCAATAATATTTGTACCTATTAGGCCTCGTCCGGAGGTCAGGAAGCCTTGGTTGACGTCAGGGTGTGGTACTCCTGTGGGAGGGCCGGGCACCCCGGGTGGCAGGGGCAGAGACCCGGGAGGCCACACTCCGCCGCCGCCGCCCCAAGGGAAGGCACCGTACGGCGGAGGCGCAGCATACAGGCCGTAGCCGGCAGCTCGCGCAAACTCCGCCGCTGCTCGCTCTGCGGCCCTGTTCCGAAGTATCCTGTTGATGGATGATACACTGGGAGCTGTCGCATTCGTGCACACGCCTGAGAACAAAGAATATATACTTTTAGATTTCTCATTTAACAAAAATCAGGTTGATTAGTTGATTGAATTGCTACGACGAACTGTAGCTTACTTTACTACTACGCTTCGAACTGTTGAAGTTATGCTACTTCTCTACGCCTAAATATCTTTACATATTATAAATTAACTTATTCAATTTTCTTAAAACTCAGTCGCCTTCATTCTTAAATGAGTGTTTCGCTTAAATATTTTAAAAGAAAACGTTATTACAACAGCGCGCGCCAGTGAATGTTGTTCCTCGAGTAATGCGATGGTTATTCTCAGTGAGCTGTATTTAGAGTTAATGTCTACCTTGCTAGAAACATTTCGCTTTAAGCACGAATATAGCAATTATGTAGTGCAGTTTTTAAACTCGATGTCTCTTAGAATGTAGTACAAATGTGCATAAAATTACGGGCGCGCGTTAAAACCGATGCGTCATTGGTCGCGTTTTAAAATGGCGAGCACTTAGAACATTAAGTGGCACAATCAGCTTATGTTACATAAAATATTGTGCACGAGTTGCCGTTCTTAATTATAAAAAAACTATACTCAATGCCATTCCATAACCAAGGCCTATAATAAATACCAAATAGCACAAAACTTCTTATTTTATTTTTACTTATTTAAAATCCCATTCCTATGTTGGGCATTCCAGACGGAGCGTCTGCCTATCAGACTTCCTTAACCCGTGGTCGATATGACGATACCTACTCGTACGCCTGACAAAATACCTATCCAAAAAAATGTGATCTATTCTACTCAAAAACATTTTATTATGTTTTATTGTCATTGGGGTGTAGTTGCTGGCAGTGAATGCAGTCATCAAGTCCGTGAACGTGTCGTAACGTAAACTAAATGTGTGCGCGCTAACTGCGTGAGCTGAGATCGCGTGCCGGCGCAGCCTTGGAGAGCCATCCCATGTTATTTTCAGGAAACACTCGGAGTAAGTGCCATAATTTAATCATAGCCTGTCGGCCAGTAATTGTCGTAGGATTCGTTGTTGAGCTACCGACCGCGGACCCACTCAACTGTGATGTTTTAAATAACTCGCTTTTGATTGCTCTTTTAGGTACCTATGTTGTTCATGCAATTTGTCGGTTGTATCATCTAGTGAATATATTGTTGTGTGTATATTTATATTTAATTTCGACGTGTTGGGTTTTAATATACGCCTGGGCAGCTATTTACTTATTGTAGTGTATTAGCTGATTCATATACATTTGCATGTCACATGCATCTAATCTGATTATATGGTAGGTACGGCAAAAATACTTGATTATCCTAAAACTGTTTGTACATACAACTGCTTAGAAATGTTAGCTTATACAGCCTACAGTAATAGTCCAATATATTACTTAAATCGTTAAGTATGTAAAAACACTAGATATTTTTGAGCTTTATAAATTAGATAGCTATTACGCTTTACTAACAGAAGTATTTGAAATTGAAACATAAACAGCATTGGCGTGACTGAAAATTATCAAAACATAACAACAGAAACCATGATAACAGACGATGCGATGTTTCCAATCATTAGCTGGTTTCTACCTTTAATTATTTTAACAATTCCATTTAAAAGGCTTGCTAATTACAGGCACCGGTGACCTGTGAACTGAACAAGACATAAATGTCAGAACAAGGAAGAGTTCCAACGTGTTTTAGCTTACAGCATACCTAATGGTTTGAGGAGGCTAAAACAATTATTTTGTTGTCCTATATGAGAGTATTTACCTATACTTGTTTGTGTATACTGCAATCGACATAACAACTTACTAGGGCTAATAACCGAACAATTTTCATAGCTAATAAGAACAACAACTGCTTGTTCAGACTATAAGTATTACTCGCACTTTATCGTACCTACCAATGTTCAAAGGCTATTTGTCCGCATTTACGTAGAATAGATCCATTTATTGCAAGCCTGTCATTAAAATATACTTTAGGTACGTACTAAGTTAGAGCAATTATATCCAGGAACAGTAATTTAACCTAATTGCTTAATGATTGCTGCTCACGTGAGCGGATAAAGAGACATTTTCTAGACACGACTCGCTATACAAAATTACGCCATCGCGTTTAAAAATATAGCACCCTAACAATTGTTTGTTATAAGGAAATGATTTGATGTACCTCACAGACATGAATAACAATTATTTTAATAACAACTTGAGACTATCGCGATTTATAAAGATGGATTTAAAGGCGGTCACCGTTGATAATGAAGCGCTATTGTGAGGCGGTCCGGCGCGCTTCGGCGCAACCACCGCTTGACGTATCAAATAAAACACAAAACGTACCTGTTATAATTTACTCAAAACACAAAGCCTTATATAGTGATGATGATGATGATGTCCTCCTAGCCGATTATCGGCTACGGCGGCTGTTCTCATGTAAGGAGATTAGCCAACTACGCAGGACATATTATAGTGCACGAGCATTTGCGCAGACACAGGTGCACTCACTATTCCTTAACTCTCATAGCCCGATGGGACGGTAATCCGACACGACCGGAGAGAGATCAGGCGCAGAACCGACATTTACGTGCTCTCCGATGCACGGGTGTATCAATCACCAGCTTCCAGGCTCCGGGCTGCTTTGTGAAAGTCTTCTAAAACCCACAAAGCGATTTTGGCCCGACTCGGGAATCGAACCCGAGACCTCGTGCTCAGCAGCCGCACTTGCGACAGCTAGACCAACGAGGCAGTTTCCAACTTATATAGTATAATGGTAATGATCAGTTGCGCGGCTTCGTTCATTGTTAGCACGTCGAAAAGCATAAAAAGGTGCCCTCTACACAATTTGTTTGGCTCGTAATCGGTGCGTTGAGACGAAGGCTCGATAGAACGCCTTCTGTGCCGCTGGACGTCAAAAGCTTGATGTGGCTGAGAACACTATAATGGTGACTAGTCATCACTTACCAGTTAAGATCTCTAATTATAATGGGAGCCGTTTTTCAGAAATAAAACAAACCGTTGAAAATCTCTTAACGTTTTGTGGGAGCTCAGCGACGCGTCTCCGCTACTTAATCTACTACGTTTTCTATTCTTTTAAATGACAAAAAACTTCAATGATCTTTAACAGAACAGTTAAATTGGTTTTTGTCTAGTAACAAGCACGTAGCCTATCGATAGTTTCGATCGACAGCGTTCTGCGGGCGTGTTTTCAATTTGGATAAGTCGATAATTTTGTTATAAAAAAGTATCTTCAGACGCGTTACTTACTGTCAATGATCTGATAACATGTTATTTCGACAATCTGTTCGTGGTGCGAACTCATTCACTTTTCAGCAGTTGATTGCATTTAACGAGTAGGTATCATTTGTAATGAGATGAAACATGTTTGCTAATACGTTTTTACTGAAGGCTTCCTAGACAATGAGCGTCGGTCAGTGGTCATAGTTCTACTATTTGTTTAGAGCCAGATCATTATCCATGAACAGGTTGCAGGTGGGAATGCGATATCTATAATTGTTCTTTTAATGATTTGGGATCGGGCCCGGATCCTACATGCTTAGTCACGGCCATGCAATTTGTCTAAAGTCGTTTAATCATGATTAGTCACAATAGGGTCCGCTTCTATTAAAAGGTTAGATGTCTACAACATAAAGAGCATCTTATACATGTACGCAGAGGCTGTCGGTAACGGCACAATTAAAAGCAATGTGGTTTTTTCTTGTTCTATCATTATACGGCTGAAAGCGATTAATTATCAAATTAACAACGTTTATACGTGCGCGCTTTACGAAACCACTTGCAATAAATTAATTTGCGCTGCATAATAGGATGTTTAATATCATTTGATAAGTCTTTAATTGTTGATGTTTCTTTCATAAAAGCATGCATAAAATATTTAGTATAGCTTACGTAAAGTGAGAAGTAAATGGTTAAGTTCCCATGGCATCCTAATAAAAAGCAAATTGGTTAAAAAATCTTAATGTTTCTGCGTCGGAGTGTTGTTAGTTGGTACCTGCCTAAAAGCGTGGCATGTCCAAAGATAAGGCACTCCGGCGCCGTCTGGCTATAGACTGTTTAATCGGGTTAATTTATCGATAATTGACGGAAAACCTTTTTGTTTGTAATGCCGGGAAGTAACAGTAATTGTCACGCCTTTGAAGATTTACGCTCGTTTCTAAATTGAGACATTAACAGTCGGATCTCGTGCCTAATGGTTTGGAATGAATTTGTTTGTTTGTTTTACTTATACCGGTTCTTCGATACGTTCGGCTGGTAACGCGACGGATGTCGGATTCTATCGAACCACGCTAATTAGTTTTAGACAATATTTCAAATGACGACTGTAATTAATTAGCCTGACGGTTGTTTGGCGAAATCGTTTGTGTAACTTGTGGCTTTGGACACATTCCGATTATTATTTAGTAGTCTATTTGAAAAACATTATTCATAGAATGATGAATAAATTGAATCTGATAAACAATTGCGGCTGTTTTAAATAGGGTAATTGTTTGATCTCAATCTACAAGACACTATTCAACTTAGGTATTTAGGTGCATACTTAACACGGAATCAGTACCTAGATTAATTTGCGAATTCTATCAGTAGTACCGTCCATTGGTTGCAAAATAAAAATCTGGACAAGGTGTATTGACGACTAATGTAAAACCAATTAAAATCTTACAATCATATATTGATAATATAGACCAAGATTGGTTGGTGTACGATAGTAAATAGATGACCATATTACTATTGATTCATTGCCATCATTCAACTTTGATCCCTCTGATTTTTTATATGCATTGATAGAAGAAGCCTAATAAACTAGACAAGATGTGACCAATGCGGAATTCAAAGACCAGGATTGCCAATATAAAAAGCCGTTGACAAAAATTAAGTAGTTAATTATAAGTTCTTTTGAACGTCTCGTTTCTTACAAGAAAAGTTTTCCATCAAAGCTCAAATTCTAATTTGAAGACGATTAGACGCTTCCTTCACTACTGTCGCTCCAAAATAAAAATCACGTCCTCATCGAACGTCTAGAACCAGTTAACGAATGAGTGGCGTCACGTCGTCTAAATGAATTATTGTTGGCTTTATGGGGAACATAAAACGATGAGATCGGATGCAATCAAGCGGCACCCGCCGCGTCGACTGAGTAAAAAGGTGTCTGTACCTCCAGGGGGCCTCGCGCAACCGTTGCGCTAAACGCCTACCCTACGCACACGCGTCCACTCGTTTCAATTAGCTCTCAATGGCCAAAGTCACAAAAGATGTGCCAACCCGCTATGAATAATCGCCCCGCAATATCTAGCTCCCATATCATTTGAATAACAACCTGTCTCGCAACAATTAAAAGCAAAATGACAACCCACGAGCTACGATTCGATTGCTGCCTATAGCATTACAATAAACGATAATCGGACCGATTTATTTATGTACAGATACTATTCTTGTGCAACTTTCCTCGCTTTCAAAACTTACAAAGCCCATTAGGTAATTCAATAACACGACAATAGCAATACAAAAACGGATCAAAACATGTTTTTATAGCGCCTAGTACAAGCGACAACGATTAAAGGTTCTCCTAAACCGAAATCCGAAATCATGACCGTGACCCTCCCGACGTCGGGCAACACTGTTGATGTGATGCACTGCTGGGAACCAATTTAATGCTGTAACAAATCAATAAATGTATCGGTTTATTGGAAGCTGTGTAGAGATCGATTTGATTTATTTCGACCGTACAATAACGGCAAACGAGGTGGGACCTTGTTAGTAAATGTCAAAAGCTTCACAAAAAATGCGTTCGTTCTATCGCGTAGTTGCACCTCGTACCGTAGTAAAATAATAGTTAGTATATTATGTACCTACTTGAAGAGATCGGAAATAACCAAACAATTAGATGTATGATGGATGTATAAGATTTTAAAATGATCACTAAACGCATATCGTAAAAACAACATTAACAACGAATAATAAATAAGTGTTTTTATGGCCAACCAAAACATTTTAACACCCCAACCGTAAACTTACCCGTCATCCGTTTCGCTAATTAATCGGCGCCAGCCAATAATTTGGGCCTCCACGTAACCCATACAGTTTGTCGGCTAAGAATGCAATTAATCAAAATATGGTCAGTAGCTAGAGCCGCCCGTAACGCCTCGTAAACCGATATCGATTTAGTCGATAAGTTGCGCAAGCTATTGTCCAAAACTGCCTCGTCATGGCTAACAAAGACGGTAGTGGATACCTTATTAAAATTTAGCCGGCTTCGATGAGCTGCTCTGTTTTAATAACTGCTCGTCGGAATACGATCGACAGACGCGCACCGCTCTCGAGTGGTTGCGTTTTTGACACATTCCTTTTGTAGTCACCGTTTGTATAAATATTAAGTTAAAATAAATTGAGCCGATCGGGACGTTTCATATTTTTATAAATATAATATGAACGATTTTTTACTACCAAAATATCAAAGAAGAATATTTTGATTGATAGTTTTCAACAGCGAATATTTTCAGAACTAAATATTATTGTTAAAGAAATTAAACTGCCTGTAGATAGATGCCGACAATGCAGATGTAACTTTAATCAATTTAAGCAAGTGGCGAGCGTTGCTCGGGCACGCGCTTATGATAAAAGCCTCGACTGTTATGCGTGATCATTTTGTTATAATTTGATTAAATTTCTATTACTTAGACATATTTGTAGGCCGAGCTACAGAGTTAAAAACGTTACTTTTAAGACATTAATATAATAATAAAGTTAATAGAATAGTGAATTGTTATTAAATATTAGTATTTAAATAGGAACTTATTTTTGTACTATCTATGTACAAGCATAAATCTTTTCCAAAATATGCGAAAAGCGTATATTCGCACATTGTGTCTATAGATATAGGTTAGTAGGTAAATTTTCTTTTTCTGAGGATGGTTTTGGATTTCAAAAGTTCTCGGCGGATTTTTTCAAACAGCAGTAAATTCAATTATAACGAGGTCAGATCTAGTAGATGATTATTTCTGTAGCAGCAATAGTTATTCGAGGCTCCCTGGCCGGCAGGTGGTCCGCGCCGGTCAACACACTTTGATACACCGAAACCATCGACAGATCTAATGGAATCAATCATAACTACGACCCCAGACCGTCCAAATTGAACAAAGCATTCCCGATGCAATAAAGCCATTCAATTTGTATTAAATAGTAACCGCAAAAGGTAACGGTACAATTTAAATGTTTTGAGTCAAAATGCAGCAGAAATTATTTAAATACAGCAGCATTTACGACAAATATGTGAGCATTTACGCAAAACAACCGACTGACGTGGGATCGCGTGCAATTTTCGCATACAACGGAGGCATGAGCGCTCACTGCGCTCGAGCAATTATTTTAAACACATTTCAACAAATGACGATAATGTCAGCCGGCCACAGAGATAAGAACAAAAAATACATAAAAATATAAAAGCGTTCACTAACCAATTGTTCGACCCCTTGTTCATAAGAATTCGCTCATACATTCATAATCGAAATCATTCTTTTACAATTTTGCACTTGTTGAAGATAAACCCACCAAAATGTAATACAACGATGAAAAATATTCGTATCCACTTCCCCTTTACGTTTTCAAGTTCTCTGTATCACGAAAACAGTGTTTGTTCTTTCATTTTTGCTTTAATAATATTATTTAGCCTGACCTGAAGAAATGTTTTCCAAGTATTATAAAATCATGTAAATAAAACGTGTTTTATATAGACGTTAACCCAATCATGTGCTCTGAAGTTACGGCGCCCCCTGCGGATTTAATGGCTGCGAACCAATTTAACAACTCAGTTTAGCACAGTGTTTCCCATCAAGAATGTTATCGTCTCCTAATCCGGTCCCCACTGATATCGTAAACCAGAAGTGGTCTTGTAAGTAAAACCAGTTCCAATGCGATCGCACGCACCCTACCGAACTGAACCGCACTAGAGAAAACATCAAGGCAAAGAACGTCCTTTGACGACGAACGCTGTAATGACGTTTAATTAGGCTCGCGATTTTGAACTTTAAGTTTCTCAACAGATGGATACAAATAGATTGTATGGATTGTGGACGCTTAGGCCGTCTTTCGTTTCAGTTGGCGATGTTTAACGTCACGCATGGGCACGAGAGGTGTCGTTGGTGCAATTATCGCAATTGGCTCGTTGGCCTCTGAGCTAAAGACGCCCATCGTACTCAAGATATGTGTGCGCATGTTCGTGTGTCGTGGTAACATTATAGGAAAAGACATTTCAGCAAATGTCTGCTCTAATCGTTATGTTTGTACTTAATCTAACAAAGTAGAAAGGTTTGCAAGATTAGTCAGACTACAAGTAAAAATGTAAAAAAACCATAAGTAATTTTACTGTTCATAAAAAATAGAAGTCGAATAATAAGCTCAAAAATCGTGAAAAATTTACGTTACGGCAGAGGAAATCGGCGCTTTATTTTATAATGTAGCACCATTATATATAAATATAGTTGCATATGTGTAACAACGACATCTTTATAATCAAAGCCCTCGGCCATAGTGACACATTTATCGTGCAGTTGGCTTCGGGCCCGCGGCACTGCGCGACGGTTTTATTTACTACGCTTTATTGCTTAGAAATTTTGTCAAAATTGTTTCATTTGATCTTGAGATCAAAGAAAAACAGATTGACATAATTTTCTATTTAATTTATATGGTTAACGCTACTTATACTGAACTTCAGGTTAATCTGAGCAGTCTTTAAAGAAGAATATCTTCGGTAATAAAATAAATTATTACCCGAAACCTGGTTAGCACATTGTTGAATCATTAATATTTTATCATTAAAATAAATTAAATACTAAAGTAGTTCTTTCTTTTTAAATATAACAGGTGCATAGAGATGAGTTTCCAAACTGCTTACATAACAAAAGTACTATTTTGCAGAAATACACTGGAAAATTCTAATTGCATTAGAAATATTCTGCTTTGATCGCTCTTAAACTGGTCATTTAACTGATTCAGTTGATCTCAAGACAAAATAAGCGAATTAAAAGTATTTATGTTTCCTCAATTTCGTTTAAAAAGCTGATATTAGGCGAAACGTGATCAAAATAGCTTAATTAAAAAGCTGCATTCGTATGAAATTTCCCTGTCTATGTAGGTACCTATAGCTGCCAGGTATAGAGTATCATTTGACAAAATCCAAACTGAATGCTTCACCGGCAGCGATTTACATAATATAATGATACCTAAGCATTGTGTTGCTCGCACATAGACACAAAATCCAATAGATGTTCTCATATTACATTATATCCGCCGTCAGCCGCGGCGGCCATTTACAAAACTAACAGAGCATATTCGGGCTTGCACTTGAATGGCTTTGCCTATTGCCCTGCCGAAACTGTTTGACACTCATCTAAAGTTCATTACTCAAATACTTTAATCCTGTAATTAGATAAGTGTTTGGTTACTGGGTAAACACAGCGGTTCGCATTTTGTGGCTTACGTGACCTTATTTTTCGTACGTGGTAGTTTTTTGTTCATAAATCTGTTGAACATGAAAAAGCTGCCTATAGTTTTGCTGCGGCTTCGTCTGCTTCCTTGATTATATTCAATGTCATAAGTATTTTATATGTGACTATCTTAACTATGATCCAATTTTTCAATTTATATAAAAAAGTTTTCGTTAAAAGAGTAACCACGCAGCACATGCACTCAATGTTTCATTTAATATGTGTGTTAGCAGAAACCACTTTTCCTTAAATTTCAGACGAAAAGAGTATATAGATTTGTTACAAATATATTAATCGGAGTGACAAAAGCTTAGCTGGCGTGATTTAGTATTAATAATATACAAGGGTACTTAATCAAATAATATTTTTTCCCATGTAACATTTATCTAAGTTCAGTTTGAAACAAGTTCCTAGATAAATGTATCTCAATTACACGAGCAACACAATTCGCACGTCATCCAGTCGTGATATATCAAAACACGTCGCAAGAACGCCTCATAGAGTTAATAACAATCTGTAAATTGCCATAAATTATTTTAATAAGGTAACTTGGTAATAATTCGATGATCAGACGGTTCCATATCGTGTGTGCGCGCACGCAACGCTTGTAACATGAGTCGCTCACCGGTATTACGCGACGTTCGGTTTATTATATTATTATCTATAACTAGAGATCGGTCAAATAGACCCGAACATTCTTATGATTTTGACTCGACAGTTTTTTTGGTGTCGCCACAAACATGGTTTTGTTTTAAATATTCGGTTTCAATTCGTTGTTTTCTATGGTAGCCGAGTTCATTTCGATATCTTTTTCACGATCAATCACCTTCGTGAATGTATTACTTAAAACAAATATTTATGACAGTAGTGGTCAAATTATTATAGTTAAAATACCTACTTAAGTGTTAACATTTCTATTATGCAAATATATATCAACGTTTTTTTTTCCACATTCAGTGATGCAGCGTGACAGTCAACAATGGGCAGCTACATAGACACGCCCGTTCTGTTCATTAATACTTCTTTTATCACACTCAATAGAATTGTAACGGTGAAATTTAGTACATTACGTGTAAATCGACCGAGAACATTATGTTTATTATGGGTGCTGTTAGTAAATACCCTTATAAAACACTATAAAATTTAATGCAAACCTGTAGGTGCCTGGTAAATACGGCAATGGTGCTTTAATTGTGAAATTCATCAATGAAGCTTAAGTTTCAACTATTCACAATGGCTTCAGCAAACCCCAAAAATTGTATCCTGAATACAAAATAGATAACTATTATAGGAGTTCAAAATGGTTCAGCAATGTGCGTCACGTTAGCGGGTGCGCGTCGGGTGAGCGTCGGGTGAGCACAGTTACGTCGGCTCGCGTCGTGATAGCCCACAGCGTTCACGGCACACGCATAGTCAACCTATGGGCGTACGGATGATGGCCATAATTGTTTGTTGGTTTCCAAGACCCTAGACTACGGTTATCATCAACCAATTTAAATGGTTACGATACAATATTTCTCATTAGTAAGAAAGAGTTAAGGAAAATCAATGACAAAAGTGAGAATACACCAGGAAAATAAAAATAAAATATAAATAATAATAAAAATTATAAAGTCTATAATAAAATCTTTCTCTTATAAATTAAGGTATTGCCGATTAAAAAGCTCACGGAATAAAATTAATTTGAAAAGCTTTATAGTTATAATGAATTGATCATTGTTATGTGTAACCTAGCTCCGTAGTTCGATGAGCATTCTCTTTAGGTGATTAACGATGGATAGGTTCCGAATTTTTTTACTTCGTGTGTGGGTCTCGTATAAGTTTGCAACTCCACTTTATTTATTTCACTAATAAAGGACTTAATTAGTTTGGAAAACTATCGTTTGACTGCGAAGCTTATATTTTTTTTGTCCCGTGTTTAGCTTCCTGCACCAAAGCAAATAAGGATCTAGTATTCAATGAATACATTGAATATTAAAAAATGTGCAACCCAGTTATAGTAAGTTCAACTCAGTCGTGCGCGCGGCCCTATGTGTGGGTAACCCTTGTACATATACAGTGACTTTGTGTGCGTGACAAGAGGTACAGTCGGGTACAAATACAGTTATTTAGGGGTTGTATACGGCTGTTTAAAGTACAGTTATTACGTAATTTAGTTTATTTATTTATAATGATTCTGTATCGCTACTTGAAAAATCAAATGATAAATTTTCGGATTCGCTACTTTCACCAATGTTAATTATAAATTCTGACTCCATGTCAAAATGTCTATAGTATTCTTCTTTTTTCTTTTGTACATGTCGACAAGTATTACCCAACATCCCTTCATCAATTTGACTTAAACGTTCATTTATGAGTTTCATTATTTCCGTCTTATTTTGGTCGACATTATACGAAGCAATATAATTTTTTAAAATTCCCCACACATTTTGTTTCCATTATTATACTAAATTATAGGTCTTTTACATTCTTAGTCCACACATTTATTTATTGTCCGCGTACCCCGAGCTAGAAAATATGTAAGGAGTATTTAATTCATCTTAGATATTTCACTTCATTTATTTCTTAGATACTGTCAATGTCAATTTGAAAAGCCGTATGAGAAAATAATGATAAACTGTAAAATGTAATAATAAAAAGCTTTGAATGTTGTTTCATTTTTTTGAAACGCTACCTGACTCCTTAAAACATTTTCTCCGTGAAGAACTAGACATTTTTGTAAACGACTGTACCCATAACAAAAAGCGATGAGAACACGTCATGCTCGGACGACGTCACTGTCACACGAATGAAAGTTGTATATTTACAAGCCGACGCACACATAGGGCCGCGCGCAAATCTGAGTTGAACTATCTATAAGACACTTTACCGGTCCATGGTTCGAATATAAGCAATACTGTTGCCATTTCCCGTTGGTAATTGGTGTATTTAAGGACGCAGCAATTTTAATGGTTATAGAGCTGTCCAAGTCTTTACGATATTTATGTTATAGTGTGAGCAGAGCCAGAAAATGGAGTCGATTTTGAACGCACAAGGTGTTCCGATATCAAGTGAAACTTTCAAAATTAATGTTTCAACTTATTTTTTATGAGTATGTCTTAATTTACCTTCAGATATGAGTCGTTCTCGGATCTCCCAGGCGAAGATGGTAGGGTTTTCTCTTTTGTACTGTTCTATTTTGGAGACTACTGCGGGCGTTGCTACCTTGGGCTTGCTACCACCGATCAGACCCGGCGGCCGCAGAGTGCCTGAAACAAACAAAGAAACCGTTAGTAAAGACTACCCGATAAAACCATAAGAAGGGTTAACTTATCAATATTTGTTTACAGTGGAGAATTCAGTTATAATATATTCAAATGAAAAGCAGTTTTCGAAGGCTCCTGTGCGAGTCGTGACTCTTTTCTATTTTAAGGCACTTTTCTTTGTAACATTTTTCTTTTTAAGTTCAATCACAGCTGGTAAGGTATTTATAACAAAAGTTGATAAAAACGCATTGGACAAACTGTCACCTGCTGCTCGGTAAACTAAATAAAAGAAAAATCAAAATCAAATTAGAGGCTCAAATAAAAATACCAGTAATAGCGACACGATACCGATTGATGCAATTTCATTGAGTGCTAAACGTGAGTAAACGCAAGTTACTTGTCGCGATCAATTCTTGCGAAACAAACCGTAGTTCGACTTTTTAGCCCTTATCTGAACAGTAATAAACTTCAAAATACGCCTAAAAACTGCACATCAACATTTGTATTTTCACATTTAAAAGGACAGTGGACGTGCGTCTCCACAAAAAATTGATAATCGAGCACGGCGGTAAGAATAACAATGAAAGCTTTAAATTAGTATTAATAATTACAGAATCATTGACATCGGCTAAATGAAGCCTGCATGTGACGAGACGTGAATTTTTAATTATTATTTATCTTGGGCATTGTTTTTATTGAGCTTAAACACGTGGGATACACATAATGATGTTGTGAAAAATAAAGCTCTGAATGTAAAAATTGTTGCAATGGAACTTGCATCATCATAATTTATGATTATCAAGTTATAAATTCAAAGCAATATTTTTCTGCAAAAAATAATTAAAATTCTATGAGGTCTGAAACTTGATGTGTTTATGAAACTTAAATTCTATCATCCCGGCTTCGACTTATGGAGTGGCTTATGATTAGAGGGAGTGTGTAAAAACTAACGTATTCTTGGGTGCCTAAGTCAGTTAGATAATGGATGAGTGCGTGCATCAGGACAATTACGTAAAAACAGCGCAGCGGCATTCCGGCGGGCAGCGCGCAGACCGCTCGCTTTTTACGCGCACACCGCTCCTCCATACCGATAACACGCTGAATTATTCAACACATTATTTATATTCACATTTTTGTCAACGCCATTCAAGATGAATTCATAAGTCTCTTTACGTCTTGATAAGACTAAAGCTTACCGACCAAAATGGCGAGCTTTGACAAAAACTCAATTTCGAGTTTACACGAGGTCCGCGACACATTGCCTTAATAGGTGAAACTCATTTCAATATTGCGACCACGATATGAATTTATGTAGAAAATTGTGTATTTTCATATGTAGTAAGTATTGGCCATAGAGAGTTGGTAAGTATAGGTAATTAAGTAAGCGTAGCGTGATAGAAAACTGTAAAAAGCGAACGCCACATTTTGTGTAATTATTTCAACATAGATTTAGAACATTGCGATAATATTCATAAGTTTATTAAAATGGTAATGGTAAATTAAACCCTTTACGTAAAGCAAGTTTGCCAACAGTGGTACAGTAATAACGTTAAGGTGCTCGCATATGTAAGGATTTGTTTTTAATTAGAAATAACCCACTCGTGTGGCGTACAATTAATTTTATACATTGCCGCACAAAAATTGCCATTCCACAAAATAAAATATTTATGTGACAATTTTCCATGTCCTTAGTTTCAGTTTTGTTTCTTTTTAACCAATTCATCTGGGTTAGCTACGCACTGATAGGAATTTGGTGAAACACCTAAAATAAATAATACAATTTTGCTGATTCTGTTCTTATTTTTTTCATATACTGCAAAGCCATTATAAATCAGATATAAAAGGGAATATCTGCATAAAATCCAATTCCGAGCAGATAAAGCTCTCTCCACAATGTTCCTTCTAACTTTTCTGTTACCAATTCCGTGCTAATTAAAATTCTTATACGCAAGCACTCGCAGCTCTTCTAAAATTCGTGTGTGGAAAACGTTTAAGGAAAATATCAGCATAATGAAAACCGTTAAAATGTTAGACATAATTGCTTGAAGCGGATACGTTCATTGGCTGTAGGCGACGCCGGAACGTCAAACATTACGTTGTACGTGCATGAAATACAACAGTACCTTTCACTACAGTTTTGCTGTAACTATTGAAAACCCATATTGCCACTCGGCCGCCTCAGAACGCCAATAACCGTTCTCCTCTTGATTGATAGCTAAATTGCGGGAGGCCGGCACACTGATCATTTCGCGATAATTAAATCGGCTAGAAACGTAATCGCATGACCGGAGCCAATTACTCGGCATTGCCTAGGCAGAGGCGGATCGTGTGAGCCACTGAAACTGTTGCTAAATGTGTATTATTTGCGTGAAACTCAAGCGCGCTCCCGGCGCATACGCACGACCTATGGTACAACCACACTCGCTTCACATCTTCTATTAGGTATTCATATCAATATTCTTACATATTTCATAAAATTCTCGCATACCCACCTAAGGAATTACTTTACACGTTAAACGAATAAAAACCTACTGAATATAACATTTATTTTCTTATTTTTGTAAAAATACTAAGCCAATTGTTTATCAATAATAGCGTGTAGGTGTTGTTACCTATAAATAAAATAAGCCAATAAATTAACCAGACCATCTTTCAATGGCTTCATAAATACTAAACGTCGTGTTCGTTATGATAATAAGCGTCATAACTATGATCGGCACGAATCAATTGAAAGTTTAACACTTCACCATAAACGCGAGAGAAACTACATAAACACATTCACAATGCACGAACAAGGTGTCGAATAATCCCTTCAAGTTTTTGTTGTTTTCCATTTAAAAGGACTCATGTTGCAAAACAAAGATGATCAATTAATCATCAGCGGTACGCTTAAGGAAATGAGCACCACAAAGGGACAATGCACACTCAAAACGTCTGTTAATAAATTTTCACACAGGAGTCGTATATGGACGCTTTAAGTCATTACACGGTGCGTCTACAAAGATCTTTTTAAACGACACATAAAGGGTCGGACTCTAGTTAATTAAATTTGTATTAAATGTATTCACAAGTGGTTCTTTATATTGGCTGGCGCTAAAGTTACCCGCGGCCCAGTAATGCACTGTCATCCAGTTAATAGATCAAAATCTTCAGCGGTGGAGTGGGTCTGGATGGCCTGATTTATTGAACATAATGCAACGCGTGTTAACGACGCCTTGATTCGGTGATTGATCGACTTTTTCTATAAAAACTTGAGTCAGTTCGCGCTTGCTCCTTCGGAAGCAATTAGATAATCATTTTGGAAGAAAAGGACTTACTAAAGTAAATATTTCCACTTCAATAAAAGTTAGGTCTATGACATTAAACAATAGGTAAAGGTAAAAGAACAGGTATCTACTAGGTATCATGAGTAAACATTATTTGTTTAAACTTCACGTAGTTTAAGTGAAACAATGGTATGATAAACCGATCATTGTTCATTAGATTACTTTGCGTTTCCTGAAGAATACTCGGCTAATTAAAATGAACGTCATGGATTTTACAGTTTTTGTTAGCACTGCGAAGCACTACATTGTTTGTACAGGGTTATTATACTAGACTGTGGCACTCAATGTGTTTAATATAAATATTATAATACTCAATAACGCTGCCTACAAATACACTTTTACTGATTAACCTAGATTAAATCATAGGTCTCTCAATCCACGAAAATACCATTCTATTGACAACACCGGCCATTAAAAAATTAAATTGTCCAAGAGAATTGGAGCGGAAAAAGAAAAAGCATGGTTTCTGAAGCAAGAATGTCAAGTGGGATAATTCAATTTTGATTATAGGACCAAAGCTTAAATACGGCTTCATTACGGGCTGCGGCGATCCGCGGACAATCATCTTGAGTAGGTATCATTAGCTACCAACAAATTTACGTACGACAAAACAAAATGACCGGTTTAATATGAAATTACTCAGTCTATGATTTCTGTGGCTATTTGATTTTCTAAATTAACTGTAACGAAGGCATCCGGTGTTAAAGTTTATTGTGTTCAATAAAAAAAGAACTTTTCTACAATATCTAGGTTCCTGGAATATTTGACAATTAGAAATTTCGCACATAACTCACACACACAATTTGTAGCATCACATAAACTCATGAGCTCAAGTTAATCTGTAAGAGGCAGCAAACTAGGCAGTGTATGGGCAATTTATTCGTCACTCCGCTCGCATCGCAACCAACAATTTAATACTCAAACTCGGCCATGAAACGTTATTTATGCGTGCCCATTTCCATGCCGTCAGCTTAGAAATTGTTTAGGCTAGATAATAACTTTTAAGCTAAGGCTATGTACCTATGTTAAATACTTAAGTGGTTGGACATGACGGCCCTGGGCGGGTTGTAGCCGGGCTTCCGTGGGAACCCGACACGTGACGTTATGAAATCACCAGCGGCGAAAATTGATTGACACTACACTTCTCTGTTCTCGTAATATACCCTAGCCTCAATACCGTCTGTACGTTTATGGTATTCTTGAACATTTGACTATCTTGTGTAATGTCATTATAACGACCCGTTTATACCCGTGTCTTGACGTACGTCACTTCTCGTGCAAAGCTTTATGTAGGAAAATTATAATGTAACTCCACTCAGTCTTGTCGTGTAACTCCGTATAAAATTTATTTGCAGATAATTGATTCCCAGAACGCGACAATATCTAGTCTAACATCTAACCGCTGATTCATTGCAAAAAATGAGTATAATAACACTAATCTTAACCTGCAGAAAAATGTTCAGAGTAAAATAAAATAAAAACACAGAAACCTACACTTTTGGTAAGAAATATGAATGTTCAAACGGCGTAAAATAATACAGTGCGCGCTGTAAACGGTCGAGTGGTTTTGAAATCGCCCGTTCACGAGTCCTGAGCAAACACAAAGTGTCTCACGTGTCCTAATTACACACCAGTCCACAGAACTAATTCAGCAAATTAACTGAGTACAGCCAAGTGTCTGCAATGTCATAGTCTACTCGCGCTTCGGTTACAACTCACCTTGCTATTATAGCGCAACAATTACCCCTATTCACATTGTTTACTTTAATTAACGAATGCAATAATTGCTATGACCAGTTGACAAACTCCCGGACATTAATTCCATGCTTCCTGTTGTATTTTTATGCTTACAAAATTATTGAAGATGATTATTGTATGCATAAAAAGTTTCGCGAGATTCACCCAAGCATTTCAAGATGTAGATTGTATTGAAAGGCAGCTGTGATAATTGTAAAGGAAACAGTCAAATAAAGGGTTGTCGATATGAAAAATCGCCGATGATACGATAGTTCTCACATCGACAATCGAGATCGGGAGCGCATGCTCGCGGCGAGGCCGCTCGTCGGCAGCGCGGGCGCATTCATCCGCACCCCGGTGGCTTATAATTAACACGCTGCAAGTTTTATGAATCGATTAGGATCTAAGCTTTCGTCAATAGCAGCTTTCGTCGCGGCAGACTCTACCGATGCCTTATCCTTATCGATGATTAATAGCGATTGAGATTTTCGCCCTGACCATGTTATTAGACGCGAGTTAATCTCAGACTGCGGCCGCGTCGCTTTCGATAATTGTTGACTTGTCATTGGATGATCCGATATCATTTATAGTGTTAATAACTGGCTATATTTGTAAAAAAAAAGATTTATTTCGTTTCTTTCTTAATATCAATCCTTTGATTTATTTAGAATAATCATAAAAAACGATACTTTGTCTGCCTTTAAGCCGATATATTGTTAGGTATCTACTTAAATCATTTTCAAGCTTATAAAAAGTACGATCTGATAGAGCTTACAAATCAAAAATATATCATAGCAGGCTACAAGTGTAGTTGCGGTCACCTGTAGATTTATAAACCGGCCATATTATTGACCAAGTGAAGTAATTATCGCAAATTACTTAGTTGCAGGCTATAACGCCTAGGGCCTTTCTACAAAGAGCGCACGTATAAATCAATATACCGCTGAAGAGTATCTACAGCACTACGACAAACCATAAATAATGCATACGTACACTAATTACAGTGGATCCGGTACCCAGTAGGTAGGCATAAGTTCGCTTTATCAATTACATTCCTTCGAACTTACAACTTTTCTAACAAAACTTTTGTAATAACTCCCAACTTTATTACAAAGTAGTTAGGGTCAGTTTCGAGCAAACTGTTTTACGTTATAAGTAATAAGAAATAAGTGTGCCCTCTAACTATATGGCAGGACTATTCAGGTTGTTCGGTCAACTAAATCGATGTGAATGTGGAATTGATATTTGGACTAGTTCAAAAGAGTCTACAAGTTTCACTTTAGTATTTAAGTAAATACGATTCATTATTGATATAAAGATTTCTAAAAATATTGTGACAATTATTAATCCAAATTACCTAACAATAAAGCTAAAAGAAGAGTCAATTTTTCCCGTCCATAAGTAAGTATTCTCCCGTGTAAAACATTTCTTGACATTTTACCTTACCTAGCACGATAATAAGCACTTCTTTTTTAATTCCAACAACAGAGAAATTACAGCAAACAATACACTTCTTTCCTTTCATTAAAATACGTTTAAATGTAAGGACAGTCTCGCGACACCCAGCGGCTTTTATTAAACCATTACACATCATAGTCGATTATAAGGCTCGTTCTAACAAACACAGATAACAATTTTATTCAGCTTTTTATTTCCTATAACACCCACTTATTGCCTGTTTGTGGGACAGCATATGGAAGTATCGCACACTGCACCGCTCAAATATTCATATTACACCTGTCGTGATAAAAGAGCTATTGAGAAAGGTAACGGCTTTGATCACTTTGACAAACATTGGTTTACTCTTAAACTGAGTACCGAGAAGTAAGAGTAGCCAAAATACCGAGATATGATAAGAAAACAATAAAATCTGTAAAGGTACTAAAATTAAGAAATAAACCGCACGGAGCTAAGAACTAATAAATGGCAAAATGAAGATATTTTAAAGCAATAAAATGCGCCTAATATGGAAGCAACTGCCTCTTCCAAACCATCAAAAGGACATAAAAGCTTGAACTAAAAATGTATTACTAACACAACAATTGGTCATTCAAGTTTTACAAAAAAGGAAATTTATAACGTCGATTCAAACAACAATTAAGCATCTATTCTTAAATTCAGATTAACGAACTTACCAATCTTAAAATAAATGCAAACGACTTCAACTAATTAACCATTATTTGCTTTCAACTCAGGTCAAAAATAAATAAGAGTGAGAAATAAGATAAAATTAAGTTACAGGTGCATTTGCACTTATTTAATTAGCACCTAATACGTGAAGTGTTGGTGCTAATCACTCGTACTAATCAAGTTGATTAAGCGATTAATCCTGTGAAAAAGGATAGGCAGCAATAGAAGACACTGATACAAATCTAGTAAAACAGCAAAGAGACTCATGAATACCTGACAAGAGAAATCTAGAAAAAATCTTGAACAACTTTTAGATGAATTCTGATTAACGCTACACTATCAGATTTTATTGTTGAAATTATCTTTTATAGTATGGTTGCCATGTCTATCATCAGGGCGACATTATAATCTGTATTTTATTTTTTGCAGTTCTGATATTCGCAGAAATATTTTTATATTGATTATAGCTTTGGCAAGAAATGACTTTTATATAATGGTTTTATCATTGACTTCTATGTTTTCGACTATTTTATATGATACAGATTCGGTTTTTCTATTTTTTTTTTTTATATCTGGTAATATTTATTGCTATACTTTTGATTACCCATTCATGGCTAAATTGGTTCTTATTTCAACTTTGTAGCTCGTTAGCACGATGAAAATCATCTGATCTGAAATGAACGTTTGCCTACGTATACTGTGTATCCATACCAAAATCGATGGTTTCCTCTTAGTTTCCCGGTGTTTGTACTACTTCAAGACCTTCCCTTATCCTTTTTGCAGACCATCACCGACTTAAAAATAAACCTTAATTGCTTACCAAGCAACTTGGTTACAGCACCTTGCTGTGACAGTACATGGTGCGCGATGTCATAGTGGCGCAGCCCGAAGCGGGACAGCTCCAGGAGCCTCTGTTGTGACAGTAGGGACGAGAGGGGGTGAGACGCCGCGCCCGGGTACAGGGGGGTGCCTGAGCCGCCACCCGCGCCACCGCCAGATGATGACGGGGATACAGGTACTGGAAACAAAATTTATAAGTATGAGAATTTGGTACAAACTTGGATCATTATGTATGCGCTAAATATTTATATTATTAATTTCTGCGAAGTCTTTTTTTATTCAAGAACTATTTATCGCAGCTGATTTTAGCGTTCTACAGATGAAGTGTAATGACTGGGGCCATGGAAGCTTCTACATTTGAACATGATACAAATGTTATCACTCTGGCAATAACATCAATATGGCTTATTCTTCTTGGCACTACCTTTATATTTTCAATATATTCAGGCTGGCATTAAATTAACGAAATGCAATGCACTGTGAAGACTAAATGTCAATGCCAATAATGTTATAAAGAATCAAGTTTAGTGTTTTGTGCTAAAGCAAGTGTCAGTTTCTGTATAGGCTTCAAGATATAACGTGATGTAAATTAAATGTGTCCTTAAATTAACCTTGTGTATGAAGAAAGGCACAACATATTTGAACAGAACTGCACTAGACGTCACATATGCTTTATGGTTGTTTATTCTCTACTGAAACTTGTGTAATGCCAAACAGTCCGAACTTATCCGCAATTCAACATAAAAAGTTGATGGAGATGCGGTATGCAGAAATGGTGTAGCCACTACTGCAAGATTACCTGTTTATCAGTGGACCTACAACCGTATCGACACCTCTTCTCAGGCGTCTTTTACGACTTACCCGAGATGATAAGCTTCACCGTGGAAGTGTGAAATTACTAAAATATTCCTTGCATTAATTTATTCATATTCCTATAAACCGCATTTTTTATCAGCGTGCTATCGCTTTCAGTACAAAAATAAAAAACGATAATCAGAAGTCGTATCAATTAAAATCATTAGCTGCTTTTACGATTTCTATAAAACCTGACAGGAAAAGAAACTAAATTAAGTTATCAAAACAAATAACAACAGTCATTTGACGGAGTTTATGATCCAGGTTGATATAAAATTCCTTTTTTACACGTGACCGTGATGGGAGTGCCTCTGGCAAAACACTCGGCCCTTATTCCACGTAAGCGGTGATTCCGTGCGCGCTCATTACTTCTCGTCCCCGTATCATTACAATACCGTGTCAAAGGCTCAGCAAGCACTTTTATTACTAGCCACCACACGCTAACGATACGGCTTGTGTGAACCGAACAGAACTGCACCACGCGTAATCAACTCGCCAACCTAACACATCACCATTGTCCATAAACTCTTCCTCACATTTCATATCCAATGGTGTAAATCTAGCTATAAAATAAATAACTTTTTAATAAGATTAAGAAATACAATTTTTAAAATCAGACAGAATGGTGTAAAAATAAAATTTTATAGGCAGACAAACTGGATCCGTCGATGGCATAAATACAAAATTAAAATGTTTCTCAAGCATTAAAGTTTCGATCTCTCAACACGTATACATACATATTTTTATCCACGCAATTTGTCGTTTACACCAACCAGATATGCTAAAGGCCGATCGTAACAATGCTTTCTTATGAACACATCGTAACACATTCAATTATAAATTAAGCTATTAACTTAATATACCATAATTTGTTTATCAGGTTAAGCATCGAAATTAATGCAAGTGGCATAACTTGTCCATAACTTAACACTTTTTATTAGCGAGTCAATAAGGCGATTTCGTCAACGAAAGCATTATCAAGCTTTTATAAAGCTTTCAAGGGAAATTGACACTTGTCAGAGACACGTAAGGAACACTTTAGATAACAGAGCCTATTCCGATGGAGTACTCGGGACTCGACTACGACGTATAATTTCTCGTGTAATCGCTTTAATAATGGGAGAAAAAAGTGATATTATCTGCCCACGGTCAATAAATTAACACCGTTTAGAGCAAAAATGTAGATTCTTAGTGTCGCTACTATTATAAATAAATTGGACTCAAACGAGTAGAAGTTTTAAAGGAGATCGTTCGTGTTGGTGAGTGCGTGTGTGTGTTTTTATTAGGGTGCGTGAGCAGTGAGGCCTTATTAAAATATTTCGAGTGGAAACTGGAAGGACCACTTAGTGGTGCGCGGGAGTTTCACGCCTGAGCTGATACAACATTAAATCGACAAGATAGCTTATTTGTGCCGAGCTGAGGATTAGTGGCAATAAATCACTGATTAGAATGTATTGACTGGCGTTGACTCCGGCGCATGGTCGCCGCTATTATTTATTGGCCATCAGTTTTTTAGGCTTTTACGGTCCCATTTTATCTATTTGTTAATGTTTAACGATCTCAACTAGGCAGTATGTTTATTTAATTAGCTCCTATGCTAATGCAAATAAAGCTTTCGATTCTCCAAAATAAGTACTTTTGCTCGGTTAAATATATTTTTCAATGGCATGGGACGATTCTGTATAATCAGAGATGCGCATTCAAAACAAAACATCATGCACATTACTACAGTCCTCATGCTCAGGTTAACGCACTTAGAACAGTTAGAAATAGATAATGATCGTAAAACGCATCGCTAATTAACAAACATGGAACTAATAAGGCTCTATCTGGGAACTTAAACGGCATAAAAATTACGGAACTATTAATTTTATGTAAATTGTAAAATGTGTGGCATGCAGGCAATATTTTGTGCAGCAATAGTTTAATTGTATAAACAAACAAGTAAGTTTGGCGGGTACACCTGCGCAGGCGTCGTATAAACATGTAAAGTGATGCGAGGGGAGCGCGCGATGAGCACCGACTTCGTCCGAATGTAAAACAATTTTATGCAAAAAATATTGTTCTACCCGCGCGTCTCGCCGCTATTAATGTCATCACGCGGCGGAAAATTACCACCTTTCGTGTAAATTTCAATACGAGATCGAAAGTGTACTCGATATTGCCCCTTTATGATTGCGAAGAATTACATGCAACAACAATTCTTTTGGAATTGTTTAAAGATACGCATGAATTATGGATATGAGTTGGGTTAAAGACCGTTGTTACTCGCTTCTGTATTAAAATGGCGATTTCAGTGATTTGAGTTAAATTGTCTGTGAAATGATCTCGAAAGAACAAAATACGGTAAATATCACGGATATGAAGTGTTGTATTAATAATAATTGCGTTCCGAATGAAAGTAATCAAAATAAATGTATTACGAACTTTTTCTCCTTCAGATTATTACGAATCAATAAAGTTTCACTGCTTTTTAAATTAGATAATAAATAAACAATCGTGAATTTAGATATTGTATCAGTTCTCATGGAAAACGGTTATATTACTTTACACCGACTCTAATAACTATTAGTTAGTTCGCGAGGCGACTAAATCAGACTATAATGTGGTCGACTTTACCAACTTCATGGTAATCAAACGTGGCGTTTCTATTAAACCTTATTGCAACACAGTTATGTTCAAGCTTTACATATCTGTATTGGGTACTAATAAGATTTCCTGAGTAGTCTCAAAAACTATCCGATATTCCAATAGTAGTTCTATAAATGCCAATAAGAAATTTAACATAGCGATATGGGTGTATTTACTTTGTACCACAAAGGTTTGTTAAAGGTTACACTGCAGGACGTACAATAAAAGTCTCCATTTTAACACAAACAACGTAAAACGACTTTCCTGCGCAGGCGCACGGAGAACCAATGACAGTATTGTAAGAATTGTATCATTTAAGTAAGACAGCCGTGTGTACCCCGGTTAGTACACACAGGGCATATTAGTTTGGCCAACTTGTGTTTATATTTTAATTATTTGCTGCTAAATAAATAAATAATATTTTCTTTTTGATAATTTACATGAATTATTTTTGAAAAGTTAGTTATCTACAATATTTATCTTGAATTGGATCAACACAAACCTTTGACAATACAAATCATTTTAAAAACATAATGAAGATATTGATGGGCAATAGTTTAAAGAAAAGTTTAATGAAAGCCATTCGGTTTTCGGAATCGTGATCGATTCATTCTTAAGAAAGCTACTTAGAGGTATAAAAATACTACAGTGATTTCCTAGGAAGAATTCTTAGATACCTCAAGTGTTTTCAGAATGAAGAATACGTATACTAATAGTTACAAGAACCCTAAAGAGACAAAGAACCGCTGTAAATGAGATAGAATTTTAATCTTAAGTGCATTGTTTTCCCGTAAAAGGTACAGGGATCCGTTTTAAAGGAGATCCTACATTCCTGGTCGTAAATTGATCTATAGAAGGATACCGAGTAATGAGCAGGGATAATTAACAACTTCATAATGTTTATAGCCAATTATGCACTGGTGTAGTTGATGTATCTTTTGATAGGGCATGTGGGTGATACATTTAAAGTTGTATTTTTTTTAACTGTAAGAATTATGAGGCTCAAATAAAGTCTGCATTGTTACTAATAGCAATGAAAAGCTATGGTCCATTAGATACCGAAGAGAATTCGGTGAAATTGAAACATATTAAAAAGGAGCACCTGCATGCATCTACGATTTGAAATAAAATGTACCTATAATCTTGGCAAGAAGATGTTACTTTACTATTATAAGTTAGGCTACTGTGCATACTACATTTTTATAAGGATATACTTAATAATCATAATTTCCTTAACGAAACATCATTTTAATTATATTATTTCCTATTTTACCCAGAGTTCAAAGCAATATGATTAAAGAACAGGATAGAATAAGTTGACAAAAGCCCGAAGGCTTTTTGTTTCAGTAAATAAATTACATTGGATGGTGTGCTTGACAAACGTAACGTGGCTATCCTGTGTTGTTCGACTTCGTTGCATATTCAATGCGCTCGATTCGCGAAGATTTAATAGTCGGTTCAGACGGCATCCGCAGCGGAAGTAAGCTTTAATATAGATTATAAATGAACGCTTTATACTTAGTCTTTGTTCACATGCTTTTTGTAGACTTTGTATGCGCATTTAATTTTGAAAGATTTTAAGGTAGGTTTTTAAAGTGGTCGCCTACACGATTGCAACAAAGAGGGCTTAGGCGCTTTACGATATACAAAGAGAGACAGAACTATGACTAAATAACTATAAACACAATCATACCGCAAAGTGAAGGAGTGAAGGAGGATACACCTTTTAGTCGTCTGGTTTAAACAGTATTCCTGAATTTATAGATTTTCTTTTACTATTTATGTTCTACTAAAAGTTGACAAAATCCCACTGAACTATTCTTATTGTTCTGGTATTGATCGCAGACGTTTTGTTCTCATTTACTCGATCTGTTCCAAACTCTAGGCGTTTCTTTTTTTGCAAGTAGATAAGTAATAATAGCTTTTTTGTGGACATAAATAAGAATTCTGCCTTAAGATGCTACGTGACAGACCGTCTGACTACATCAAATTACAGGTTCTTTAATTCATTAACTGTTGCGACTATTTAGAAACTTTTTTCCTATATTTTTTACCTCAGCTCACAATCTAGTGGTGGACGATTTTCAAATGAATCTTTTCATCTAATAGGTGTAACATTGATTGATTTTGTTAAATAAACCGTATAATTAAAAGAAGAAATGCTGGATATTTTTGCCGATTATTGCTTTGATGATAACATTTTCGGTTTCGGTAAGTTATTTGCATCGTGCCTCGATCATCACTGATGTCATTTTTACTATGGAATTAATTTATTTTGAAATTCATCAGAAAAAAACGTGGGAATCTCTTATATCACTTAGATCATTGCTTATTTCTTGATTCATATAAATTATATGGCCTTATGTTATAAAATCATAAAAGAAAACACGCAATGAACTGGCCTACCTTGCCTAGTAATTTCACGAAAAGACAAATAAGTAAAATTGAGGTTTTACGTCGGACCTAAACGATAAAGCCATTATTTCCTTAAATTGACGATTTTTTCATGAACTGCTTTCAGTTCTACAGACACAAAATTTCATTTTGCCATTTTAGAAAATAGAACTGCTAAATTATTCATAGGTTTCGGCTTATTTCAAATGACGGCTGGGCGCAAGCAGTTGTGTCACCAACGCCATCGGCATGTCGGTGCATATTATCGGCACAGCAGCGGCATCAGCGGCAAAGCCACTAAGAGACAATTGCGTCATGCGGCACCCGCTTCGTGTATACAAGTGCTCCGCAGTTTATTCATCAGCCCACATATTGAATGTTTTAACCGACCTCATGGCTCATTAAAACATTGTTGCTATTGTCTACTAATTAAGGAGCATCGTCTCAGTTTACAAAGCCACCTGATTATTATGCGTGATCACCATTTAAATGTTAATTAGATTTATTAAAGCACCTGATCAAACGCGTCTCGATATAAACGTTGACGCGAAAAAAACATTCCCTGCGATGTATTGCACTCAATGAAAATTTATTCGACGTTTATGAGTCAGGTAATTGACGTGAAAATAGTTTATATTTTCAATTACATACATACATTAACGTCTTGCCAATTGAATCATCCATCACTGAATTTATTTCGCCCATTTACATTTTGTCAACATTACTAAAGGTGAAGTATGTAATTAGGACTGAATCAAATTGAGTTAATCCAACCATTTTCAACGTTGATGAGTACTTAAGACTCTATTCTATCTAATTAGATACGTATCTATCTAAATTACATGCGCATTCTGTCACTTTTTTTATGATTAGGTTTTTCCTTGCCGTAAACGGGTTACCAATTCTGTTTGTCCAATTATTTGCTATCGTCAATCAAAACGTTTCGAATGCTGTATCGCATATAAATCGGCGGGTGAATATTGAGCAACCTTCACCGGAAACGCTACTGGGCAATCTAGCGACCGATCTATCGATTAATTAGTTTGATCGGCAATACAATGCGGACAATGTTGTGCGATGGTCGGCACTTTTCGCTCACTCATCGCGGCAGCTGGCTCCAGCGATGACAAACGACGTGCAGCCGACGTGGCAGACCTGAACTTACAGTTCAGTTTACACACGCGCGCCCAATGACGTGACAAATACCTCGTACATACCACTTATATTAAGTTAATTACATAATTATGCACGTATGATCAGCTCCGTGATGTGTATATTTACCCACTTATTTTTCAAATTGCTATGCGAGATAAATAACTGGCACCACAAAAAGAGACGCGCCATAAATAAATTCAAAGCATAATGGTTTTTGCCATAAATTCACTTACGTTGTCTTCAAATTATTTATAAATAACACTTCTAATTAGAAACATACTGTGTAGTAGTTGGGAAACCAGTGATTTTCTCGTGGGACAAGAAACTTAAAGGTTAAATTTTAACGCATGTAACTTAATATTAGTGAACTGTACATATTTATTTGACCGTGCTTCGTGGCAATAATGGAGCCAGTCATTGATAGACATACACGTTTCACATAAGGAGCACTTTATGATACTGCCCCAAACAATATTTAGATAACGATATTTAAGTTAACTGCAATTACGAGGATGAACTCTACCCCTATTTAATTTTATTAAGGAGAAAATTATGTGCTTTCTAGTAAAACTGTAAACGCTTATCAGCTCTCTCAAGCTGCAATGGCTATAGAAAATGTAATGTTTCCTTTAAATATAAAGTTTAATTAAATGGAATCGAATGTTTCCTACAGCCGTACCTATAGAAAACTATTGTTGTTCAATAATTAACGCTACCGCTACCTCTGCAGTTTTACTAGAGTCAGTCTAAGAATCACTTGAATTTTTTGTTTAGACGAATAATGGAAATAATGGAGAGCTCCTGTAGCTCTGCAAGTATGTATGTACTAGTGGATGAAATTACCTCTTTCTATCGATGAGATTTAGCTACAATAGCAAATATTCTTCTTAAATTGGTGGGAGCTTTTTAGCTTTCTTGGCTTTCCATGAGCTTTTTTAACTGTTATTTAAAATCGTACATGACGTATTACATTGTGCTTATCCGCCTCATTAAAATCAGTAGATTGTTTGCAGCCATTAGATAAATGTACGCGCTACTCAAAGGCAACATCAGATAAATGCAATTAAAATACTAATTTACAGGGGCGTCTTATCATATCTTTAACTGTTAACCAAGCCGTTGTGCCTGTCAGTCGAATTGATCAACGTGGGATTACAATGGTGGTGATGTCAATAAATTTTTAATTTGATGCGCAAAATTATCAAGTTGAACTTGATATTTATTTAAATAATTAAAAAATGCTTCGCATGCAGTTTTGTAGGTACTCTAGTGAGTGTTTTGAAATGTTATAGAGTAATTATGGATGTTCCAATTAATTAAATGTCTATGATTAATCTGCCTGAGGCCGAGTTATGTATTTACAAATGAAACTTTAGAACGCACACTGCAAAGTTTTAGTCGGGTTTTAGTTGGTCTGGGCTCACAAATCAGTATGAAGATGAATAGTAGTACGCTCATTACAAAGATTAGAGATTTAGTCAGTATCAGACCAACTGAAAACTTAGATTAGAATCATGATTCTCTTTTAAAAAAATGGCCAACCCATCGGATCAACTGTCGCCCGAGTCAGAAGTGCGCTAATAACTCCTGAAACAGGAAATAAGCCTTCCACCGAAATCTCTTGGTAATTGATGGCATTAATACAAATACAAATATTTTTATTTCATTACCAAAAATCATACACAAATATTGTGATTGGAGCCTTCTTTTAAGCAGATAAGAGCCTGTAGTAGAAGACTCCGCTCTTCCATCACTAAGAAAACACTTCAAAATAATTTTATATTTATATTATATACTAGACGTTTTCCTGTGATTTCACCCGCGTCCCATGGTAACTACTTCCCGTACTGGGATAAACTATAGCCTATGTTAGTCGTGGATAATGTAGCTTTCGAATGGTGAAAGAATTTTAAAAAACGGTCCAATAGTTTTTGAGCCTATTCATTACAACCAAACAAACAAACAAAACAAAGTTTTCCTCTTTATAATATATAGATATTGATTAATAAATAACTTAAATTGTTGATAAATAAATAATAGGCACCTACGTATTAGGTATTTACAACTGTGTTTTAGATATGAGAGTTTATAAAATCTGAATCTAAAAAAAACTTCTGAGGAAAAAGTAAGCAATTGCATTTCCCACTTAATACAGAGAGCTTTTTTTAACCAACTAATCTAAACTGATTTTAAGCTCGGATGACATCCTGAAAAGCGAGATAGTTTTTTATATTCCTCTAACAAGAAGATACTGAAGATACTTTGAGTATGTGTATTTAGTATCTTTTATGCGCACCTATCTTTTGAATTCTTTGTTACCCTACCTATACAATGTCATTTTGGATTTTAAATAAGTAGGTACACCATTTTCATCCTTGTATCCGAACTGTTACTTTTACTACAGTTTTCATAAAATCATACTTCTTCATGATTTAAGATACGTGCAGTTTTAATTTAGGTAATTAAAGTATTGCAAACAAAAATGTCAGTAAGTTGCAAACACGCTGCCGTCGCTCCCGGATTAGTCATTTCCGAATGAAAAACGTCAATATTTTATTAAATCTAAAAGCCATCAATTTATTATATTCATAAAATGATGAAAGAAGATAAAATAATCCAATAAAAACTTAATTTATGTTTATTTCATCAATTTGTCGCGATGTTGTTATTAATTCGGCGGAACTAATCAACCGATTGACGTGATTCAATGGTTCAATAATATTGCGTTCTAATTTTATTAGGAGTTCATAATTTATGGGGAGTCATTACCAAAATACATTAACGGCAACGTTCTTTTAATATTTTTTGTTTCCTCAAATAAATTAAGATGAGGTTCATCGACGATCGATGTAGAGAATTATAAAATTAGTTCAATAATCCAACGATTCCAACAGAAAGTAAACATTTAAAGAAGAAATTAAAACGTTAGAAAAAAACCTGAAATGTAAGTAGTTTTCAGACGCTTAGGAATATCCAAAAGCTTGAAAAAGCTATCGCAGAATTACCTATTATGAATTTTCTTCTTGTTACGATGTATGTTATTTTTAAATGTTCAGGATAAAGATAATAAACTAAAAGAATGCCTACTGACACTTGTAGGTTCAAAAGATCCCGTCAAACAAAAAACCCGGCGGGTCCATTCTAGATTAATATGCATGTAGTATCAAATTGCCTTTCATATCATGTCAAAACATAATAATATAAGCATCAAATATGTATAACAAGAAATATAAACCAACACTATAAGCGTTATTCTTAATTATGATAAACAAAAAGTGTTATTGTGAATTCTAAATGGCCCTGTGCAACTGCAAAATTTAAGACATAAAACCGTATCGAAAGTTTTTCATAAGTTTTCTTGGAATTAAAATGATTATTAATAAAATTGCAGAATAGCTTAGGTATTAGAAATTGGAATGACAATGGGATTTATTAAAGTACTTTCTTAATGACAATTAAATTGAATGTTCAAGGTAGGCCAAAAGCTAAATGTAAACAAAAATTTTAAACAATATTGAGGATTTATATGCAGATGCTATTCACTATTACAAGGCTAGAGAAAAGTTAACTAAAGCTCATCATTGATTTCATATTCAGTATGTAGAGCCTGGATGCGGTGCATCTTTGTAAATTATTTCAGCAAGTTGTGCCAGGACCAAATTTTGTTCTTGAGGCTAAAGAGCTTTTAAAACTTGAAAGGCTTCTTGGGTTTTTACAAATATTTTATTTTATTTGTAGTATTTTGCAAAAAAAAAAACTTAGGTATCTACTGAACTTTTCGGTAAATAAAAATGTTTAGCGCATTTAGTGCTTACCATTGGGCGATATGTTGTGCGGCTGGGTGATGGCAGCGGGGGCTGGGGGCGCCGGCTCCATCTTCCAGGGGGCGCAGCACGAGACAGGGGAGAACTCGGGCGTGGGGCCACTGCCCGCCGATATCAACATGGTCGAGCCACCTTCAGGTCACGAGCACCCTGCAACGCTAGCATGCGGCACCAACCAAATAGTCCACCACAAATAGTCCACGGTATTCAACAGCTCGATTGGCTCTATGAACTCAGGTTGTGATAAGGTTTGAGCACCTATAGGACGCGGCCCGGCTCGCACGCGCTCGCTTGAAGCTCAGCCAGAACACTGAAGAGCGCGCTTGTCGTGCCGGCGCGCCCACTCGCGCGCCTACTCCCATTTGCACGCCTCAGAAAAAATCTCCGCCGCCAAACAATAACAAAAAACTACCTCCACCGAGCAAACCTCCGCGCACCTCTCACTCTAACGCTCTTAATTCGATTTCCGAACGCGTCAAAATTACAACACAGCTCGATTGCAACGCAACCTTCTATCCCGTTCTTAGATTTTAAAATTTGAACTTATCAATACTAAAACAATATGTCCCTTAGCGATACGAGCACAATGGCCATATTGTTTCAGCGCCGAGCTTCGTCATAAGACCTTTTCGCTCGACACACAAATGAAACTACTCCTACTCGCACTCATTCGGTTCAGCCTAAGCATGAACCGTATGAAAGGGACAGGTGCTCTACCGCTCGGTAGAATTACGGTAGTGAGCACAGGTGATCTTTTACCATTTCTTCACATAGAAGGTGTTAATGTATATCTCTCTCGCTCTCTCATATATAATTTATTGTGCGTTGGTAGAGACAATGGTAGAGTGCTCATTAGCTTTTTAATTAAACGTGGTTTTAGTTGACTATGCTTAGCATCCGTTTTAATAGTTGCTGTATCGGGTGAGTTTCATTATAATTAAATTGAAGAGTAGTTCAATATTCTAAACTTTATCATTCCACGGAGCTTATAGGTATGTCTGTATTATTTATTCATGGATAATGTGGGAACATACCAATGGTGAATTCGGTAGATATTACAGTAGGCAGTGTTAATAAAATATTAAATGTAAATATTAACCCCTTGGAGTAAATAAAAAATATGGCGTCATCTGCGCTGCAATCTTTTCAGAATTTTATTATGACAGTCGGTACAATAATTACGATACAAAATACAGAAGTAGCATAATTTGTTGATGGAACACTAGATTGCGATGCCGGGATTGTATCGGTGGCTCGTTTTTATTCTATAATTACAGGGAAAAGTGTATCGGACGGAGGTAGGTACCCACGGGCCGCAGCGCAACTGACGCCCGGCTGCGTATCAACCTCTGTATCCGTTCTTTACAATTTAATTGGAAGTTTTCTTTACTCAATAACTTGTATCAATCCCGACCGAAGTTGTGGTTTCCTGTTCACAGTTAAATACTTTGCACTTGGATTTTGTAAGGAACTCTTTATTGAACATTGGTTTGAAAAATATGGCGTGATTGGCTTTTAAACTGTCTATTATAGGTGTGTTAATATTTACATGTAGAAAAATTTATTAAGACTCCTTCCGTAATTCGACAATAGGGACGTTGAATAGGTAAGTTTTGAAGCCTCTTAGACACAATAAGAAAAAACGTTTTTCGAACATAACCTTAACTTGAAGAAAACTATTTTATAAGTTATAACAGTAAAATCCTCGTAGATATGTCGTAGCCATATCGTAGAATTGACCACTTCATGAAAAGCTTGAGCATTTCATGAAATGGTTGCGTTTCATGAAATGTTCATGTTAATTTGACCAGATCGTTAAATCGTCAACATTTCTCGATTTTGTCATCCACGTCTGGCCGTATGGTATAATAGGGTATCCATAAAATATTTAATATAAATCCACAATATTTTGGGTCGACCCATTGGAGTTTAATTTCATAAAATCTGGTAGTTGTGAAATTTTTCACAGCTCAAAATTGTCAGGAGGCAAAAACACTTAGGTTTTTTTCATAACTTCGATTGCAAATATAAAGAGTAAGAACTTGTTCCTGTCCTTTAAGTCCGACATACATAATAATTTAAATAAAATAGGAACTTTAGTAACATTTTAGGAATCTTAAAATAGAACACACTTAATCTTAAATGACGTAACCTGTAGGTTCACTGCCTCGTTGGTCTAGCTGTCGCAAGCGCAGCTGTCGAGCACGAGGTCTTGATTCCCGGGTCGAGCCGAAATCGCTTTGTGGGTTTTAGAGACTTTCACGAAACAGCCCGCAGCTTGGAAGTTGGTATTTGTGCATCGGAGAGCACGTAAATGTCGGTCCTGCGCCTGATCTCTCTCCGATCGTGTTGGATTGCCGTCCCATCGGGCTATGGAAGTGAAGGAATAGTGAGTGCAGCTGTGTCTGTGTGTCACCTCGCAAATTCTTGTGCACTATAATATGTCTCGCGCAGTTGGCTAATCTCCTTACATGAGAACAGCCGCCGTAGCCGATAATTGGCTAAGAGGACATTATTGTTGCATACTATGTTGCAGACTATAGGGGTAGACGAGTTTCCCCACCTTACCTAGGTCTGCGCTCAGCTGGCTCGTTTGGGATGCGTTCTGAGAGCGGTGGGTTCTTGTATCTGGTGGATGTTACACTCGCTACTACTCGCAAGAAGTTATAAGGGTTACATCGCTGGTAAATAATTCCATGGGGTTTGGAGTAAGCAAATTAAACAGCAAAGTATGTTCCTGTCATATATATTATTATTAATAACACAATAATAGTCAATAAATAGTTCAATGGGTTTCTTTGGGATATTAACCTATTTTTAATGTATTGAATCATTTTTAGTCGTCCACCTTATCCAACAGTTTTATGAAGTTCCTTTAATATTTTAAAATACTTCTCCATCGGAATTATACGCATAGTAGGATAGTCGACGCATTTTGTCTTAAATATAAGATATTCCTCATCTGCAGTTTCCATAACGTTATATTTTGACAGCCAGTAATAGTCCATGGACGTCTTTGGCGTGGTCACCCTACTGTTCTTGATTTGTTTTATAACCTTATAATTAAAAACGTTGTTATAATTCACCAACGTAGAATTATTTTATATTATTATTATTTTCGTCGTATACACTCTTTTGTCACTTTTTCCTCAAACGAATTATTCAATTTTTCGCTGCAAGAATTTTCAATGCAGTCAACGGCCGCCATCTTCAAACGTAAATAAAGCGCTGGCAGCGCCCCTAGGGGCAATTTACATAACTATTTTACGATGTGATCAATTAATTTTGATCATTTCATGAAGAAGCCGAGCTTTTAGTTGCACATATCGAGAAACGATTTCTCATCATTGATTTGCCCAAGTCACATCATGATGTGGCCAATAAACAGTGAAACATTTCATGAAACGGGACCATTTCATGAAATGGTCGAGTCATTTCATGAAGTGGTCAAGTCAACGATAAGGCCACCACAGATACATCTTTCTGTTATAGATTAAATGGTTTCTTTAGTGATTTTTAGTTCATTCCTACATTCTCTTGCGTCTATATTTAATAGTTTGACATATCAAACTGCAGCATACCGCCGCACAAAACGCATAGATACAGCTATTGCAGATTAAATTTAAATTATGGTTGAGATTCAGGCAAAAATTTTCCTAATAAAAACCATGCACTAAAATAGTTATACAAACCAACTGAGAAACAAGTACATAAATACCAACAAGAAGCATGTAAGATTACCTATTAATATTTTCTTTCCACGAATATAAAACAAATTAAAATAACAAACTGTGCTCGGAACAGATAAATAACTTGAAACTCACCCAATTAAAACAATGTTATAAATACATACATTGTGTCATGAGTTAAAAATTAAGTAATCTAACTTTTACTTTAATATCATAGATATTCCGTTTCTCAATGCAAAATGCACAATATTGTTGAAATTATTATTTTCTACCTGGGATCTTATTTGAATGATGTCATCTGCGACGTACCATTGACCATTGTGTCACTGACTCTTGGAAAAGGGTCCGTAATGACAATTTTAATGGCCGTAATGACAATTTTCATTAATAGACAAGTTATTCTAATGTTTTCATAGTTTTGATCAACTTAAATATCCGTCAGTGCCTTTAAAATCCAGTACAAAAACCTAAGTTGAACGTTCAAGTAAAACCTTTATTTTACAAAATCTAACCGATGTTTCAAAATTATTTATTTATGTTGAAATAAAAGGTTGTCATTCCATTTTATAAGTTTCTGTAGAAAGGCTCTTCAAAAGTCGTATAGATAAAATAATTAATATTAGAAGATTAAGTTTTTTTATATAGTAGGTAAGTAGCTACATATGTAGACAATTATTCTCTATCATTTACATAAACAAAATCGATAAGATAGCAAAAATAATGTCATGTTTTTTTCTTATAAGGCATTATGAAAAACTTAAAAATACAATGTAAGTATTATAGCTGTTAAGACCAACTTTGATATTGAATAAAGTCCTGACGCCCACAATCTGTACAATTGTTTACACAAATAATGTTTTTATTTTCATAATAACTAAAAATAGTAAGTATTTAAGTATTGTACCTACCTTATAAATATTTAATCACATTTAAAAATGATTTATAATTCCTTCATTGTCTAGCCGCAGAAATCATTTAAGCACGTTATTTTAACAAAATTATATTGGATAAATAACATTAAAATAGCTAACACAATATTTTAATTTTTATGGGTATAAAATATGTATGTAGACGCCATACATTTTTAACGCGCCTTGGCTATAACTGTTCCATCTTCAAAATATCAATAGATAAACAAATAATTTGTGGCCAGCATTATTTACCATCTGGCCGTTTCAAGTTTCACCTTTTTATTCAGATTTAAAAGAGGTTTTATTAGGAGCAAAAAGTTTTTAAACTTTTCGGTATTTCTGGAAAACGATTTAATTTTCATAGTAAGTTTTTCTTATTGGGATCTTTTCATATAAAATTCATGAATAAAACACTCTTTAGATGGAATATTATTTTAATATTAAAAATGCTTCAATAAAATCTATTCTCCAGCACCAGAGCGGGCTTACAAAAATACACACATAAAATGTAAGTGTATAACGTTGACAAATTTTTCTTTTTACGTACAGCCAGACAGAGGCCGACAAGGAGGATTTAGTGCGTCGATACGGTGTGGGTGTCACCTAATGAATAAATTTATTTATGTGGACCCGGCCACTTTTATCTGGCCGAAGGTGAATACCGAACTGTTGTTACACGCCAGTTACGATTAACCAGTTACTTAAGCCTTATCCTGTACGGTCGTTATGTGATTATTTCGGTAATTGGGCTAGCACCCATAAATATGGCTGTAATCAAAATACGTGCTCGATAATGTGCTTGTTACGTGATTCGTGAACGTATTGATACAAATGTTACGTAATTACCTGCGTAGATTTTGGAGTAATTAAATGTAAAAGTTTAATTTCGTCTTTTTTTTTTTGTACGTTGACAGTTTGATCGAAATATAAAAGGTGGGTATAGTTACCCGTAACTGTATTCGGCGTCACTTGGAAGTCAAAATGCTCTTGTGTAAAATTGTGTTTCGGTGTAGCCCGTAGGTGACTACTCTTTTTACATAACGAATTAGATACTAATTCTTTAAAAAATTTGGGTACTGTTTCTTCAAAAAATTGCATAATAAAAAAGCCTTTCATACAAGCATCTCTTTCTTTATATCCCTTTTGCATTAGCACCCGACCAAACAATAGGACCGTCCACAATGGACTAACGAATCATCACCCACAGCACATACAGAATCAGGATTCTACACATCGCGTGCGCTGCCTACGTCCAAAATACATTGACCTTTGCCTGCGTAACTCATTCCTTGTAAAGCTTCTGGTTGAAGTGTCCCTTAGAGGTCAGCGTATAATGGTCGGGTGTTACTAAACTTGGCCTGTCATTCGTCGTGGTTCGCGACGACAAAGCCGCGGCTTCTCCTGAGACAGACATATTAACATTATAATGTGTTCCAAATATTTATGCTATCTATTTTGGACCACCCAGGCGGGTGACACATGATCTGGAGTAGCACCCGCGGTACGGTACCTGCTAGAACAATGGTAACGTTCTCCGTTTCACTCCATTTCTGCTCGATTGATTAGACGTCAACATTAAATTGTGTAAGAAGTTACAGCCGTGCACAAATCTTTATTGAAACTACGGCATGGGCTCTCTGGCCGTTGGCGGTCAGAGTGCTATACAGGCAGTTTTAACTTACCTATATTGAAGCTTATGCTTAAGTTTAGTTAAGTATTTTTAAGTTAAGCCTTCTGACAACAAATTCTGCACCCAAAGATTTTTAATGGTTTTACTTGTACCTACGCCTATTTTTTAAATAAAAAAAAAACTATAGGTATTGTATAATCCATACCTACAAAGGGACAACTCATAATGGGCAGGTAAGGTGGAGTAATTATAGTAAATAGCCAACTTTCAATCACTGAGGTAAGATTAATTGAACAATTATAATAACATAAAATAAATCACACTGAAAAGAAACGGCTCCAGGCAGTTTTTAGGGTTCCGTACCCAAAGGGTAAAACGGGACCCTATTGTTTTCGCTCCTCTGTCCGTCCGTCCGTCCGTCCGTCTGTCACCAGGCTGTATCTCAAGAACCGTTATAGTTAGAGAGCTGAAATTTTCACAGATGATGTATTTTTGTTGCCGCTATAACAACAAATACTGAAAACTTTAATAAAATAATTATTTTGGGAGGCTCCCATACAACCAACGTGATTTTTTGCTCATTTTTGCTCGATATCCATAAATATATATAGAATATTAGTTTGGATGGTACGGAACCCTACGTGAGCGAGTCCGACTCGCACGTGGCCGGTTTTTTTATTTACTATGATTTAAGAACTTAAATATTTTATTACATTACTTGAATAAATATTTTCTTTTATTAAAAAAGAAATATTTAAAACATTTCTTTATGACTGATAAACATTTATTTAGAAATCATCAGTCTGCAAAGAAAAAAAAATATTTTTATTCCTCATCCCACATCATCCACATACAAAATTAGGCATTAATAAAATAAACCATTAAATAAAACAAACTACCACACTTCTCATAACAAACATCAAAAGCCCGAAAACCCGTAAAAGAAATAAAAACGAAAAAAAAATGTTTATCTCAATAAAATTTCGGTGCAAATAGGCCGAGTTCGTTTTCGATGTTATTGATGCTTGTTGAGGCAAGCCGCGCGTCGCCCGGCCCAATGGGCGCGCTTGAACGCGGGGCGGAGCACAAGGCCCCACCTCTCGTGCCGCGCCGACAATACGCTATTCATTGCTAAAACAAAAGCCGCTAATGAAAACAAAAAAAAATACCTACTCTTTTACTGTACCTAGTGTTATCTAGGAATAATATGGAGAGATTATGTCGCAGTTTTATTGTTATTAATTTATATGGTTAAAATTAATTTATTATCTATTTGGTTGCTACACTCACCCTGGTAAAACTAAGATTCGATTTTTTTTGTTCCCTTTTTTGTATTATCTACCTAATTTAATTTATTTATCTGAATACTTACTGTTACTTAGGTATTAAAAATATATTTAATAAGTAAATAAAAAAAAAATCATTTGACGCTTATTTGACTTTTTTTACCGCGTAGAGTAAGTATTTCATATCAACTTTTTACTAACCCTCATACAAATGAAGGTTTAACTAAAAAAATTTCGTTTGCTCAATTTGACCAGTAGTTAATTCAGTTTTTCAAAATATTATGTTTAAATTGGATAAATAATTTAAAAATATTATGTAAATTGGACACCTAGGTGCCTATTTTTTATATAGAAAACGTATACTGTAGGAATAATGGTTTAAATTGTGAACATGACAATTTATCTTGCACAATATCAAAAACCTGAAAAAACCTGGTAGAACTTGTACTTAAATCTTGGCCTATTAAAATGTTTATGTAAATAGTTGTTATAAATTGATTTTGCGACACAGAACATAGTAATGGACCTTCTGATACCTACACTAAAGAACATATTATTAAATAGGTACTACATACCAAAGCAAGCAAATAAGCTACTTACCTACGTCCAAAAGCTAATGGAACCGAAACGAAAAAGTTCAATATTTGTTATATGACTTTAATTTGGAGGGTAGTGAGGGACATACAGGCTGTTTGACATATGAAGTGGATAAATATCTAAGCTGGTATAATTTTCAAAACAATCTTAAGATAAGTATGGTCTATATCTACCAAACTACCTGTATTATAGTGCAAGTTAGGAAGTTGTATTCTCAATAATTGCATTGAAAAATAGGAAAGTATTGGAGAATAAAATATTTCCATCTAATACCTACGAGTTTAACTTGTAGGTAAATTAAAAACGAAAACCTTTTTAGCGTTACTTTCGAAATTAGAGTTCCTACTATACTGCAAAATAAAACAACAGGATAGAAATGTTTCAAGATGATCTGAAAAAGGATAAAAACATAATTTTCAAAGGGTTTATTTTTGTTAATCTTCAATCAAGGAATCATCATCGTCATCAACTCCTATTATCAAAATAATAATTTTACACTGAATCATTTTCTTTCCAAATCTTTGTACACACCTAGTCCTTCTAAATAACCATTAGGTATAGCAATAACCAGAATCTTCCTAGACTCTCCATAAAAATGTTTCTTTATATACGATCCCAATATTTGAAGAGCCCACAACTAAGTATGTAAGTGTGTATTTCAAAGTGTTAGAAATAGAAAAAATGTGACAATAGAGAAAAAGCTTAGGTTCACATTCAACATGGTTTGTGGTTAAAACCATATTTTGCTTTCTACGATTGTTCAAAATTTAAGGCAGCTTCGTGAATATTACTTGATATTTTACGTTCCTAATGCAATGCAGTTCATTGGCAGATTCTGAAACAAATAACCACTATCGCTTAATATTTAGAGTCGGATTATGTAGGTAGCTACTTAAAATCCTTTAAGTTTTTAAGTTTTCAAGATACCTCCGCCAATCAGGATTTTTAAGTGCGTGCCTCAATAAGACACAATAAAACTCTCGTGATCGTCCGTCCAGCTTGTCCTAAACTCGAGAACATCCTTTGACAACATTTTGCGAGAGGAACAAAAGAAAACCATTCGTTCTAAAACCGAACTTGGAGCTCGGAGTATAAAAGTAAGCTGGAAGTAGTTTTTGTTGTGAATACTATCGCGTGTCTCTGATCTTGGTGGAGAGCAAGCGCAGAACTAAGTATCAAAATTATACAATCATCTAGTAGATCAATTCTCTCTACTGGTGATGATGATGTCCTCCTAGCCGATTATCGGCTACGGCGGCTGTTCTTATGTAAGGAGATTAGCCAACTACGCAGGAAATATTATAGTGCACGAGCATTTGCGCAGACACAGAGGTGCACTCACTATTCCTTAACTCTCATAGCCCGATGGGACGGCAATCCGACACGACCGGAGAGAGATCAGGCGCAGGACCGACATTTACGTGCTCTCCGAAGCACGGGTGTATCAATCACCAGCTTCCAGGCTCCGGGCTGCTTTGTGAAAGTCTTCTAAAACTCACAAAGCGATTTCGGCCCGACTCGGGAATCGAACCCGAGACCTCGTGCTCAGCAGGCGCACTTGCGACAGCTAACCCAACGCGGCAGTAAACCTCTACTGGTAACGCGTAAGTTGCACCACCGCCTTACCAATCACCTGAATAAAAAAGCAATAAGCCTGAACTCTGAAGTTTCTGCTATTTTCCAACAAGAAACACATATCTATTAAAGAAAACAAAGCAGTTTTCTCTAATCCTACTTTTCGTCTTCATGTTCATCTTCAAACTATGTAAGTACCTACCTACCTAGGTACCTACTTACTCAAAATTCTTTGTGAAGTTCATTAAAATACTGCACTACACCAATAAATTCTAGGTAAACTGAGTCCTTCAAGAGAGTCACATATTTCAAACATAGTTTAAAATGCAATTAAAACGTTTTATTGTATGTGACTTGAAAATAAATGAAAGTTTGTAACACGCTATATAGTTGCCGCCCGCCCCTAACATATGGCGACTGTCGGAAGGGGCGCGAGGCGCACTTGCCTAGACTGCCTACCCCGTGTTTTAACTCGCCTAATTGCTTCCCATTTACATACATTAACTGAAAAAAAGTCCACAACTGACGCCCAGCCCGCTATGTACATAACAAACTTATGTACCTAAACCTATTATGTCGAGAACCGCGCCGACCAAACCGATATACAAATTACCAAGTTTAATAACGGAAATCAATAATTGCCGTATGCCTCCATCTAATTACAGGTTGTTCACTGTCCATGGGAATGTGCCAGTGAAATACTAAAACGTAACGACCGTCCTACATTGTCGAAATATCAATTGTAAATAGCTTAAACGCTACTTTATCGTGTATTATCTATTATTGAGAAAAGACGGCGGATAGTCTCTCATTATCCTTTCAATTCAATTATGAGCCGCTAATTACGAAACGTTAGGTAATTAAATGACGGTGAGAACAGAAAACTGACAATAGATAGGTAGCACGTTAAATTGAGCTCCAAAATTTATAATGGACGTAACGTCGAATGTTTTGTGAAATCTGTGCTCGATTGCTGGGGAGAAACTCATTGTTCTTTGTGTGTAAGAGCGTACATCGATGTACCTGCGTATGCATATGAATGTGCACATCTACTATTTACAATCTCTTTATTACTTAAATTATTCCAACTCCATAACTAAGAGAATGTTGCTATTCTGTTTGGAAAAAGTTGGTTCCCTTCACTATGTAATTGTTTTATTAAGGCCATTAAATTAACGAACTTAGGTCTCAAACAACACAAAAAATACGAAAGAGCTTTTCTCATGAAATAACTGTAAAAAGTTTTTTCCTCAATTTTAACTATTTTAACAACGCAAAACGATAATTTCGGAAGCTAGTAGGTATCCAGTTATACAATAAAATTCTGTAAAATTATTTATTTTATAACTAGGATTTTCATAATAATCTTCATCAGATTTTGTTTTAAGAAACATTTTTCTTTTTACAATTTAATTTTTCTTTATATAAATTATAATTCTTCATTAGTTTCAGCGTTAGAAATCGTAAGAACTAAGTTCATGTATTACCAATTGTGTAGGTAAATTATGTATATGTCGCAGGGATATGATAAAAACGGGGATTTGATCAATTCTCTAAGGGATTTGATCAAATCACGGAGGCTGTTAAAATAATGTTTGTTATGTGTTGTTATTTTAACATCCTCCGTGATTTGATCAAATCCCTTAGAGAATTGATCAAATCTCCGTTTTTATCATATCCCTGTGACATATATGCGACTGTAAATCTGACAGTTTATCGCACTTCCACGGTTACTGGAGTGATCTAAATAAAATTTGGTATAAATACAGATATTCCAAAATAGAGCCTGAAAAAGAACATAAGCTTGAATACAGGAAGAAGTTCCTTTTGATATGAAACAACAGGGAATAGTTAGTCAAGAAATAAATTTGGCACCTGCCTAGGTGCGTATAACTACTGTGCTACAATCATTTAAAATCTCAAACAAAATCAATGAACAATAATAATAATCATTCCTTGTTTGCCATCCAAGACAAGATTATTTCTGTTTCTTCTTCTTTCCCTCTATGTACTTACTTTGCAAATGACCTTAATATACAAATATTTAGATAATACTGAAGCAAAGAGTTCAGCCATGTACCGTTAGAATAAAGGCAGTGTTGCTCGCCACAATGGCCTCAGTTATCAGCATCGCGATCAAACAAAAGCTACTTACAACTGTTCTTAATCGTCATTTCACATACGCTCTCCACTCACATGAGACGTTAGGCCGACCTGAAACCGACTAAGTACTGGGGTAATGTTCAGACGAAGTACAGTTGACGATAAAACTGGTGTTTTTGCGCTTTTTCAACTCGCTGCCAAGCGGGTACAGTTGTGCAAAGATTCGTTTAGGTGCGTGATTGGGATAAGGATTGTAATTAAAGTAGAGAATGCAAATTCTGTGGATCTTTGATGTTATTAGGTTTATTGTAAAAAGGGTAAATACAAAATAAAAAAATTGTAAATAGAATTTAAAATACAATTTGAATTTTTTTTTAAATCCATTTATACCATGTAGGTAGTCCAAACCGTACCTCTCAAGAATGGCTAACTCATGAACGACTTTTGTAAGAATCAAGTCCATAAGTTCACCGCACAATATTTTGCATACATTCCATTGAAGAGCCATTTCCACATAATTAGCACCTACATATTCAGGAATGCCAGCAATGTGCAGGTCAGGTGTTGCAGGTCCGGCCAAACCCAACCCAGATCCACTTAAACTGCAACAAGAACATTGTGTGTATCTGTACAAGTGTACACCATTTCGCAAATAAAGGAGGCGATTTTGCTCGCTTCGCGGTCCGGGCGGGCACAATGGGCTGGCGATATGCATAGATACTGCTAAACGATGCAGGTCATGCAAATACGCAGCTACTCCGCTCACACACACATCACACCACGCTTTCCAATTGCTGGCCATTGTACTGCCTCGGGAAATTGCCTCTCGTCTCATCATTTACATTGTAAACTGTTAGTGCGCTCCGTCTGTTCGATTTTAGATCAGATTTGCTGATCAGTTTTTGTTAGTGTTTTAGTCATATTTAGTTCAGTAATTACTAATGATAACCCCTAAAGAGTTTTTTTTTGTGACAATGCCACTGTCTTGAAAATTCATAACTCTCTTTTAACATGGATAGTTGTGAGTCCTTATGTACAAACCAATGATTATAACTTTTTTTATATAAGATCTACTGTTTTTGGTAGTTCTTCTTATAAATTCATTTTAGACGGGTATTTAACCTATTAGATATCATGCGTTGCTTTTTTTATTTAAATTTGGTATAACACTCTAATGACTATGTTTATCCAATTATACCAGAACATCACTAACACTTTTTTCTAAACATTTAGAATAAAACAATAGTTACCATAAGCTACGGCCAGCTACTGTCCGTCTATCAATCTCGCCATGTCATAAGTGCGTGCTAGGAGCGCGAGCAAAAAGTCTTGATAACAATGATTTGTGGCTCCAGTCATTAGCAGCTAGCACTTTGAATAGGCGTCCGTATTTTGTACTAACTGCCAGCTACTTTTAGAAACTGCTCGTCTTGTTATGAAATGAGTAGTCATAATAGGTTTTATTAATTTAGGAAGAGCAATCCAGACCATCTAATCGATGGTAAGATTTGTCATCTGTATCTTGCCCCGGTTCATTTTGCGGGAAAATGTTTTGATTTTCCACTGAAGGTTACCAATTACCTAACCAGTAATTAACCTGTAATTTTAAAAATTACGTAAGTATTAAGATACCTGGTTTCATGTAGGTACTATAAGTTTTGTGTAACAATTACCAAATACATTAGAGTTTCGTAACTAATAGAAGTACCTACGTGAAAGCAAATCTCTTCCGGCGGCTTCCGTGTATTTACGAACGATCTTAGCTACAGTTTATTTTTTAATTAGTGGCCGCTTTTTCATAGGCCGGCGTCGATCAAGATAGGCGCTCGCGTTCGTGTGAATGGCCTACGGTTGCCGCGGCTGCCTCCGTAGCTCTGTTACCTCACGCATCGGGGACTGGCTCACCGATTATATGCAAATGAGATGTCATAACACGTGAATAATTACAGCCAGCAACGACTCGCCCTTTCGGACGAACCACACAAATTGGATTTACGTGAAAAGCAAGTTTTACCCGCGACACGGCTTGATGTATGTATTTTTGGGGTGATATGCCACGAATGAATGTATAAGTAATATTTTGATGATATCTCACTTAAGTTGATGTCGATATTTTCTTTTTGATAAGGTATGACATAACAATTCTTGAAACAAAGGAAAAAAGTTCAAAGATATTCAAAGTAAAGAACGAAAATATATCAATTCCTGAGTGAAGAACTGGCTGAATTTCAATGTTCCTGCTGAAAACTTAGATAAAATACTCGTAGTTAAGCCCCTTTGAAGTAAAGATCGACCTGAAAGAAAACTAAGAAGTCATACTCATTCTTACATACCTTTTTACCGAGACATGTAATTTCCCATTTCTGTGCCATTATTTTATAATGTTCATTAAAATAAAACGTAGGTAGCGTCGCGCCACTTTTCACGAAAAGTCCCGCTGTGGAAATTGCGACCAACGTCAGGGGGCAGCGTGACCAAGCATGCGGCGTTAAGGGGCGCGCGGGTCGTTATGCTAATAGACTACCTGGCAGACAAGCACGCTCATACACCACGACACACGTCACTTGAAAATCAACATTACCAACAAAGAAATAGGGATAGTTTTTGTTTAGCTAGGCGTGGTGGTTATGGTCGTTGTTTCTGAAGTGGTCGGTGAGGTCTGCGTGTTGGCCGCCTGTAGTCGCGATAGCGGGAAAATGGACGGTTGACTACGTTTATGGCTTACCCGCTTGTGCTCCGATTTAAGGCTTATATATGGTCGTAAATACGCTACACGTAGCTATGGCGCGATAACGCGCCTTAATAAGGTTTATTTTCTAAACAACCGCAGTTTGGTGTCGTTTGCTTGGATTTTACGACCTCAACCGTTTTGGACAACGTTCATAAGAAATTTACTGAAACAAAATAGTTGGTCAATCCTATATGGTTCGTGGAGAAATGCAATAGTTTAGCCCTTTACGATGTAGTTTTAGTATAATAAAATCTGTAATGTGAAACTAAGCATTTCGTGTGGGCGGCGTTTATGCTTCTTAAGTAGATGGTAGAACATTTATATTAGTACCATCTTGTCATTGCATAATGTGATGACTAGAAGAAAATGCTCAAGGGCACTCTGTTACTGATCATCCTCCTCCGAGCCTTTTTCCCAAACTATGTTGGGGTCGGCTTCCAGTCTAACCGGATTCAGCTGAGTACCAGTGCTTTACAAGAAGCGACTGCCTATCTGACCTCCTCAACCCAGTTACCCGGGCAACCCGATACCCCTTGGTTAGACTGGTGTCAGACTTACTGGCTTCTGACTACAAGGGCACTCTGTTACTATTCCACACAAATTTATAGATAAGTATTATTTCTATTAACAAAATTCAATCAAATAGGTAAACTGAATAATATCTCGTTTCAGATGTACGCCTAGTACTGAAGAACTACGCATAACTACGAATTCTTGTATTTTAGACAAACAACAGCCCTACTTATAAACGTGAATTAAATATAAGTAATACTTAAGGGCTGTTTAAGAAAATTCTTACTTATAAACTTTGCTTAAGCCTGTCTTAACAAACATTTAATCACTACTTAGGACTTTAAGTAGTGATTAGTTAAAATGTTGCTTAGAAGGTGATTAGAGATTTTATAAGTAAGGCTGTAAATGCCTATAAACAAATCCATAAAAAATACATATTTTATGATTATTTGAATTCAATATAAAAATCTTAATAAAAAGACCGCATAAATCACGTTCAACCGCAAAAATTAAAGCGACTGCAAACAATATGACGCGGAAGTTAAAACACAACACTTTGGCACTACAAACACTTTACTTATAAACTTACTGATATAATTAGTTGCTTACAATACTTAGTACTGAGAACAAAAGTCAAGGTTCCTGAACAGCTTGCGAACTACGTGGGAAAATCCAATTATAAGCCGAACTCAATAAAGTGCAAAAATCTCAACAGAATTTTTCAAAAGTATCTGTGGCTTGTGGTTTATGACATGAAATGGGCTAATAATGTGAAATTAAAACATCACAATGGATAATTCAAGAAATATTTGTCCATTGTTCAGCTCACACTGAAACGATACACAATAGCTTACTCGTATGTTGGTTTGTGCGGTTTGGTAGCTTTTCGGTTTAAATTTTAAATTATTTAAGAGATTATCCCTTTAGTACACACACTTACATGCATCCATCATTACGTACATCTACTATCTTTACATTTGTAAAAACCTCATTTATTTTGAATGAGGTGTTTGAAAATAATTCTGGTTAGATTGTAAATTGTAATTTTATTTGATATTTAAGGAATTAGAAGGTAAAACAACTATCGATGCCAAATAGAATACCTATACCCATCGCCAATAATTGCAAACCGATTGATTGAAAATTTCATTCAAGATTATTCTCAAATTCTGATCTTATAATTCGAGACTAGAGAACCCAGCAAATCTCATTGGAATCCAACAACAAACAGGTTTAAAACTCATTGCGTTTAGTAAACAGTCAAATCTTCGTCATTGTCCCATAAATAGCACCAGAGAACGGGACCCGAAGTAATTTAAAAACCGCTTAAATACACCAGGTCGTACACCATGAATTTTACGACACAAAAGTCGAAAATGCGATGCGAGATGAAGCCTTTGTGGTTACAGCGTTTGATCTGTAATTAGGGTGTTTAATAGCATAATAGCTGGTAACGGCTTTCAATCGAATAGCATTGTGTTTTTTGTACGCGTTTAAAGCACCTCAACTTGTTATTGAAAGCGTGGAAAAAACTTCGGTGAATGCGTGTCCTTTTCTGATAATTATCTAATGATATAACACCAGCTATATCGTTAAATTAACCGTATTTTATACTTTCTACTTTCATTTTGGTCAAAATCACTGTGGTTGGTTCGATCGATAATTAAATGTAAATCATTTGGCTGATACCAGATTAACATACTGAGCTCTGCACGTAATTTATTTTTTGCATAATAGAGCTATCCGCTATTCGATAATTGCCGAATGAGGAAAAACATATCATATAACATATATGATGAATGACATATCTATGTAAAGAATAATGCACAATGTGCACGAAACGTAAAATATGTGCACAAACACGATAAATTGATACTTATTGCGCGATGTTTGCATTCACATGTTTTTCACGTGTATAATATGTGGATTAATCTGCATACAAATGAGTGTCAGTTGTAATAAACTGATGACATGACTTAAGCAATTTGTGATGTGTCCACGCTCCAGCACTTTCATTACAAAACATGTGATCATACATCAGTCGATCAAACGGAACACTTAAAAACATTATTTTTGTTTGAACAAGATCATTTTACTAAACGGCAGGGGTGTTTAATTTGGTGGGCTTTTTGCGGAATGCGAGACATTGTGGAGGCAGGTGCTCCCGGCTAGCGGGTCCGCGACGACGCTAATGAACACAATGAAGACGTATTCCTACGAGTATATCCGGCGTTGATCGATTGATTTACTCGCTGCCACCGCGCTCGAGCTTTTTGTATTCGAATGTCGCCCGCCATTTGCATATCAGAGTCGCGGTGGAACGAATTTTAAACAAGACGTACGATGGGAGCCGTGATGTGCTAGATACGCTAAGCCGAGGGGATGCTACTATTTGCATATGACGGAGCTTTATAGCTATTAATTTACTGACTTTTCAATACTTGAGGGGAAGGGTGAGACATTTTATATTTTGCATGATAAATGTCCCAAACATGGTTAATACTTCGTTCAGTTGATAGAGGCTTATCGGCAACATGTAGTGTATGTTCAATATCTTTGTATCTTCTTTAAGTATTCGTGTACCTGTCCAATACCAATATTGAAGTAGGTACCTATCTTATTTTATCTTAACTTTTAGATCCACAATGTAGTACATATAAATTATTATTTATTAACTTGATGAAAAGTATAATCATAGTGCGACTAGTGTTCAGCGAGCTACGATGATATAGTTGTCATTAAGAAGCACAGAAGTTAACATTCAAATAAATGAGCATGTTCAGATAAAACGCGTGAGTTCAACATTAGTAGTTGGAGCTATCTGTTCGCGTGTTGAACAAAATAGATCGCGTCGTAAAACACGCGCGTCATAGGAAAATTACCGTTTGCAGTGTGTATTTACCGCGGCAACAACGAAGTGCACTTCCAACAATTGACTGCGCTCCCTATCTTGATGAGGAATCACGAACATTGCACACAAAACCTGCACATGTTCACGTTTAACAATTTGTGAGGTGACAATGCGGACAATTCAATACTCTGTTTCCATAGGAAAATGTTTTATCGGTTTCAACGTAACATGTAATGCCTGCTTCGGAAAACCACACGTCACATTGTTGTACCTACCTGTAAAACCTTTTGTGAAGTAGATATATTTTTTTATTTTCTTTTTTTACAGGTATTTGATGTTTTCGTTTCAATCCGTACTTGTAGGTAAGTAAAGAGGCATCAATTAAGTTATCACTGAAAACTTACAAAAGAATAAACTAATCATTGTACTGATTTTAAATACCGATAGCGTTTTATATTGACTATGTGGAGGACTTCAACCCTAGTCTAGACAAACGGAACCCTCGGTTGCATTTCCCGAGTAAAAATGATGGTCTTCATTAAACGTTTAACAGCAGAAATCAAACAAACGTTAATTTAGTCACAAGACAAGTAATTATGTAAAACAATGTAAAACTGATATGTTAATACGTTGTGGGGGCGATTTACCACCCCTTCGTATCGGACAGTTGTACTAAGGGTGGCTTATCACTATCTCTATCAAGTATCAGCACTCATTCTTTTCATCGATCCGAAACACTTAAGTATATGTTAATAGATATTGTAAATTGTTTGAATTTGTTATCATTGATTCAATTAGTTTGGGCTCAAAGAACTACATATTACTAGTACAAACTGAAAAACTGTGTCCACTATATCGACAGCTATATAGTCACGTTACGTGATGATTTTCATGTACCTTCAGCATGTTTCACCTTTCTTACTGACCAGTTATTCGATTATTAGATTATGCCTAAATCTCTCAATGGCTTTGATTTCGTCTTCAAAACCTTGATTTTTTATAGGCTAAAGCAACTCAATACTCAATTCCTCAGGTCGCTACGTGCATAAACATTAACGAGACCCCAACTGAAATTAACTCCATCAATTAATAATCCCAAATCCAAATAACACAAACCATATTATTGATATAGAATAATTATAAACCAATTTCTACTTTATTAATTATACCAAAATTTATAAGTTCAACCCTTGGCTGGATAAATTTGAATATATTAAACCCTTAACTCAATTTTGACAAGCTGCTAATCATATTCAAACGCGCACCTTGCGATACCCTGACGAACGACTGTTAGAATTTTAAAGCATTAAGACCCAAGGCACATATTTGGAGGGTTTTGGACTAAAAAGAATCTGACCAAAACAATATGCATAGACAGGTGCGTTAATATTTAAACGGGTTGAAATATATTGAAGGATCGTTTACCCCTGCCTGCCAATAATAATTGTGTGTTAATCAAATCTTGATGCTATATTTATTTAAGTAGTGTTTTGCGATAAATTTTCCTTAATCGCAGTAGCTAACATTTAGTTTTTCGGTTAATGTATTGTTAAAGATAATCTTATAACATTATTGTTTTGCATGACTGATGTGCAAGGTCTCAATAATGCGGTATGCTTTTAAAAGCAATTTGAAATTCTATTTAGTGATCGACGGCAGATGTATAAACTTAATTATTTAATTAAATAAAGACTCAAAAGTGAATTCATAAAGAAATGGTACAAATTGTTGATTCCACGCTGACAAGGGCGGAGTGTTTTCCCCGCAGCAATTAAATCTCCATCAACGGAAACCCATGGTGATCACCCCGTGACCATCACCACCCATATCTAATACTTTACTTACTTACATTCCACATACGTTATTTTCGGAACTTTTAACCAATAATACAAGACCCCTTAAAAGGTCACGAATGTAAAACAATTATAGATCTCACTTTGTTGGACGGATATAAAAATTAAAATTGTATGTTATAAAGTTCTTGAACGACTCAAAGAAAGGCATTTATTGATGTGGCAGATAAGCAAATGCGGACCAACTGTCGGTAGCCATTGTTTTTACATGTGAAAATATGTTTCATTCCGTTGAAGATATTAAATATGGACATTCTGTAATTAGAATTTAATTAGTTATGAGATTTTAGTACATTGTCTTGCTGGCCGCTTTTATCGTTTTTATTACCAAGAAGACTTATGATTACCTTTAGTTTCACAAGGTTATTTGCATAATGTTTTACCAATTGTGTTTTACTGCCATAAAAATTCCAATGTATTGTCTTTTGTTTCTCTGCCGAGATTAATATTTCAAACATTTGACCCTATTGTTATTTCTTGACATGTGTTCAAACAAAGTGTGGGTTTTATTAATTTCCCAATTACGTAAATGCAAAGTGGGGTTTAAATTGGCGAATAATATTTTTCAACCTTGAATACAGTAATTTTTTACCATGTCATGATTCATGTTCCACGTTTACGTAAAAAAATCTAAGTAGGTATATTTATATTCATGTTCTATTTACAACTTAGTAAAATATTATGAGCTTCTCTACTTTACACATATCTATAGTTTATTTTTATAGCATTTCATATCCAAGCACATATATAAAGACTGTACCCATTGTTATCTACATGGCGTGGAAAGCTGGCAAGCAACCAATGGGGGCAGCAATAAACGGTTAATTGCTTTCGAGGGGAATGCTCGGTGAAGCTCGCCAATGACTGAGCATTAGGGTCGAGTACATAAACTGTATATAGCTGCTTGAGCATTAGTGCGTATATAATATAATGTAGGTACTGAAGTGTTGGTGGGTTGTTAATGTTACTAAGTAAAGTCTAGTGTGAAAAATTGTTGATTGCTGTCTTGTTATTTACATTAGAAATATAGGTATTAACAATATACCTAGTATTTGGACTTTTGTGAACGAGCCTTTTCCGCGTTTCGTTTTCATGTATTTATCAAAGTAGCCTAAAGTCTGAAGCGATGACTAATGTTACACTAACTTGTTTAGGCAAGTATACGTAATAAGCAATTTTAACCGATTTTTAACTTCGTGGCAGTAAAAAGCCCTCAAATTCACAGCAGAAGTCACCAGAGTTTGGCAAATTCTAGCAGTTAGAGTTTTACACAGTGACCAAAAAAACAACACAGTTTAGGCAAAATTAAGGCACTGGTTTTATTTTCCTGCATAAAGTAATACCCAAAGAAAAACGAAGCGACTGGCGGCGACATTCAAAGACAAGAACTTTAAAATTATGCTAATTGTTTACCGTGGCTTATGAGCGCCTCGCCACAAGCTATTATGTCGCAATAACAACGCTTACCATAGACTAATATTTTTAGGGTAGTATTTAAACGCAAATCAAATAATATCCTTTTTCTATGCAATAAAATTCCAAATTCCCATCAAAATTACTGATTGCACAGCAAAATATTCAACTCAAAATATCGCTAAACACACTACAATTTATTTTCGCAGCGTACAGCGATTTTTCCTAAAGCAAAAGCTTTTTCATCAATGCACAGCTAACAATCTTAATGCACATTATACATGTTAATTCTTTTTCTTTTAAATATAGCTTCTATTTTTACATTATTTACAGCAGTTTTTCTGAATAAAACAGCATTTTATTAGTCACAGTCATCTTATTATTTATTAATTACCACATAATAAGATCAGCAAAAAAATATAAAATTAAATACAAAATTGTAATTTATTGAATTATTAATAAGCGTCCACGCTTCCTTTTTTGCCCAATAGGCACATTTTTACCTTCTGAAGGTGGCGCCACGTACTTGAGTCGGATCGAAAGTCCGATGATATGCTTGCACATATAAATAGTTCTTAAAAAAAATAGGGCAGGTGCATTTTTAGTCATTGTCTTCCTTTTGGCATACATTTCATATAAGTAGTCATTAAAAGGCAGAACTATCATACTTCAGAATGTTTATAGTCAGAATCATCTTTTGGCATAGTTTTGGAATTTTTATTTTCCTGTAAGAAGCGTGCAAACAAGCCTGAAGCATGCAAGCAGGCATACAGCATGTAAGCATGCATGCAGCATGTAAGCAGGCATGCAACATGGAAGTAAGCATGCAACATGCAGCAAACATGGCTTCTGTCACGGCTCCGGCGCTGCGGGGCTCCGGCGGTCCCATGCGAGCTTATCGTCGCAGATGGTTTTTCCGCTCACCACCGCAGCTTCGGCTTACTGGCCGGCAGAGCCGGCCAGCCTCAGCCGCGTCGGCGAGCGTTAAAACTACCTGCGCCTCAGCTCGCAGGCCGCCTCGCCCCTCCGCGCCTACGCGGTTTTGAATTGCACTCTAGGGGTAGGGCAAACAAGACTACGTGGAGTCGGTTTTGCAGCGATTTGTTTTCGTTACTAGCTTCAATTTTTCAGTTAATTTGTTCTGCTTTTAGAAATAATGCAATGTGACAGGATTTTTTGTTATAATAATCATTAAATTTGCCGAGCATGGCTTCTTGAAAATTAAGACAAATATGATGAACAGGTTTTGTTGTACTTACTGGTTAATATGCGACTGGGATAGTTATTTTGCTATGAAATGTGTAAAATTTGCTGTGCAGTCAGTATTTTATGCTTGTATGTAGTATTTTTGTACAAGAATAAATTAAACTGTATTGCATTATAAGGAAAAAAGTAATGTCATATTGATGTATAATTTCGAATTATCTGCAGTTTGAGTTTTGTTAAACATTTAGTTTATTTGTAGTGAAGTAAGTTATTTGATGTAAAAAAGAATATAAATGATGAGTATTTATTGATAGGCGATTATTTATTTGATATGCAATTTATAATATCCCATATTTTTAACGGGGTTCTAGGTAAGTCAGCAATTCTTTATTGTTTTTTTTTTAAACCATGATCCAAGAACATTCTTGTTTTGCTTGGCATTTATTTCCTGCACTTTCACGTGCCATCGAGTTGGCTAGGCAAATAAGATGCACTGAAGGACCAATGTTTTACATTATGGCACCGCTACTTACGTTTGCCATTCCCAGTTCCGTGGTATATCAATACCTGTCTACCATGTATCTGATAAACTGAATTGATTCGAAAACCTAAGCCCTCAAAAAAGGGAGCGACATAATAAGTAGAGCGCTCAAGCGCATACACCTCTAGTCACGCCGCCGTAGTATCATCCACCTGTATTCAGTGTGTGTTCTAAGCACTATCTCTGTCGGTGACACGGAAGCCCGCTACTGTGCGCCTCCATTGTGCGCTCCCTCCTCAATTGGTTACCACTTACCACACTTGTTACGCGCGACAACTTCAAACGAACGCCGCACCATTGTCACCTGTCTACATTAGACGCAACACCGACCGTTTTTGTGCCCATCTCGTTAAGTTTGGTACACTTTACGTTTATCGAATTAAATATCTCTTTACTGTAGCGTACATAAGGATGGCGTGAACTAAAAATTCCTAGTCATAAAAGATAACTATGGTAAAAAGTTAGATAAAAGGACTGTTACCAGAAATAACACTGCATCGTTATTTTACTATACTCAACTGTCTTCAAACATAATAGAAATTCATAAAGCTCTACATGATCATAAAATATATTCCAATTGGGTGAAGACTCGATAATATGGGTACGAAATAAAAAGTAATTTAATAAAGAGTCAAAAAAACCTTAACAAGCAAACACACAAAAGCGCACCACAATAAATGTGTCACATAAATCATAAACTCAAGCTAATCCCAAATCACAGCGTTGGATCCTCGTCAAATATCACTGTGACGCACAAAAAAATAATTTACGACCTCAAAAAATTATAAACAATGTAAAGCAATGTGTCAAAATACTCCGATATAATACGATCAGCGCCTAAAAATGGCCGAAGTGTTCATAATAAGTCAAAGAAACCCACTTATAAGTCAAACAACAATAGATGTCACCGGTGACTTGGGATAAAAAATACTATGAACTTCTGAAGCAGTTAATAGGGACTCCGCACAAAAGCACAGCGGTGGCACAACCTTTGAATGAAGTCGACCCACTAATTCATATTTATATGGTGTGTCCGCGTTGAAAGGGTTTGCCCTATCTACATTCTTTGAGGATTCAGAGTCATGTCACCGCGACCAGCTAGGTGCATTACGAGACATTTTATTAATGGACTTTCGCTAAGTAGAAAAAATAACGTAATTTGCTCCGGTTGAGAATTGGAATATCATTTTGACTAAAGTGAACGTTTCGATCAAGTTGCATTGACCATGATATTATATTAAAATACAACAATGATAGCATCTCGTAAATAAGAATCACCATCTAAATGCTTCATTAAGTTTAAGCACGCACGGTCTACACATCAGTGAGTCACTCTTTGAGAAATACACTTAGCCATTCATTATGATCAACAAATGATGTTTTCATTGCTCTACAAGTTTTGTAATCATCAATAAAGGTTTTTTTGTCTTGTCAAAATATCTGGCCGCTAAATAGGATCGTGCAATTGGCTCTTGTGGTCAAACAAAATCATGCGCAGACGCTCGTCGAGAGGTTTAACAAAAGCTCAATCATATTTACATTTAGTCATTGGCTATTAATCAACGCAAGTTATGGTGCTCTTCAATAGGGACCTCGAGACAATCAGTGATAAACTGATAAAGAAATGGTTCTAATGTAAATAAATGGTCATCGATATGTTAGTGTCTGTAGGAGTTGGGTGAGTGTGGAGTAGGATTTTGTATCTTATTTATGGTATTCAACCATACTGTCGATGTGAAAATTTGATTTAAAAACCAAAGTTTTAACTTTTTCGGGTATAAAGGTATTTAAATTTTGATTTCAGTATCTCTAGATTTTATAGCTTCATTTACAAAAGTAGTAAAATATAATACCTGTTTAGCATGAAGGCCTAAAAATGCACCCGAGATCTGCGCAAGAATACCCTAACCGGTGAATCCATAGCTCTCCTGTTGCCTAGTAAAAGTACTCATCAAAAATAAGAAATGGTTTCCATACTATCGGCATCATAATATGTCTGTTGATGAGCGCGCGCGCAATAACAAGTGAGACTAACAAGCGGTCGATACAAACCGTCTCACTGACGCTAATCCTAAATTATAACAGCCAACTAATCACTCACACTTACTACACACTAACTTTATCTGCTAGATACTAACAAGATCTATTACTTAGCTATTCATATTGATTTGTATACAACTTGTACAATTTCTTAGTCTATTTTCAGAGTCCTTAGTTGTTTGACTCCAGATTTGTTGTAATGCTTTAAGCAAACTTCAATACAATTGTTGTCATTTTTTTCTTGTAAAGAGATAATTTTACGTATGGATTACTTGCTCCCACATTTACTTAAGTTCTCATGAATACGAGGAAACATGAGAGTATAGCAAAGAAACATAATAATAACGAGGAAAAATATCAAAAGCGGCAATGAAAGCCAACGACACGAGCAAGGAATTAAGTTTGACAGTAAATAGAGGTGTAATTCAGCGATGTTCGTGCGCACGAGTTGCGGTATCGACAGGATAATAGAGGTGATCGCAACCGGCCCCACCACCGCCATCTAGCGCCGATCGCTTCACAACTTTATTAATCGTATCGATTACCGATAACACGGTTGTAAGTGATGTCAAAACTTATATGTATATTCTATCGACATACGTCATAGATTTTCTATTTCGAATATAATGTAGCTTCTTAACACGTCGATGACAAGGCAACAAAACATATATACAATGCTAAGAACGTGCACGCAGCCAGCCGCCTCTAGTCTATAATTCGATGACAAACAAGAGGCAAACTACTTATAATACAACACCGCAATACACGACTACCACACACATACATAATTTCTTACGAGCTTTTTATGCTCCATTAATACACGCAATTATTTTTTCTTCACAATCATGCCCTCAATTTTTCGCCGATTACATTACTTCGATCACTTTCTTGTGAGAGCATAAATTGACAGCTTAGTGACGGCTTGCTGATTACTGCCCCAGTTTTGGCCGACCGTACCTTACAGCTAAAATTGGACTCTGAATGGTTTCATAAAGACTGAATCACATTGATCATTTTGCTCTTTGAGAGTAAGACTGTCCTTTGATGCATCGAATCGTATCGGTATCGTAGTCTATTTGTCGACAAGACCCAACACTAAAGGTTGTGTTGAAGGCTCACTCATCGAGTTCAAAAGCCAAGCGGCGATCTGTTACCGCGCCCGTAATGCCGGGGTTACCCAACCATTGCTACAATTTCTGAGCAAGTAAAACGCCTAGCTTAGATGTAGCCTAGTCAAACACAACGTGAACTTCTTATCTAGGTTAAATATTGGTGGCTGGACATTGAGATATTATGTAAATAGCAGTGGTATTAGCTTTTCGTGGTATTGCCGGAGTGATGGAGTGCAGACCTATTGTTACCTTTACTCTACTATTGTAACCTATGATCTTATGTTTTAGTAGCCATTTCACTTTATTTCAAGACCTTGTTACCTTACTTATGTGCTTCTTGTTGCACGAATTGTGATTCAATTATTTTCTTGGACTTGCTAAATCGCCCAAATATTCCCAATCAACAAGAAAAGTTCGCCAATTTTTGTTGAAACTGCACAGCACCTCGATAATCCTTATTATTAGGAATAAAATGGCAGAAGATAATATAGTACAATGAGGGCGCGTTAGGGCTGCCGCGGGTGATAAACTCGCCGCCAAAGAGCCTCTAATAAGTGCCTGTAGGACAACATAACAAACACATTAGACACCATAAGGTGGACTCCGTCACGGCTGTGGGCCCTTCAAAACTGCACTTGAAGCTTAGAACTGATAGAGGTGCCAATAGGCAATTGACAATTAATACATAATTTGTTTAAGAGGATTTCTGTGCGTACGTAATATGAGTAATTTAAAAATTAAAAACAGGAAAATAGATTATAGTCTTACAGTGAATAAAAAGTTAACAGGAATTAGGAATCGGAAAAGTTCTTATGTTGGTCTTATCGAAGATAGTCCTGATTTTCGACCTTACATCCTATCGGTAGATACCTTATATTTTCAAAACTATGTTCCAGTCCATTCAATTTTTTAGTCTACAAGAGTACGCTAAACTCCCTAATCGACAGCTCGCGGCTAGCGATTCATTCGAGCGATGATTTCGCACCCATCCAGCCTCGCTCACTAATCCATTATCTAAAACAAAACCTTACACTCATACTTTTAGAGAACAGAATCTCACAAACTGAGGTAATTAATTATAGAATGCACCTTTAAACGAATTTGAACCCTAAGTACTACTTTTAAAATCCACTTTGGTTTGGATATGTAAGATCCTAGTTTATATCCCGTGGGTAAGTATTATCTGGAGATCAATCAAAATCGCGCGGGCAATGTTCCTTTGTTGGTCTCAAGCTTACAAATCGCACTCTTTACTGTAATTCGTTTGACCGTAATGACTTGCACCTTGGCGCTGGTTCTTGTTCTTCGCAAATGATACGCACTTTATTTGGAAGTCAAAATGAATATAGCAATGCTTTTGTTAAAGTGACTTCCTCAAGACAAATGTTTCCTTCAACAAAATTGCTAGTGTCCATTTTCTGACTAACATTTACATTTTTAAACTTTTTATCTCTAATTATTATTTGATTACTTTTATGTTAAAATTTGCAGCTACATACATATAAGTATCAAATCATAAAACCAAACTTTATGGGTAAATCTTTTACTTAAAATCTGTAATTTTCCCATAAATTATTCCCAGAGCATCTGATGCGAATACTTCATTCGATCCAGCTACTTATCCTACCATTTGCATATCGATAATTTATCACGACCACCACGAGAATTGAATGATGTTTATAATCCTTAATAAGGCGGTAGCCAGTGCGCCAATAAGCGTGTAAGTGAAATTAAGTGAATTGGCCGGGTAACGCGATTTAATGTGACTTCGCCTCTAGTTATCATGTATCAAACATTGTGCCCGACATCCTTAACCACCGCTTACCTTTTAATAACGAGCCGTTTCAGAACGCACAGAGTAGTTTATGGACAGAAGCTGCGCGATAACTATCGAGTTTGTAATACTCGCGTAAAAGGAGACAGAAACTTGGCATTGGTAATTAGTATTTAATTTTATTGATTTGCATTTGAATATCTTAAGGTCATCATTAACCTACATAAATATGAAATTAATCGTAAAATATCTACATAAAACAATCGAACGTGTCTACAACTTTTTTATAAGAATACATTTGGTCTTTCATGTCACCCGCTACAAAGAAACTTCAAATCATGAAAAACCTCCCTTTAAACATGCATCACAGCGACATTTAAACAAGACGTTTAACCGCAGTTTGATCTGTTTTACAAAGCACTCTACCGAACCCCCAGCGAAGTTGCTCCTCCATAATGATTGATGGCTCCCGAATCCCGCGCCGGCGGCGATCCCGGGATTTATGCGCGCGACTCCCAGCCTCGACGTTTGCATCCGCTGAGCGGGACGAGGCCGCGTGGCACATCACTATGCGACACGTACAACGTTCGTACATCACTACGAACCTACTCAGATTAGTGAATGTGAATAAGAATATGTGTGTAAATCTGTGTAAACTGAGCAATATTGTGTGATGTTACCCACAAATTATGTGTGGCTTGCTTAACCAACGAATAAAAACACTTGGTAATATAATAATTATGATGAATAACATAAAGTATAAACGCCCGATGATACAGTCATCAAAAAAACCATCGACTAGCTATATTTCAACCTAAACTGTTTTTACTGTCTTATTTTTTCAAGAGAACACAGGTAAGCAATTGCATCCATCAATGTGCTAATACGTACCCGTCCACGTGTTATCTAAAACAAGGATATCCTTCCAATAAATCACACATCCAGTAATAAATTCCTCGCCCATACATTACAGCGATAATCTAAGGCTTCGCAAGTGCAGTTATTACCGATAAGATTTATTGCATTCACGGCGATTATATCCCAAAAACTGTGATATTTGAACCCTTTTGTTTAACAGCCGCCAGCCAAACAATGAACAGGTGAAACGGTCACCGCCGGAACACGTCGTGGTACAAATCAACCTTTCTTTACACTTTTTGTTGGGTTTTTTGTTAGTAAATGGTGTCCAGATAGAGGTCGAACTAACACCAGCAGTAATTAGAGACGATTAATAATCGGTTATCTTGATCATGGGTTCGGAGACCATAATAATTGAGCGTGTTCTATTAGAAATTATTACGAATTCGAACTTTTCTTAGTGACTGTACCTATAATTTAAACATATTAAATTTCGGCAATTTGATGTACCGTTTAGGTACAATAATAATCGAATAAAACCGTGCGATCAATCATTTGCTCGCAGTGAGGTGCATTTTGAAGTAACGTGTCAATTCATAAACGATAACATTGCGTTTGTTCCGACGCTACAGAGATCGGAATCGTCGATATGACTTCTATGTTCGAAATCAATTTGTTGGAATAAAGGCATGGTTCATGTCATAAGTGGTTTTTATCTACGATCGAGTTGTGTCGGCGGCGTTTCGCGCATGCGCCGTGAAGGAGCGCGGGAATGCGACGTCCGCGCCGCGGCTTCTCCGAACTGCATCACTGACCATACCTTTATTACATTTCGAGAGATGTGCTCCATAATACCATGTAAAATTAATAATTATCGATTCCTTTTAATTCAATTAACTATCTGTACATAACATCACATCCTTAAGCACGCGCTCTTTATCATCATTGCCTATAGACCTTATAGGTAACTATAATTTTTTAAAAACTTGTCATAACAACAAAGAGAGTTGCTGTACAAATACAACTACATATATGCAAGAAAGATTATAAGAAATAAAATTATTATCCACATTAAAAATGTCGACAGTCGATGATTTTGTATAAAGCAATGTATGGACATCGATATTCGGCGTGGTAAACATTGTTCAATCTTGAAGGCAGAGTGACGGGACGGTGGCGGCCCCTTGCGGCGCTCAATTGATGCATCGCCTGCTCACCCACTGATTCAGGTTTGTAGCAATAATGTAGCTCTTAATACGTGTCTGCGACATGATTTAACTTATATCAGGTTTTTACCTACTATTCAATTCATCGTGAACGGAGAAACAGAATATTTATGTGGGTATAATATTTGATATGCAACGAGAGCAAGCTGTATTTAATAATAAATGAGACCAACTCCCGATTGTGACTATGGGAAGTATTATAATGTAGCGAAGTTCGTAAAGGATGTTGGCACAGACTTTTAGATGCATATAAAGAAAAGAAAATGGCAGACCTACAGTTAGATGGATATTTTATATTTAATTAAAAGTTTGAAATCGAAGAAAAGAACGATTACCTACTTACCTATGAAAGCATACATGGCTTAAGTACTTGACGCAGTAGTTTTACGGGCATGATGTGGTAAACTCCAATTAAAACCTTATAAAACGCCATATGTTATACTAAACTAAACTTCTAAACTGATCAAATTATCTGTAACACGTTAACAGAACTGAAAACGTTAATGATACCTCATTATGGGTTAAAAGAAGACCAGTTTAGTGCCATTATAAATAGACGAGTTAATTTATAGATGTTTTGTCTACTTTAACACTGTTGGATAAACCCCAAGTTGCATACGTCAGGGTTTGTTTATTGATGTAATAAAACACCTTAAAATTAATTAGAAAGAAATCAGCTCCCCAAACTTCTTAAATTAATTCGTTAGCCATAAAATTTGTGAAGGTATTTTCCAGGCTATTAAGCAGGCAAGCCATGTGCCAAAATGCTTTGAATGGCGGACCATAATTTGGTAAAAGTTTTTAGTACAGCCACGCGACACCGTTTAAATGGCATGCGGTTTTATTGTGGTTTCCGAAACTCCGAAAAAAGATACCTTACGCTTTTCACCCTTTTGATGTCAACTTTGCAAATCTATTAGGGCTTTGTTTCTCTGTCACCTGTTCCCTCCGATGTCTCGTTTGTCATGTGCTTTGAATTTAAAAGAAAGTTGAAAACACTGCAAGCTGTGGTTTTGAAGTTTTCGATTCATTCTTTTATAAGAGCCTTAAAAGGATTTTTAAAAGGATCCTAGTCAGGCTATGATTTCGCAGTAGGTAATGACCGAAATATGTAACGTTGGTCAGGTTATCAGGCTCCATTAAAAGTCCACTTCGCTGAATGTTCGCCGTTGTATTCGACACGCGATCCGCGCTTCACGGAAACCTCAGGTAAGCAGGCGCCGCCGACGCAAATGCTAAACTTTGCGTTCGATGAATAAACAAAGAACTACCACAAATTATAATTGTAAGAATAATCATGTCGAACCACAGAATCTACTTTTTGTTTCTCGCTCAACGTTTTAACTCGCGCTGAATTAAATAAATTGTTACGTTCGATTACACACACGTATTTGCTTCAAAGGAATTCGGATGCCTTAAGACAGAGCTATGAGTTTTTTCTGTGACTGCGGCGGCGGTAGGTAAGCCAGCGAACCATCGGTAGCTGACTCCGACCGATATTTCATGCGCAAGTTAGTTCAAACAAATCGTACGGTGTCCCATCGCATCACGTCATTATTTTTACGTCAACGGTCACGATCGAGATGAATAAACTCGTTACAACGAGCCATGGACAATGTATTGTTTGGCCAATCATGTTTTTTGTACCGTGTATCGCAATAACACATGCCTTTAACCATTCAGCAAAAAAACTAATTCGTGGATTTTGTTTTTTGTTAGTTCCTCAAACAACATTTTAGTACACAACATTATTTAATAATACACACACAACACATTGCATAATGGTTTTAATATAATTACTAAGTAATAAGGAGTACACCGTGGCTTCCGACGATTAAAACAATTTCGTTCGAGTTTCGCTTTATTCTTTTTGTAAGAGGCCAACACGATATCACGTTTCCATAAAATCACCGAAGCGACTATTATTGTGTGTTCGTTCTTTGTTTTAAGTCGACGTCATGCCTGCGTTTGATATTAAACTTTATGGAAGAATTAATAAAGGCTTATTTGTTATAACCTATGCTAATGTTAGAGCATTTTGTTCTGTCTGCTCAGAGATGCCCAGTAGCCTAGGTAACTTGATAAGGTGGATATCGCTCTGCCTCCACTCAAGTATTTCGTACGATTAAGATGAAATTGCTTTTGTTTTAATATTTTCAATTTTTGGGCAAGTGGGTATGTATGTTTAGAATGTACAATGACCTTTTGATTAATATTGCGAACCTTACAAGGTGTTCAACTTTAACAATATGGGGAGACAACTAAGTACCTAAATTATTTAATGCAGATTACTTCATTGAATATCCTTTTCTAAAACTTCTGATTCACCAACTACATCCTACTTTAAAAGATGTTTATGGAAACGGAGTTCAAACCAACCAAACTCTGAATACGCAAGTCCTCTATTGTGTAACAACGGCGGAAAAATTGCAAACACATAATTCTTATCACACAATAGTCCTATAGACATAGCGAGTCCACTATTACAATCACGGTTTTCTTCACAAAAAAGTACAGTGTTTACTTTTCTCGTTGCTTTGCTACTGAATTCCCAATTTTCGTTGAAGCATATATCATACGTGTCGACCATAATTATTATGGATGTATTGAAACAAGAAAATAGACCATCTGGCAATTTGTAACGGTTTGCCAGAAAAAAAGGCAAACCTTTTTCCGTTGAATTCAGTAGCTTTTACGCATGAGTGAGTTTGTTGTTCACTGTTGTTATCTAATGTACCTGTTGGTTGAAATTTTGTTTACACGTTGTCGTAGCACTTTATCGTTCAACCATTTAGTACAATTATGTAAGTGTGAAATATTGACAAATCTTTGCAATTTTTTACAACCTTATAAGTTTCCTTGTTAAATCTGTTTAAAAATTGAACGTTTCAAGCTCCTCGTATAAGGATTAAGCTGAACCTATTTATCTCAATAGAATTTTTTTTTTTTTAAGTTGTGTGAATATCCTTCGCTTTGAAGGCAGGCACGAGTTGTCTTGGGGCATTTGGATTTTTCCAAAATTGCAGCCATCGTTATTGATCTGTTTTCAAATAGGTATGCTTGCAAATAATTGAATCGACTCATCTCAGCAAGGAACCACTCAAGAAAATACTTGAAAAATATCGAAGTCCAACGATGAATCGTACTTTTATTAAAAATCAAAAGGAAGCAGTAGCAATTACCCGTGAACAATACAAACCAATATCGAACAACCAAAACGATTAAACGTTTTTGATATACTTCCAATCTTGATCATAAAAAAACATAGAGCAACTTCAAAAATAGTCCCTGGTCCCACCTACGGCGTTCGTATGTTCCCACTGCACGTCAGTCGTTCACGTAACCAAATACAGGATGATATTATAGGACGCTTTATCGAAGCATTTATTTTAATTCGATCTGTCAGAGATGAGACAAAAAATCCTCGGCTCGGGCGGGCAGCGCTACTGGGCGCGCCGGTCGCCTCGTAACGCGATCACGGCATACGAATTCCAACTGTTTTGATTGTGAGAAAATTGGATCAGTCTTGTATGTAGGTATAATGTGGCGTCTTCTACTGGTATTTTGATACCTGTTAGAATACAAAGGTTTACTTCAGCCATAACAGGTAACGATCCATTACATTAACTCAGAGCATTTTGTCATAACTTCAATCGTATCATGCAAGGTAGGTAAGATCTTGCAAAAAGGTATTTAATTTTGTTCCAACCGTAGTGCTTATCCAAAACTTATTAGTAGGAAGACAGTTTCTAAGAGGTTCGTTTTATACTCCTGACATGATAGATGGATCACCTCTAGCAGTTTTAGTTATAATACAATTTAAAACTAAACACGACACCTTAAAATATTTTAAGTAGGTACTTATTTCGCGACACTCGAAGCGCATGTAACGTTAGCAATACAGAGTCATGACGTCATGTAGTGTTTGTAAAGTGCAGGCTGCAGCGCCGGGCTCAGGTTTCGCGGTAGAGCGAAGGCGCGCGCGACCGCGCAATTTCGTCGCCGCAATGCTGCTCCGGCCGATTCGCCGACATCGCGACACCACGAAACTTATAAAAATTGACCCATCAAATAATGAAAACAACGTTTACGCGAATTATGGACGAAGAAGAGTAGGTACCTACAGTTGACCACCAGTTTTTATTTCATCAAAATCATATTATTAAATGGGTCTGAAACTATCCACGATTTTTTTTACCTTAGCCAACACGCATCTATGCGCCATATTAGATCTAACCTTAAAAGAACCCAAATGCTACTGACTGTCTTACGAAGAATAAAAACATGCCCGTAGCTACCCATTATTAAGCGATACGCCTGTATAATTTATAAAATTGTCAAAAATTATATTCCGGTAGTCGCTGGCCAGTTATAATATTTTTTGTGCGTTACACCCCCGAAACACAAACCGAAAAAAAGTCGGAGCACGCGACACGCGATCTGCGGCGGTCGATAAAAAATATTACATCGATAATCAAATCTCGGCGAGTTCGTTGGATATTAAACGGCTATAAATTATCCTATATAATAGCTGCAAACTATTATTCCACGAGAGGCGCCCAGTAAGAATAGAATCATTGTCCAGTTGGGGAACAATGTTTTTTGTATAAACGCAAATATAGGGTAGCATTTTAAATGGCTGACCACTAAAAATGGGTCCGAAATATTTAGCAGGTAATTATGTCTCAGAAATTACAGTTTAAGTAAACGGTTTCGGGCTATAATTTATTTAATAGTTAATTTGTGTCTAGTTTAGGATCTCTTTGGTTCCGCTTTTGTTCGATATATTTTAATGTAGGTACGGTCGGTAGATTAAAGGCAGAATTGATGTAAAAGATTTTTCTACAAGTGGTACGAGAAGTTAAGTCGTGTTTTTTTTAGAATAAAAATCACATAAGTCAAATGGCTAGATACAAATACTGATGTTTAAGTAGGTACGTACAAAATGATGGTGAAAGATATTTGTAACAATAAATAATCAAAAACTAGTTCAAAAAAGTAAAAACTGACAAGGAATTTTGAAGGAGGGCCAAACATTGATCCTTGTGGCATACCTATGAATATTTTAAGATACCAAGTACATGTATTCTTTTTCTTTCACTTATGACACTTATTTATTAGAATAAATAATGATATATCTTAAATATATCACTATACAAATTTCCCCCACACTGTACTTCCCGCTTACTTAGGTGTTGTTATATCAAAAGCTTGAGCCGAAGATATGTTAACTACACAAACCGAAAAGGCAGAAACAAGTTCAATAATCATTGAACAATTTTGCTAGTAGACCTAGAAGGTCCCCCAACTGCCATTTTGGTACTCATACTTTTTTCTGCCTTTCTTAGCCTTTCGTTCTTAAAGTAACATCTTTCATGCAGAGCTAGTTTCCTGTTTTTAAATATATTTTTTATGCAGGTCTTTTTAGTTTTCTTGGTAAAATGAGTACGTAGGCAAGCCCAATTAACATAAACCATTTTAGCAGTCGAGTAAAAATCTTTGCCATACTTGCGCCATCTTTGATTTAGAACCAGTACAGAAGGAAAGCGACATCTACATAACAGTGTACGGTTTCCAACACAGATGGCGCTGCTTTCAATTTTATCTACATACTTCAAGAACCTTTTCAAAAGAGGGATTCGAAATGATATGTGCCTTCTCCAACAGATGACGTCAATAAGGTTGATTATTTTAAGATTTGAGTAGACTACTAGAAACGTACTTATTCATTTGGTCTCACAGATGGTGCTTTGTAAGTCATGCTTTTAATTTTTAATTTTGTTTTGGTAGATGGAGTTGACTAGTAGTTGGTGTCGTTGTGTGTTTTATCAAAAGTTCAAGTGGTTCAAGTTGCCAATTTATAGGCACCCCAGTTTCTTCTTAATTATGTTGGAGTTAGTTTTAAGTCTACTCAGACATAATCACAGTGACTGATTTAAACTTTCTAAAACTTACCTAATAATGACATTCAGTTTGAATATAACAGGGTTGTGCTTGTTGAAGTTCAACTGTAAGTAAAAGTAAATGAAGTGCCAAAATAATTAATGCATGGTTTTAATTTAGACACCTCACAATTAATCAAAAGCCACAAGAAAGAATGCATGATATAGGTTCCAGTGTTAGCTATAAATAACACATAAAAGCCTTACCCTTTTTATTTACGACATTGTTAAGTAAGGGTAAAATGGGAAAGCAAACTAATGAGGGACTTCGTAAATTAAGCTGCGTTACGTTGTCGTTGATTTCTTAGAATCTAATGACGCTGTGTTACGATTTTTATTTATATAGTCATATTTTATGTCCATCAAAACAGGAGGATAATAATGCCATAGTTAACTAATGTTCAATTTTTTATATCTACTTGAATACGAGGATGTGTTTCTTTCCTCTGCTACTCTTATGTAATAAAACAGCTAAGCTGACATTTGTAATGCAATTTGATAGTACCTACTCTATAGATGGTTAGAGGCTTCTTTTAATCAGGGTGCAGAAATAAGCTCGCTAGGGACGCGAGTGAAACAGCAGGGCACAGCTAGTTGTACACAAACGAAAGACAGACACGTTTTTCAGGCGGAACAATAATATTTCAGCCGCGCCGTCCTGAAATTGTTTTCAGAGGTCGGACAAAGCGTTATTAGGTTTGCCCGTTGCGAATTTATATGGTAGCTCGTGGCTTGGAAACGTGCCCAGAGCATGACAATCAGCTTGCCCCTATTAAATTTTAAAACAGTTTCGGAAACTGCCGTCATTTTAATTGGGATACTAGGTACCTATCTGTAGTGCGTGGGCGAACATAATTTCTAAAATAGTAATATCTCAGATCCTAGGTATATTTATTAATATAATTTGGAACTGACTTTGTAGCTGCTGAAGAGATATTTATTATCAATGCACAGTTATTACTACCATGGCCAGATTAAATAAATTGTGTCATATTGTCGCGACGCAGTCTAGTCGACTCGTAAATCTATAGGTACTCATTACAGACATAAATCAAGGCACTCGGCGTATACGACACCATATCAGCTTATTGCCATCCACTGCTGAACTTAGTGAAACTATCCTGGTCTTGGGTAATCCTCATCCACTGCCCTCCACTTTTATCAAATCTTCCGTCAACCATGCATGAAGCAGGAACGTCTCCGACCATGAAAAAGAATTAAGTGTTTACCTAAACGGTCTCCACTCAACTCATTAATGCGAGATTCTTAAATGGTCGGATATGGATTATTAGAATAGGAGAAAATTACCTTGCATGTCAAGTTATTTAGAAACCGTTTAGTATTCCGAATTATTACAATTAATTTTGGTTGGAGAGGATAGGAATATGTGGGCTATCTGCATTTTTCATTTCACCATTATTCCATATACAGTCCCGATGGCAGATCCTGAAAAACCTCGTTGTGTAGACCAACCAGTGTTGCCTTAAATTAATCGCAAAGATTATAAATTGTTTGCAGTACTGTAACAAGTTTAGCGCGACACCTGATGTTGTTCCATTTAGACGACTGACGGGGGACACCTGAGACCACGCTCGAGAACTTGTCTCTAAGTCAAGATATAGTACTGGTTAAGCACCTTTACATTATTCAAAATGTGCAGTAAATGTGTCACGGTCCTAAGTTGCGTCTGTGCCGTTAAGACTTTAACCTGCTGTCTAAATTCAGAATCTGGGACCACTTAGGGGTTAAATAACAGCAAATTGCGGATGAGATGAGAATTACTTGTGCATCAAGTAATGCGGTAGCTTAGAGTAAGAATATTTAGGTTACGTAGACTTACAAGCAAAGAAAATAAGGGTAGGTATCTCCCAAGGAAAAAAAGCATAAACAATAATAAACATGAATTAACGTATTAAGAAAACAGGTACCTGGTTATGCAAAGGAAAGAATATGGTTCATTATGAATCAGTGAAGGAACTCAGAAGAGGTGAATAAATTATAGAAGCTATGGCAGGAATATATATCAAGACGTACGGCGCTCATCGACCCCAATTAAATTTTGGTAAAAGGCAAAAGGATAATAAGAGCTTTTGGAAGCTAGTTACCTATTTCACTTTTGAGCATATATCATGTTAGAAGAGTACCTACTACAAATACGACCTCATTAGGTGTGCAATTTGTATTTACCTTCCTAATCGTACCTTTAGTTTGTATAATAATTTTCTCATATAACTTCCTAGTTCAACTTTTTCAGAGTCAACCTATAAATTATTGTAACGTTACTGTTATGTTTTAAAAAGAGTAACCATGAAGTTTCTTGCATATTTTTCTCCATAGGAAGCTACTTTTGGAATGGGCAACTAGAATCAAACTTATTTATATTTTTTAACGTTGATAAGTGCTTGTAAAGGCCTAAATAAAATAAATGATTTGACTTTGACTTTGATTGAGTTTGATTGGCATAACTGCGGTTTTACAAGCGTGAGAATCATTCTTTTCTCAGGCTATGTTTAACAATATTTTGGCTAATCGAGATGAATCCAACGATACCTAGATTGTCGTTATCCATTCGGTGATCAGAAGATATGACAAACATGCAATGCAGGCATATAGGTAAGATAAACCGCTTAGAAATAGCCTGAGTAACCTGAGTTTTCTTCATGATAAAATTTACGTACCGTCCTATTTACAAAAGAATTCTTACTGTACCCATTATGCTCTGATTCATTTCAACATCGCATCAATCTTATTTACCTGTATATTCTCATATACTCTCCGAGAAAAGCAAAAGGTTACATGAGTTACGGTTTTAATATTTACTAAAAGCACCTCTCTAGGGTCTATACACAAATCAGGAATAATTATAGCGTACCCTTCCACGTAAGCTTATAAAGTATTAACCAGCCTATTGGTTTTGTATAAATAATTATAGCCTCACATTTTACCAACAAGCAGACGTAATCCTCCTTTTAGCTTCGGCGTCCAGTAAATACCTAGTGATAAATTTAACCGTAAAGCGCCAAACAATTTATCTTACAAATTCATCGTCAAAATCTATTATAAGAAATATCTATTCTTGGCATTTGATTTTTTTTTCATTGTTCAGGTGTTATTATTGATGGATTTTGTGACCTTTCACACTCTCGAACCAGGTAAGAGGGAATTACTTAAAAATGTACATGCTTTGAAAATTAACTTAATACAGCATAGGTGTGATACACTTCTTTTAATTTAATATGAAAATAGGGGATTAAAATAGAACAAAGGTCACGTAGATACTTTTGTTTACATTGAGGGAAATAAAACAGCTTTTCATTTTATTCCTTTAGCTGGCTTGTCGTCCAAGTGCCATTTGAGCTCCCGTTGAGCTTGCACACACTTCTGTATGTATGTATTAAACTTGAGGAAAAACGTGGCATAAAGAATTTAATTAATGCAGCTTTTATTTAAACTTGTCATGCTATTCTCCACAACTCTATAAATGTACCTACTTGTAAATGTGATAAGTTCAAGTTTAACAAATTGGCTAGTTAAATGTTATAAAATTAGAATAGGTTTCTGTTTTTTAAATATGTAAGTATTTTCTAAGTAATGTGTGGTAATGTGGTCTCGTATCATATTTTAGTAGCAACACAAAAACAAAACCTGAACAGAATCTAAACTCCATGACGAGTATGAAAATCGCTTTTGACTTCATTATTATAGATGAATAATCACATCGATAGACCTTTTACTCAAACAAATGTGATTTTTGCTAGAGATAAATTTTCCCCTACTTAGTGCGGTAACATTCATTTGATCCCACCTGCCAGGAACTACTGAGTTCATTTTTGGTTTATCAGAACGTAATACCTCGGCGAGTGTGAAGAAAATTCGATTTTCCCGATATTGATATACGAATCCCAATATTATTTTATGGGCTGTATAGGATGTAATAATAATATGAGCTCTCCTACGATATACTTGAAGGCGTTGTGATAACACGCACATGAAAAACACGCGGTCGGAAGTGAGTCGTTATTGGCGGAGACTATAAATCATTTTACCTATTGCTCATGTGACATATTGTCTCCTGATATAAGAAAGCTCTCAAGCAAAATAATTGAAAAACTTACTCAGCAAAATTCCAAGTATCATACTCTTGTTTAGCATGAAATTAAATATCTACGTGTATAGGTGCAACAAAACATCGTAAGTAAATAATATAGTCTGCCCGTTACTTCTGTTATCAGTTTGAACTGCCATCTGAATAAGCGCAAATAAATACTCGTATCTTACTTAGTGCCACTGCAGGTTTGCATACTGCAATGCAGTCTACAGATTAATATCTACGGAAACGAATGGTTATCAAATAAAACAATCGATTGCAATATCACAATTTAATGGACAATTATTAAAAATACAGAATATTAGCTATATAATATTTTCGTAAATATTTTTTTAATTTATTTTTATTATAAGATATAAAATAAGTTTTTAGAAGTTCGTAAATTCCGATAGCGATATACTTAATTTAATATATTTTGACTAAAGCGCATACTGACTTGTTTATTTTGATTAAATCGTGAGCTCGAACAACTTCATAATAATAACTGACTGCTGACATAGTGAAAATAGCACGGCTGGAAATACATTCAGCTGCCACGCGGAATATAAATCAAAAATGTTACGAGTCAGTAGGCACCTTTAATATGGCGCTTTTATAAATCTCTATAAGTCAACGACACGAGTTATAATATGTAATAAAATATATAGTGATTATAATAAAGTTTAGATTCGATTAGTAAATACGAGGCCTGCCTACTGCAGCGCGCTGAAATCACGAGACTCGTCAGACTAATGCCGAACAGATACACTCCGACTACGTTATACAGTACATTCGATATTCAACAATGTAATGCGTCATTTCTGGTAAAGATAGATTGGAATGCTTAATAATTGAGTATAAAGATATGTATACGAAATCGCTCTACTAATGACTAGAAACACGCTAAGACAGATTATTTTATAATTGCAATTTTAGTAACAAAATATAGATATTATTATTTTATCTATACGTAGCCCTATATAAGAAGAAATTTATAATAATAAGGAACTTTATTTTAATAAGATTTAAATTCCAATCTAATATTGATAGGCGATAATTAGAAAATAGCACGTGACTACGCTACACATAATAAGATATTCATTAGTAATTGTGGCTACTGCGAATACACCAATAAAAAGTTGTAGAGTCATCGGTATCATTGTTCCCCTTCGTTAATTGATCGCATCATGAAACCTTCACAATGCACCTAATTATAAGTATTGTTGTTCGTGAAATTGCCGATTATTTCGGTTAACGTACAAAACTTTATATGTCACGTGTTTTACATTGGCACCAATTTATAAATATAATATAATTCATAAGACTCAATAAATAAGAAATTAAAGTATATACGTACCTACTCTTAATAGATTTGGTAACATTAAAAAAATACAAATGTATGTATGTAATTAACTTAATTTGATAACTAAAACAATTTTCTTCGGTACAAATATCATAGCATGTCATGATTTAATTCACAATTAATCCTAAATCAGCATACGTACAAAAGAGTTTAGTCATAATTCCGAATACAATCGAATATTAACATCAAACATTAGACAAAAACAAATAAAATGAATGAAAGTAGTGGAGTAGACAAGGAGTGAGGAAAATGTCGGTGATCATGGATGTTCCCGCAAGAGCTGCGGGCAGTGCAATGTACGAGGGAGTGTTAGATGTCGCTCTCGAGCAGGCCGGGGCGGCGCGGGCGCGGCTCGTCGCAGTCGATGAGCTCGATGTCGTCGAGGCGCGGCGCGGACACGCGGTCGCCCATCAGGTGCGCTTGCCCGTTTTTATTACTCTTTACAGCTTTACTCTTATCATCATCTTCCAGTTTAAGAATCTCTATTTGAACACCTGTCTCATCTTTATCGACCGCCGTCCTGCTCGGGCGACGGTCAAGTTCCTGTCAGGTGGCTTGTATCTCCGTCAGCTCGTTGTCTTCGTATTGCAAACTCCTTTCAGCTAGACGGAAGCTCTCCAGAAACTCGTTCAAGTCGACCAAACCGTCTTTGTTGATGTCCATCAGACGACAGATATCGACCAACTGCTCTTGCGTCATAGGATTCGGCATGTACTTACCAATTAGCTGACAGGCCTCGGAGAATTCCTCAAGTGTAATAAAGCCTGTAATCGAAATTTAAATTAGTAGACTAGTCAAATATTCTCAGAATAAATTAAAACAGAATCACTTCTGTTTACCTGAATTATCTTTGTCCAATATTTTGAAAATGGCTTCCAGACTGCTTTTATTTTTGTATAGAGTTTCGACGACATTGGAGGAGTCAGTTTTACGACCAATTTTCTGAAAAGGAAATTCAATAATGTAACATTAGATTCGTTACATTAGGATTGTTAATGCGACACTGATGTTCCTAAAAGCCGATGGCTTTGTATGGAATACTATGTTATCATCTTACATATTAAGGACTAGCTTCTACCAGCGGTTTCACCCGCATCCCGTGGGAACTACTTCCCGTACCGGTAGTTCCTGAGATTAGCGCGTTCAAACAAACAAACAAACTCTTCAGCTTTATAATATTAGTATAGATATTCATCATTATTCCAATGAGGATATGTATTTCTTTATAGGGACATAAGGAAAGTCGTTAGTGTTTACGTAGTCTTATGAATGTAAGTACAAGAGTTGAAACTGATCCATGTGACAGATGACATACTACGGTATGTCGAATGTTGGCAATGGATTGACAATGTGACAAGCCACTCACGCTGGTATTCAAGTCGAAGGTGTCCATGTACCGCACGCGGCGCGTGTCGGGGTCGGTGCGCACCAGCTTGTCCTTTAGCATTCTCCAGGGAAGCCCCAAATGCGTGGTTTCTTCCATCGCTTGGCACCAATCACTAATCGATATGTAACCTACAAACAATCATGTCACTATAAGCAATCTCTTCATACAGTATCTATGTCAGAAATACCAACCAGCTACTGTAGTCGTCATAATTATTTCTGTTATTTGGAACGTGTTTATAAATTGCAATTGTATTTAATGAGCTTCCGCTAGAGGTTTCAACCGCGTCTCACATGCAGTTCCTGGGATTATCACGTTCAAGAAAACAAAGAAAACAGCTTACTACTACTAAAATAAGTACAGATTATACAGATGTGGCACAATTTACATTTTTCATCAGATATTTAAATTCTTATATGAATCAAGTGTTACGAACCACTTTGATCAAGATCCAAGCTGCGGAAGGTTGCCTCTAAAGACCTTCGGACCAACATGATCTGGTTGTGTAGTTCCCTCATGGCGGAGGACTCGACCAGGCCCACTCGCTGACGAAAGGTGAGGCGGCGGGTGCGGGACACAGCGGCCGTGTACTGCACGAACTGGCGTTCCAAAGAGTTGCCACACAGCTTCAGGTAAGCCCCCTTGTTAGACCCCAACTCATAGTAGTTCGATGCAGAGAAGATTGTTATCACCTGCCACAAGGGACTCTTATTAATATTACTTCTATATGACCTTGAACCTGTGTCATAATTACAGTTAATTATAATAAAAACGTTACAAATTATATTGTATTAAAACTATATATATCCCCCGATACCATCTACATAATCGAATTGGAATAATGCTCAGTAATTAACGTGTCTACACATAATAACTGTAATTACTATGACAGCATACTAGAAGCAAACTCATATTTTATACCGTACCCAGTTATAACTAGGGGTGGGCTAAATATTGTTTCTGCCGAATACAAATATTAGGCGGAATATGCGGCATAAATTGGCGTGGTTTATCGAGCCTATGAAGTTTATACATATATGCAGTAATCATGCGGAGTGGCGCCGTACCCTACCGCATTCAGCACGACCCTTCTTTAGTTCTTAGTTTTCTTAGCAGTTCTGCTAAAATCTAAATAAAAAGTCATTTTTTTTAAAGCCGTACAAATGAAATTGTTGCCACCTATATTTTTATTCTAACATTTCATGACACTACATACCTATGCATTCAAATTAAAGTGTGAGCTGCACACACATGCACACAACACATGTTTTAAAAATAGTAACAATTTCTGCACGTGTAAACTTGCTCAAACAAAAACTGTTATTACGTTACAGACACGGGATATCAAAGTAGATGAAGTTTTGCGTTGGCTGGATCTACAAAATAATAAAGCAAGAATAACGGGCTAACTTGATGAAATTCAAGCATCGTGTGGCTGAAGAATGAAATGAAGTCGCTACTTAAATATGCAAATGTAAGCTCTGCCAATTTCATTTAGTTAAAGTAGTATAAGAAATGTCGTCCCAAACCAAACACTTAGCAGTAACAATTTGATCAGATTTTTTAGGAAAAAAATAGTTATTTTCTTTTTGGTTTTCGAAAAAATCTTTCATAATAAGTAAAATGTGCATACAAAGTAAAAACCAGCAAAAGTTGCAATATTCCTAAATGAGGAGACTATTCGATTTCTATACAGGTTTTATAAAAAGTTCGAAGGAAACTGAAATTGGTTTTTAATGATCAAAAGGTCTCGAGTATAATAACGCCGTAAAGAAAACTCTTTTGAGATAATGAAACCAATTTTGACAGTTTATAAACTCAATTTTCGCAATTAATTACCCACTTATAAAAATCTGCCCATGATAGAATTAAAAGGCTGGGCTATTTTCAGAACAACTTGAGAAACTGTTTAGAGATTTAGGTAACGATAAAAACACTCATCAAGTGAGGGAAAATATTGTTAACCACTATATTGACTTACGTTCCCATTATGTAGTAGCTCGTATCCACCAGGCTTGCACTCATGGCTTCTGATGAGGAAACTTAGTTTGTTCTTCTGCAGGAAATTGGCCGTAACGTCTGGACCGAAGTATGTGCCAGCACCGCGAAGAGCATTCGCTACACAACCGCCTGTGCATTGTGGATCCGACCATAAGATGTCAAATACCTAAAAATATAAAAATGTTTTTTTATCGCGTAGCCTGTAATTTTCTCAAGTATCAGTACACACGCTATACGTCTGCAATGCCTGTTTCCTAAGCGCCCACATTAGATCATCACACATTGTATAGCCGTCTAACGAGTCTTTGATCTAGACTACAACCGCTGTTATCTTCGTTCCGTGTTTCAATTCTAAAATAAAAACAAACAAGCAGAAAACCCCTCAGAAAACCATTTCCGCAAGAAACGTCTTCAATTTATTTAAATTAAATAACTCAAATGAAAAAACCGCGCGCTACACGCATTCGCTTTCAATCAAACTCACACGACATACATTTTATTGTATCGATCCTTAATAAATAGCGTTGTGGTTTCCCGATAATCAATGCGGTGTGAATAAGCTTTGCCATGTCACCTACGGATTGTGGACGTATGTACCTAACTACGTAAGTTTTAGTTTCATTAATTATTACTACGGTTTCTATTTTGGTTACCTGTTCAGAAAGATTATTTCTATTTTTATTGCCATGTTTACTTTTCCCATCCAGTATGGTCGTGCTGTGACGAACTGTTCTACTAGGAAAACGTTTTACCAGAATTAGTACAGGTAACATTGCAGTCAAGATATAGTTATCTTGGTACGAAAAACGAAATAACTTGAGGTTTGACACCTTTGGACACTCTTTGTTGTCTGAACCTTTATATTTTTGCAGACGCCATTTTTAATTCATACTATCGAAACTAACTCTCTAATCTACTAATTTGCAAGTCTATGAAATTTAAATCGCTGAGCTGACGTATAAAAAGATAATAAAGAAGATAAACTGTAATCGGAGTTAGAAGAATAGAGTAGGCATGAGATTGGTCCGCAGAAATTAGCTACATATTATTTTATCATAAATCTTGTCTCGTGTTGTCACTTTTTTTCATTACGAACCAGAAGTCAATTGGTCTATCTATAAATTAATCGGGAAAGCCCATCCTAATAAAAATATCGAAGTACTAAATAGTAATCGGTCATCGACATGTCACCATCGGAATTAATGAGAACAATCAATGTTCGTGTTAGGTCGGTCGAATGAAGGTTTAAGTATTAATTAACATCCACCACAGTGTGGATCAACGGGTGTTCAATGAATGAACCAATACATTTATTATTGGTCGGAATTTCTGTTTCTCTGAACTTGTTATTATTTATTGATAAAGCGATTTCTTCGTACTTCCGTAGTGAGTCATTTAATTTGCCCTATTTGTATCACTTTCACGATTAATGGAATCTTTGATCAAATATACTTTCTCAATTGTTCAAGCTCGTTGTTAAGATTAAAGTCAATAATAAAATGGTAAAAATATAAGTACGTAGGTAAAATGGCGAATTAAACAGTCACCTTGTACAGCAGAGTGTAAAAAACGTAGCACTATTCAGTGGTAAGAAGCAATTTTATAAAAGGTGTTACTGTAACTTCTGCGTAGTCACCGAAGTTTTATTCGCCGTCGTGCAAATAACCGTCAAGTCCCATCAGTGACGCGGCCCAGGATTGAATGAACGCCAATCAATGTCCTTCGTACCACGGCGAGAGCTTCTATCAAGCTTAAGGTAATTCGTTACCGTGGTTTGAATCGTTCGGTTTTGGGCGATGATTAGTGTAAATGAATTCGAGCTTAATTAGCGTAAATGTAAAATGATTAGTCTTAGAATGGCTTGAATCAATTAATTGTCCTTTGAAATCTTTAATTCTGACGTTGCCAAAAAGCGAATAATATCTACTTTGAGTTAATTAAGGCATATTTGAGTCTAAAATTGAGACCGAATCACGGACTTGCGGGTTCTAAACTTCAACACAAGCGCCAAAGCGATGACCAATTTCCCCGTAGTTTCCGCGAGTGGTGATACTTAAATGAACGTCCGGTGCCCAATATGATGTCAACGCGCTGCCAACCAGTGAGGTAGGTAGGGTAGCTTAAAGTTATTACCATGATTTTATTAAAAAGTTTTTCATTTTCGACCCCAGGTTGTCAAAAAAAGGTTGCTTCATTTCCTTTAATAACATAACTTATACATACACAATTTACCGTAAATACTTAACCTCTATTTTAGCCACTCTTTATGTTGAATGTTGTTCTATAAATATTTGATGATGATGTAGATTGAACTGATAAAACATCCACATGATCCACACGTACACTAATGGCAGATCATTACCAGTTTTTATGGATATAAAGTTGACATTTCTATCTTTTTTCGTAGCGGTAATTGAGTTATAAAATATGTATAAAGAATCTTTGAAATTAATAAAATGTTATTTGAAGAACAAGTTTGCATCCAGTGTTTTGTGCAAATATTCTCATAAGGTAAAATTGTGGAATATTTACAAATGAAATTCATGCTGACTGTGTAAGTTCAACTTCATTAGATTATTCCTCCATTTTATTGAATTGCAAAAGAGATTCACATTACAGTTATAACGTGAACACGTTCAAATTGAATCTTATGTTTAAAAAACTTGTTTTATGAGTGGACATATTAAAGATTACTTAACTTCACCACGTATTTATCAAACATTCATAAATATTTACATTTCATTCGTACCAAAGTTTTCAGTTTATATTTCCACTAAATCGTCCACATTGCAGGCAGTTAACTTTTGTGGAGCAATACTGAGACTACTTGATACTATTAGTGAATGTATAAGTATGTATGAGCGAATGTATATGCGGATATAGTGAATGATGAAAAAACCTAACAAGACCTAAAAATGTTTTAATTAGCATCTTGAATGAATAAAAAAAAAACAAAAATTCAATTGCTCAGAATTGAAGAAAGCATTGTTTTTCGATACAACTGCTTGTAAATATACTGCTACGTGCTACATTTGGATTGACGCCGATATCACGAAAGACCTTTGAGACGAAATATAAAGGTCAGTTTTGAAAGGTCGAAACTATTCAATCACATAAGATCAGAATGCCAATTCTGAAAGTCAATACTCTTAAAAAAGAGTTCGTCTTCAGTTCCGATCTCGTTTCAATCTCATTATGCTCCTTCACTTTAGACTTACTACCGAACATTCATGCGAATTCAAATTGAAATCTGAAAATATATTTATATTATACAATTTATTGTTGTCATGGCCCTACAAGGCCATCAAAAGCACCAAACGGCCGCCAAGCCAGTCCAGTGGGTGGGTTCGATTCCAGGTCAGCCCAGTGCTAATGTAACTTTTCTACTATAAGTTATTGGATACCACTGAATACCAGTGACTGTGTAAAGGTACGGAACACATTTTGACGACACCTGGACTTTTAATACTAAAATCACCAACCCGCCTTGAGCTAGCATGGTAGTTAACGATCATTCCTTCTCTGTACGAGAAGAGTTAATTTTGACATATGCTTACAGGTTACTTATGTACTTATATAACCATCAAAATGGAGATATTTTATCAACATCAGACTTGATAGATGTCGTCGTCTAAATCAATAACAGTTTACAGAAAATTCCATTACCTCCACACTATTCGAGACAATATTCGCGGCAACCATTAACAAAATGAAGATTAATGCTCAGAGTTCGTCGATAAATATCTGAGTGAATATTCAAGCTTCCACGTAGGTGAATATTTTATAGTTCGAATGTCTTAAATTTTCTTGGGATCCAGGACTACTGTCGTGAAGGAAATAGTATAATTTCGTATACCGTGGGCCTCTAAATCAGTAGGGATTTAAATTAAACCTCTATAAAGTTAATAGTAGGCCGAGGTAGGCTGCCGTTCTTGTTACAGCTGTTTTGTCAACTATACACTTCAATCAATTTCCGGCTGGCGACCTAAATACCTGGGACTAGGAAACCCAATTTAATAGTGAAGTAGGTATGCACCGCCCTGATTGTTTAAATCTGGATCATGGAGAGAAGTTTAATGACTTGCCTGTCGTTTTAACGCTCTTCCTCTGCACGTTTTATGATAGTCGTTCCCGGAAATTATATCGTCGATTTTAAAATCCACCACGCCATAAAATATTGTGAAGATTTTATGTTGGTATATTTTTATAAAAGGTTGAGAAATTGTGGTAGGTCATGTTGAGGCCAAATATCGTAACAATGCCACATTTTGTGAATCAAAGGTTTGAGCTTCTAGTAAGTAGTGGCATACTTACATTTTCACAACATAATATTAAAAAATAGGGATAGTGAGTGTGCTTATTACTTCTTCGTCTGAACAGCTATTGACGAAACCCTTCATTGAAAACACCTAATTATACACATATAGATTGTGAACTTAATATTTTTTTGATACTTTACTCATAAACGATTCATAATACACTCTGTAAAAATTACGTAGGTACTAACCACGTAAAGGCAATAACAGAACCTCTCCTCTACCTACTTCTAAATTAATGATCTAAAAGAAATGCTGAATAGGTTTATATTATCCGTTGAGCAACCAATTAAGCTGTATTTGCGTAGTAGGCACTTCAGTTTACTTCACGTTTTATTTTCTTTTTTTATTTGCATTCCCCCTCTTGAAAACTCGCGTGGAAAAGTATAACAACCCAAACAAACAACTTTTACAACTACAAGTTGCGAAAATAGCAATAACAGTAAACATAAAATTCACAAGCCTTTTTAAATTAAAAATATAGAATTGTGAAACTCTGGATTTGATCCAAAATTGCTTTTGAATCAAAGGTACTTTAGCTTTTGCCGATGTTTCTCTTTATTTACTTCACAAAACTCGGAGACAACTTTCAAAAGGGCATCAGAGGATATTTCTTCACATATTATGAAAAACGAACAACTTGCACTAACATTTAAGTTCCATAAAGTTATAGTATAACAAAATTCGGCATAAAGACTATAAAAATAAACAACGACGATAGCAAAATGATTTCATAAAAAATAACAACAACAAACAAAACTTTCGATATTATTCTGATTGAACTGAAAAGGCGTATAAATACAATAGCCGTCGACAAATCGATTGCAAGGAATTGTGTTATTCTTCGAACTAAAGAAAGATAAATATAAACCAATGTTATACTAGAAAAGTGGTGTTAATGAATTAATTAATAGTCGGTAACCTTCACACACGCATTTCATTTACATGGAAGTAATAATTCAGGCCCGCCGTAAGCGGGCGTGCAGCGCGTGCACAGCACGCGGGCGGCACGTCCTAGGGGGCGGCAAATCTAGCGAGTTATCACGTAATATTTAAAAAATACAATATCTTTTTACTAATGATTTGATTTCAATATTTCCGAACTCAGCAATAGCGCTAAGAATATTACTTATACTGCCGGTTTCAGTTAGGTACATCTGTTGAAAGGACATTTTCAAAATTAAAGATTCTTAAAAACGATTTAAGATCAACCAGTGGCGTAGCGTGGGGCAAATGCTATTTAGGGGGCGGCAAAATTAAACCAATAAAATTTCGGAAAAAGCCGCCCTAGCTTTGGTCGTCTCCTATCAATTTTGACTGTTTCACCCTTTGCATCCCCAAAAAAATTCGCGCTCGCTGCGCTCGCGGCTCCATGTCAGATATCGCATTTTATCTTTGTTTAATTGTTGAGGCATTCAATTCCGAATAAACATTTTTCGCGCACGTCCGTTATGGCTTTTTATGATATGTTCACTCTAAGGAAAAAATCGCGCTCGCTTCGCTCGCGGCTTTTGCACTTCACTTCTGTGCATATCTTACTTTTTGACTTTGCTTTATTAATTTACAGTGATTTTTATTTGTTTTGTATCCTTTAAAAATAAAAATTTCGCGCTCGCTCCGCTCGCGCTTGCTTACATATGGAAAGTGTCTTATAATTTTTCAACGGGAAAACCACCAAATAACGTATTTTACTGACTTTAAACATTGTTATAGATATTTAAGTGCGTTAGTTTAAGTTAATCACAATCTTTCAATACATAGGGGCCACTTGGGTAATGATTGCACTGCATTGATGCCCTAAGCAATTGCTTAGTTTGCTTATGGGCTAACCCAGGACTGCTTAAGGCTTAGGTTACTCTGAACATTTCAAGTAAATAAAAAGTTATGTGTAATGTATGTTATGTATTGCAATAGTTATTTATCCAAAAGTAGGTGGGTTTTCTGCAATCAGAGCGGTGCATGTACATATTTTTTTCTGTTGGACAAGTAAGATGGATATGAATGGGCGGGGGGGGGGGTCCGGACCACCTGGATCGGCCCCCCCCTCTTATATATTTTTTGACAAAACGTATGTAGTCGTAGGGCGGCATAATCAGTTTTGCACGCGGGCGAACAAACAGCTAGCGGCGGGCCTGTAATAATTGGTCTATTCGTGGACTAGTGCACACCTTTAACTTTACTCGGAATGCTTCCAATTAGTCGCTAAAACCATAATAGGAGTGGATAGTAAAAAAGTAGCTCGAATAGTGTCAAGTAGTTAAGATTTATTTAAAACGAGCGGCTTCGAACATAATTATTTCTGATCAAAGATACATTTATTTAAATGCAGTCAACAAAAACAAAATTAACGTATTTACCTACTCGTGAATAATCTCAACAACATTCTTAGCGACAAGTAAACTAATAAAAAATATTATCTAATGATCGTATACATAGATATTTTGAAAATGCTCTAATTCTAACATCTAAGGTGATCTTCACACTGCCCCGCATCACGCTGCATCTTGCGTGTCGACGCACCTACGCGCGTTCCTGCGGGAGTGCAGATCTGCATCATCGTGCGGGTTTTTCACGCACTCACGCGCGTAGGTGCGTTTTGTAAATTCACGCACAGCGAGTTCCATTTTCAAATATACACGTCACGCCCATTCAAAATCACGCGCGGCATTGCGGGATTCAGTGTGCCATACCTTGCGTCTCGCCCCGCACCTACGCGGGGGTGCGTGTTTCTCCGCATGTATGTGCGTGATCCGCATGAACGCGCGTGGATGCATTTTCAGTGTGTTGGACTATGCGTGTTTTCCATACAAACGGAGATATTTCCATACAACGGAAAAAAACGCATCCACGCACTACGCTGCATCATGCGGGGCAGTGTGATAATCGCCTACTGATGTCTGGAGTCTGTGCTTTATTACTTGATGGCTCGCAGTTCATTAAACAAGCTTTAAAGCGAAACGATCGTATCTATTACACGACTGCGCTGAATAAAGTGCTGAATCAGTAAAAATAAAAACAAAACAGGACTATCAACTATCGCAGTAAAATGTACCCATAGGAAAATAAAAATAATTACTACTCGTTCCATTGAACGGGTGCACAGCATGAATTGATTTGCGCATTGAGGTCGTAGTAATTAATATGAGATTTAATTACCTTAATTACCTGATGGAGATGTAATTACCTTTTAATTAGCTAACATCGTAGTGGCAACTAATAGTTATCTTTGGTAAGCTGATCAGTAGTTAATTAAATATTATTATTCCAGTTTACTTCAGGGGGATGAATACACATCGAAAGCATACAAGTTTTTACTACCACACTTTTCCTTTTTACTTACATGTCAACACAACGGCTACATGGGATATGCAGCATATCATATGCTATTGACTAGAGATTTGCTTTAAAATCATTCATTCACTTCGTAGAACTACCCGGAAAAGTCAAAGCCTAAGCCTTTACCTAAACCTTAACTTTCGCATATTTTAGAACATTGTAAGGATAATTAAAATGTAGATCCATTTAATATTATTAAGATGCAACGTACACAATTTATTCTAAATATGTGAGCATCGTTCATTGATTTGCTAGAAACATTCGAAATAGATCAAACAAGTAGCAGATTGTAGCGTTAGTTTGCATTGTTAAAAGGATTATACTCGAGCATCGGAAAATACCACCTACACGCAAAGCGCCTGTTCTGCCGTACCAGCTTTATTTTATATCAGTCTCTACAACGTTTCCAGCTATATTGCTTATACGAATCAAGATAATTTGTCTTTTATAAAAGGACTTGGATTTTACCTCTTCTTCTGTTAAAAAAATAAATAACAAGCTTTTAGCAACATTTTAGCTGTATATTGATTTCTGACACTTACGCGAATATTAGACATTTAAATAAAATTACTTTTACGGATTTTATCGCGTTATATTAATATTATTTAATCCCGACGTTTCGGATCCTTTACAGCATCCATGGTCACGGGCAGACTAAGGTGTTGGTCGTCTTGATATATTAGTTACAAACAGCTACCCTACATTTTGTTGATTATTATTGACAATCCGATTCACGCAAAACGAGCTCACTGTATCCATAGGTCGAGCAGTTGTAGGCTTGGATTTTGATTTAATAGTTTCTATGATGGGATTCCAAGCAGGTGGTATGCACCAGCCATCTTCTCTATTGAAATTTGGATGTTTTTTAATTTCAATAGCCTCGCGAATCATCCTAGGTAGGAATCGGTTTTCTCTTGCAAGGACTTGTGGTTTATCAAATCTGATGTAATGCTGGGCCTTGTCTAGTGTGTGTTCACAAACTGCTGACTGTCTGGAACGGCGGTGTTTGACATCGGCGATGTGTTCTTTTACGCGGGTCCCTATGCTTCTTTTTGTTTGGCCTATGTACATAGGCCAAACTAGGCTAAACTAGGCCTGCTTGGAATCCCATCATAGAAACTATTAAATCAAAATCCAAGCCTACAACTGCTCGACCTATGGATACAGTGAGCTCGTTTTGCGTGAATCGGATTGTCAATAATAATCAACAAAATGTAGGGTAGCTGTTTGTAACTAATATATCAAGACGACCAACACCTTAGTCTGCCCGTGACCATGGATGCTGTAAAGGATCCGAAACGTCGGGATTAAATAATATTAATATAACGCGATAAAATCCGTAAAAGTAGTTTTATTTAAAAATTTTAGCTGTAGTTATGATGTCTTTGAATATAACGGCATTCGTTGCTCAGCAAAGCTAAACGGCATAACAAGTTTATTAAAAATACTCTGGCTTTATTACGACATTGAGTGACACGCATAATTTGAATAGGTTACAGTTTGACATCAGTATTACCTAAATTGTATTTCTAACCTTACATAAAAAAAAACTACACAATATGAAATACCTGTTCGTTAGAAAATCTGTGTGTCATTCCGACGTATGCCTGAACGTATGGAACGCCTGAGCATTGTTAAAGCTAGTCGAGAAAATAATAATGAATTGTACTTTGAAATATTGTCGTTTCCACTTATTAATTGCTCGTTAGTTGCGTTTGTAAAAGATGAATATTGCGAGATTGCGTCAAAACGTTCAATCATACAAAGTGAAACTTACGTAAATTGTAAAAACCATCCTTTTGGGACAGAACTTCATAAAGCGGTCGCGAAACATACCCAAGTTTATCTCGTGCCAATGCGCGGGAGTCCGACCCGGGCAAATTGTATTACGACAAGGATGGCGGTGACTGAAATTGCTTTCAAGCGAAAGAAATAAGATAAGATCATAGATGTATCTAATAGGGGAGACAAAGCCACTCAATATAAGATTTGTGACATTTAAATGAATTTTATCTCTGCACATGATCGACGATAAAGCTCAAAATGTTTCATCACAGAAAATTATGTTTTCTAATTTAATATAAATGAGTAGAACCCTGCAAAGCCACAGATTAAAGGCCAGATGTAATATTGAATTTCATTTTGTGAATTTTACGATGCGGTAGACCGACAGCGCCTGAATTGGGTCGTTTTACCGCCAGATCTATCTTAATCAGCCTTTTACTGGTGCATAAATAATTCTGAATGAAAATGTGTACCTATTAGAGAGGGTTGGCTGTTCAGATCTTTTACGTTTGTCAAATATGATTTGCCTCAAGTAGTCAATTACCTCGTACAATCTAAGCATAACCTATACCTACGTACATAAAATATAAGTTGGTTACTAATACTAAATTTAGCCTGTTACACGTGCATTAACACTTATAATAGATTATAATATGAACATTTAGATTATTCCAAGATTTCGCACTTTGGCCGTGAACTAAAACTAATTAATTTACTGGCGAAACAAATATAATTTATTTGCCAACTTATGAAGAATATCGATTTAAATCTTCTTGTACAGTGTTCGCTGTGTACAGTGAATAAGTATTATGATAACTTCATAATCAGCCTTATAAAAAATTAAAGAATTTTATAAAAGGTCAGTTTGCTCTGCAGTAAACACCTACAATAAATAATAATCAACCCTAAGGCCCTAACTAATTAATTATTGAATTCCATTGAATAATACTATACAGAAGGAGAAAGGCCGAACAAGCTTAAGTAAACGGTAACGTTTATCACAAAAGTGAGTAGGGATTGACACTTCATGCAAACAAACTTTTGTTTACACTTACATTATTAATAAAAGATTAATTACACGAAACCTCCGCTCGTGAATAGAACCTCATTACGTACGTAACACCTGAAAGAGCGACCTTCGCCCTTTCCCCTCACTAAGTATGAAACGGAACCATTTATAATTTGTTAAGTAGGTACTGCTCTTTCATACTCTGAAACCTCGTAGCTTTTCCTAGCTACTGTTTTAAACTCACCACGAAACCGAAACACGAATCACAATAAAAGTGGAAAGTTCATATATTTTACAATAACTCATAATACCCTGAACGTGATTCAACGTTCTAAAGATAGTTGAAAGCAAGTTTTGATTAGTTGCTGAATGTTGGATTAGTCCGCGATGTAGAATAGACGTTGAACTGGAAAATGTTGGGGCGTCCCCGAGCCAGGTGCACGAATTAGCCTGAACAATTCATTCAATAGAAATTGCTTTTGAATAGAATATTGTTTATGGAAACGGTATTGATCGCATTCAATATTATAATGATCATGTATATTAGGCATTCAAATATTCTGTATGCAGAGTTTCATTCATCACATTCATAGATCAAAGAAATTGGCAACGACTCGACGCATCTCCGTCGGAAGATAAAAACTCGTGATGCCAAGAAGCCGGCAATGAAACGATCGATAACCTTTAGATTGAATCGTGAATGATTGATTACAAATGACTAACCTGCTTCCACTCCACTTTGTCTATAGTTTCACCGGCCGTCGCCGAGCCCTCGGTCACTGGTGGCCGAAGTAGAGACACGTACTGGAATAAAGTTTGGCAGGTTCACTATTTTGTTTATTGCGAGTTTGCAAACATAACACAAACTTGTAATGTTTCGTAAAGGACATTGAAACAAAACAAGGTCATTGAAGAACCCAGCGGGGCCCAGCAGGGCCAAGGCCTGCCGGGGCTGCGGGTTGTTCGAAAGAGATACCGCGGCCCTGGTACATAAAAGGCCTATGACGGAACACGACGATTTTAGTCATAATTTATAGGTCATTGAAGAAAAGCTAAGGACATTAAAAGGAGCGGGTAAGTACCTAGGTACCTTTTTAATTTTTCATAGTAAAATTACAATTACTATAATACTACATTGACATACCTTATCTCGTTCGAGGCTTCGTATCATGTCGAGATCGGTTGTGTCAGATATCCCGCCATGAACTACGAACACTCGATTGTTGATGATGGTGCCCAGTGGAAGCCAACGATATACTCCTTCAATCAGCTTCAGCAACCGCTCTGAATTGTGCTGGTTTAAACAAAAACACATTTTCCTAGATTCATTTTAAGACATAACATCCCATACTATAATGAAACCCCAAAAACTCATATTGCAGTTGGTAAGTATGATAAATATAACTATGTTTCTATCGATACCCATGTCTGATGATACCCAGTCTAACATAACATTCACACTTTCGCTCGAGTTTTTAGAGCTTGCCACACAATAAAAATATGCAGTCAAAAATGTACGATCCAAAAGTGTTTTCATCGTGTTGTAAAACTTTTAACATTTTTTAAAGCCTTCCACCGCTTTACAGCGCTCCGAGTCACGACACGCTAACTATTCAAATATCCCAGTGTATAAAAAATGCATCTTACATTTTCTTGATAAGTCAGTAACATTTTCTAAATATAGTAAGTAGAAAGGACGCGTCTTTGAAGCTTTATATTAAAACTTTTCATCAAATACTGTGTGGTAACGACGTTTCATTAAATTGGTTAGAGCTTTGATTGAGGTATATTAAATCTAAAAGAACTTTGTTTAGATACTCTGACACAAAAAAAATACTAAAACCCATTTGATTTGGCAAACGTGGGGGGTAAAAACACAGCTCGCTTTTACGTACAATAGTAAATACAATCATAAACATAGTCGTAGCGACCATCCTTAAAGGAAATGAGGTAATAACTACACACAAAGCCGAGCTCAGTCACTAGTATAAGTATAACTTTGTATTTAGATAAAGGCGACCGGTGATAACTATGTGTAGATATACTTCACAAACAAAGGGAATAAATCTTCTCAAACGTGATTTCTAAGACAAACATGTTCAGGACACTCTTTGTGCTGTGGACGTTGTTAAAATCTTATTCCTAAAGAGCAAATACAAGGTAGAGCAGAAACTAGATTTTACTTAGTGTTACAGGGTGTTTTGTGAAAAAAGTTCAGCTTCCTGTGGAACGACAATTACATTTTCGCTTCACAGGTCCTCTTTACTTTGCAATCGGAAAATAACTGAGAGCAAAGAGTTATTTTCTGTTTTATTCAAACATTTCCAATCCCTGATAAGTTATGTAGATTTAGGAGCTTTCTTTGTCTCTATTGTCAGTGATTCAGAGCTCAGTAGCATCAATTCCAAAAGGATAAACATAAATGATCTGGATTTTCGTTATTCCAAATTAGTTTTCCTTTTATCGGATTTATGATCACAGATTTGTATCCAATGGCCGTTATAACAAAATCAAGCATGTTTATGAATGAACGATAAATACCTACATAAGTATTCGTAAATATATTACTTAATTGAAAATAATTTTCCTAGCTTTACTTACCCGATACTTCTGCTGGACTTCTTTTATGAAGCCGTACCTAAAAAAAACAATTTTAAATGAGTAGTCAGTACAAAACTTAAACGAAATAGATAATAAAACATACATACTAGACATGTGCGTGTCTGTGACATATTTCCTCACGATGTTTCCTTTTAAAGCGATAAAACTACAAAGTTCTAGGTTAGAACCTGCGTTTTCATTACTTTAGAAAAGGATATAAAAATTAAAGAAGCTCAAACTTAAATATTTACTACTAATATAAGTTAAATATATAAAATAATTAGCCACAAGTGTTAGCAAAGTTAGCAGTTCTATTTGATTCCACTGAAACATGTTTCTTTGCAATTGGTTTTTGCTCAATAAATATGCCTTTCTATTGGAACGCCGTTTGAATTTCACATAATAAAGTTTTATTGAAATATTTTTAACAAGCACAAAACTGGGTGTTCACAGTTTTGCCATTCGAAAAGAGTTACTTTAAAGTTAGGACATTATTCACTGAATTGACTCGCAATGTGAAGCGTCAAAATTATTTATTCAAGTCATTAAAACTTTCCCCACATACCAGTTCTCTTTGAGAAACAATTAAAAGCTAATATATTTTGGGCTGTGACTTATTCTCACGCAGACTGTTAACTTAAATTGGAACCATTACGCTTTCATACCTATAGGTATTTGTAGAAGTTTATTTATATGTATGACATACACATAATATGTAGTCGACAAGCTAATGAAATGCTTACTACTTATCAAAGGAGCATTATTGGTACAGAAAGTGTTATCATTAATCTTATTCACTGTTGGAAGCATTACTCACACCCACAATTGTGTTACTAACCTAGAATTCATAATGAGATCCTCATGGTTGCCGCGGTTCAAGAACACTCCTCCGGGGAAGGCCAGCATGCACGACAGCAGGAGGAGGAATACCTCCAACCCCTTCTTGCCTCGATCCACGAAGTCCCCATTGAATATGTATGGATTCTCAGGAGACGGCAGACCATTCTAAACAAGAATAGCAGTAGACGTTATATATTCAGTGAAAGAGAGTTGTGGAGGTGGCGTCGTCAACATTTGACACAAGCGATTTTGCTGACAAACGAGAAGTGTGCACTCTGTTCGCCGTGACTCCTCCCAATCCATGTTACCATACAAGTTAAGGCTACATGTCCGCATCCAAGAGAAATAGGTCACATTCAAGATCTATTACCTAAATCATCCCCTAACGCGTGATATAGTGGCTAGCCACTACAAAAAATACTTCACAAGAAGATAAAATAATAAAATATGTGACTGGGCCCGTATTTTAAGTTTGGATATTTATCAAAGAAATTCATAAGTTAGTTCATGCTAGACATGTACGGACATCTATATGAGGTCTGTAATCGCAAAGAACGCATTCAAAAAACATACGAACATAAGTCACATGGGAGACAACCACACAACCTTTACTCGCATTAAACTAAGCCAAATGACCGTCTGCTTAAATTTTTAATAATGTACCTACGCTTTTTACATCTTATTAAGGTCTGTCCATATTACAGCTTAAGATATAGAAATTAATTGCTACTACGCCATTCGGCTAAAGTATACGAAACATGTGTACTGAAAACGTTCCAACTTAGCTCTCGAAGTTAATTTCACAGAAAAAGAAGATACTATTATCAAGAGCCAAACTATAAAATTCTGCTGCCATCTAAGCTTCGCTAAGTTGGGTAAATCTCATCAAAATTCAGCCGATGAAGGAATATTGGGTAATGATCTTGAAACAACACTAGGCTTGGCATATTTGGTGAATCCTCACATCTGCAGCAATGACCGTTAGGAAGGTCGCTTACGCAATATGTCGACTACTAATCGATAATTACGTAGCCAGTTTCATAATCGTTATCCTTTAGATAATTTACCTCTATTTTACTAGTCATACTCAGGTGGCACAACTCTAATTATATTTTAACTAATTGACGAGTATCGCGTTTACTTAACTACACCATCCATCTACCTAGATAAAATGTCTCTGTTCAAAAAGGGTCCTTCAAATCATAACTCACATTGTCATTGTTTTTTATGACACGATTAACTTGGATTATGACAGACATCGGTTGTTGTGATACGACCCTCGTGTTTTTACAAACCGCCTGTTTGTATAAACTCAATTTAGGCAGCCCTTTCCGTTCCCGCTGGACCCAAACTGTTTGTATGAACGTCGAATTTATGTATGTTCACATGGAAAATACACTGTTTTCTCCTACAATCCTTTTAGGTTTTGAAGTTTAGGAAAGTCTTTTATTTAATTCCAGCCTTTTGATTAAATCATTAAGAAAATCCATTAATGGATCAAAAATTTTAATTCAAAAGCAAAGATTGTAGCCATAAAATAATACGCCGACAATAAACATTTCTTTACTAAACGCTTGATAATAGTAGTTAAGTGGTCCATTGGGTTATATGCTTGTAAGACGGAAATAACAGAACGAAAACAATATCTGCAAATTAACGAGGTCGTCCGGCGTAACAGGCGGTCTATCAATCAAACCGCGGAGCGACCAGCGGCGGCACGGTGGCACCAATTAGATGACGTGTGCGCCGCTCCCTGCCATGTTTACCGAGGCCCCAGGCCACCGAGCCTCTAATGAGCATCCGCGAAAAAGAACTTGAAAGAAACCCTACTAATATCCGACGTGACGTAGCCACCCCACGTACAATTTTTCCACACCGTAAGCAAAAATTGCAATGTTCCGCTCGAGTTTTTTGTTCATTTCCACGTTCAGTTTCGGAAGGGTTCCCGTAATTTGTAACTTTTGATGTCGTAAACTATAAACATAAAAAATACACTTTGTTGTTGTTCGTCGGGAAAGCAAAAACGTCGTGACAGCTGCTTGCGTTCCCGCGCAAGTTGAGAAAAAGTAATTGAATTTTTATGTAGGTAAAGTACCTATAGATAACACAAATTAACTGGAATTTGTACCTTTTTGCTACAAATGTAATACAAAACAAAAGGGAACTTTGCCAGAGAAATGAGTTGTTTTTATTATATTGAAGTTACCTAATTTACAAGATAGTGTAAAATATAGTAACTTGTATTTCTTTCAGATGTTTTCCATTGTGCATATCACAATCGTGAATCTCCCGCGCTGGGAAATAATAAATCGATACTTCACTAGCACTCTAGATGCAACGTTTTACGATTAATTGACTTTGCGTTCGCGTCGTTCGTTCAAGTAAGCATTCGATTAAAATCATTACTGTAAGTGGTGCGCGCAAAACCAGTCCCTGTTCTAGTTTAATATTTCACTAGCGACTTCGTCAACTGGAAATAATTTGCATTGGCATTCATGAATGAAGATCAAACTTATTTTGCTTGCTCCTATCTTTTGCCACTGACGCGTTTCTAACAATATTGACATTTAAATAAGTTTCTGTGTTTATATTGTGTTTTTGATCTTAATAGTGGAGAATCCCAAAATGTATAATATTCAGTAATACTTTGTATCCGGACGTCGCAAACGACTAACAAATACTTATTCGAAAGGACAGCTTTACGAAATATCAATAGTGACATATTGGGCACCCATTGGTGTATTGTTGACTATCAACACAATACGGTACATTTCCTTTTGATAGATACGTGGAAGTCATTCATGGATAGTCAATATTTACTAGCGTTATGAGCTTATGTGTTGTTTAGCGTTCTACTAATGGCTTTCAAAAGTCAGAACAATAACCTTCCTACAGCAGGATAAATATAGGTTTACCTTCCGATCATGTGCGAGAAAACTTATACTGAGACACATTCCTCGATATAATTTCAACGCAAACATTGTGTGGCGTGTTTCACAAGTTTATGATGCTTTCGAGTCGTTATTCCATAATAATGTTTTGATGTCGATGTCAACGATATATAGCACCTTTGGGCCACTACATTTCCCGATTACCGTTCGGAGTAACTTAGGGGACAGTAATAAAAAGTCGTACCTTGTGGAATATAACCAGCAGGTCGTCGAGTTTCCCATGCAAGTCACCGCACACTGTTATCTGGCTGGAGATAGAAGTGGTCGCCACGTTGATATTGGGCATTCTTTTCAGCACTTGAGTGGCCTCTTTTAATATCTGCCCAACGTGTTTCGGATGAAGCCGGTGCTAGAAAAATAAATTGGTTTTTAGATTGAAACGATGGTGAAACAACAAAATAGGTAAAAAGAAAATAAGAAATACTTCTTAAGTTATAAATATGTCATAAATAACAATCTTGTAAACGAAATTATTTCAAGTACTGCCCTTTCTACTACCCAAATTGAAGATCGAATATCTAGTAAAAACGTTTGAATACATTGTCTTAAATTGAAGTTTCTTTACTTTTGTATATTTGGACATAAATCGTCCAGAATCAACCCTAATTGCCGTATTTTCTAGTTGTTATTTACGAATGGGATCAATCCAATCAACCCATCTCTACTTACGTCTGTCGTAAAAGTGTACCGAGGGATTACTCCCGGGCAGCCACATTTGGCCACCTACCGATAATGTAGAGGATCTTATCGTGCCTAGAGATCCAATCCGTCTGATAAACATGATGCTACGGAAAAAATCTTTTTTAAGCTTGTAGTAATCTTTCGTTACAGTGATTGATGAGCCCCTCACAAATGCCAAAAATTCTATAAGAAATTCTATTTCGTGATTCATCAGCACACTTGATAGGCACGTAAGTAGTTGCACAATGGTGTCACTCAATCGAAATTACCTTCTTCTTCCTAAATGCCTCAATCAGTAGGTCGATATCCTTTCTTTGCAGCGGGAACTCAATATCGGGGCCGCGGGAAGGCTTCGGGGGTGCTGTCTCGTCGACGCCCCCGCCCTCGTCCGACTCCTCAGAAAATACTTGCTCCACTACAAAATGAAGATTAGGATTTTTCGGTACAAAATAATTTTAGCCTCTTAGCTTCTCATTATAATACAAACATCCATCTTATTATTTTATTTTCGTGAGTCGTTCACACAGGGTTGGCTTACAAAGTTATTAAATATTACAAACACGACTCCCATTTTACGAAAGCATTTACGTACAGTGCAATATACTACAAAGACTGAGTAATTTGAAACAATGTATTACTGTGTAAACAGGGAGCATCACCCTAGCTATTGGTATTTTCTTACTGGTATCTTCCCGCAAAGAAAATTATTATTCTGTAAACGTTCAAACTAGAAACAAAAATTAACATCACAAGTATTTTCAGTTCACATGATATCACATATTTGAGAATAGGTTCCGTTCACAATGCTAAGTCTGCTTAGGGAATGCATTCTAATACATGTATTACATTGTTTACATTTTGAGCGACTGAGTACCTATAGAGCTGCAGCAAGTGCTCCGTGAACACAATGCACAATACCTGAACGTAATACGTTTTTCGAGTAAGTCTGCAACAAGCGACCTACGCAATTTGTATGCTGCGTTTGAAGGGATTCAAGTTTAGGTTTATTTTATTTATTTCAAAATAAAACTGGCCAATTTTGTCCAACGATCTGTATATCTTGTAGTAAATTTTAATAGGAGGCACTACTGAGATTTTGTGTCAGAGCGCTCCGAGAATAGCGAAGACCTAGTTTTATTTGCATTGGTCGTAGAGGTCAGTGCAGTATGCTGAACTATGTAGCTCATGACATGTGTAAAGATACCACATCGTTGCGCGTTCGAAGCCCGTTGAACAAGGAAAAACAAAACAGCAAAGCACGGAATGAACGGAATGAAAAACCAGACGCGCTGTATGTTAGGCTTAATGTAATTACCTCGATGAACAATAATGTGTTTAACTAAACGTACATGTGACCTGCATAGAATCTTCTAATTTTAGTCGTCATCAATTATTTGATCACTTTACAATTTTTTGTACCTAATATGTACTAAAAGTTATCCCATGACCATTTATTGTTATTTTATAATAACTTTTCAAACGCCGACTTTGAAACTAAATAAATAACAATGGACCGAGTTAACAGAACAAGTTTGCAAGTTGGTCAGCGAAAAAATTCAGGGCGCCCTCGCCGACGTTTCAAAAAGTCGAGAAACTAGCGCGTGTACGATAACAGTCCTGCTGCTCGCAATCTCTAACTTTAGTTTGTTCTAGTATCCGCAGCTCACGTAAACTGGCAGTTCAAGTGTCTTCATTAGCCCAAATGTTGTAACCTCAGATGTTGATCTTACAACTCCAAACAAACTTCCCTAATGTTATTTGCCCCGCTATAACATTATAAATGTTTATTATGCCCTTTAACGCGTTTATGTAAACATTCGGATTACCGTAACGTAGTCTCACCCCTCGCAAGCAAGTCGCGAGTCATCATTAAGATATAATCTACTCAACTCTTGAAAATGCCAAGGTGAAGTGACTTACAAACGGAAGCAGTCCTCGAAGTTCGCTCGGAGGAGGGGCGCCCACTGGTGTCCTTCATGTGACTCAGCAAGGCGTTGAAGAAATTGTATAGCTGTAACAAAATTCTACGTATCAAATAAATGCGTTACACACGTGTCGGGGAAAGTCGGGTTACATCTAATTAATTAACGACCGAGTGAAGGACTGAATGAAAAATGTGCTTACAAAATTCAAGTTGAACATACCTTTATACAATACACAGTTAGATAACAAGATATTATGAAGATGATATGTTCTAAGAAAGGCTAAGGAGGTACCTAAATAAATTAAAAAAATTAAAAAAAAACAAATAAATATCTTTATTTGTTTTTTTTTTCTATTATCTAAAACAGTGGTTCTTAACCGGTGGTCAGCGGACCACTAGTGGTCCCTGGAGGCATTCCAAGTGGTCCGCGAAGCTTCGCGACGATTTTTATCGAATTATAATTGCGAGCGGAGGTTTTCGCATGGACGTATATCGGGTGTGTCGTACCTAGTCCTCCCATTCATGAAAATGTATGTTTGGGCTACATTTTACGTAATTTTGGTTTTGAGTTCTTAAAAAATAATTAAAATTTCGCGCACGCTTCGCTCGCGTATTCAGAAACGGTATGCCCTTATTTTTGCATTTGTCAACAAACAAAAAGTTAAGTACGTTTGGGCTAAATTTTACGTAATATTTGGTTGAAGTCCGATAAAAGTTTCGCGCACGCTTCGCTCGCGTATACAGAAACTATATGCCCTTATTTTGGCATTTGTCAACAAACAAAACGTTAAGTACGTTTGGGCTAAATTTTACGTAATATTCGGTTTAAGTCCGATAAAAATTTCGCGCTCGCTTCGCTCGCGCATTTGGAAACTACATAGACAAGTTTTTCTTTATTTGCATTCGCTTACCTGCACAACTGCCGACATGCGTTTAGCTTTGAGTACAACTGACCCAAAAATTCAGATTTTTTTTTGATAAATAATAAAGAAATGAGTGCTAATTTAGGTAAACCGATGAGGTGGTCTCCGGCAAGACAAACTTTAGTTAAAGTGGTCCCTCATGTCAAAAAGGTTAAGAACCACTGATCTAAAATATAATTTAAAATATACATATTTAACATACTTTTGAATTAAAATTGCCAAAATTGAAATCGATTTTATTTATAACCCTCACTTAAATTGGGGCTTAATTTGGATCGCAACAGTAAACTTCCCTGAACCACAAAGATTTCTATTTTGTTTTGTATTTGCAATAGCACTCAAATCTTCATTAATTAAATGGAATGAGACTTAAAACTCGCTTTTACATCCAAACTAAACAAAGTCTGCACTATTTGTACGAGAAACCGGAAAAGCGGTCCCACTGCAAGCAAAGAGAGACGTGCAAAGTGAATTAAGCTCTTGTAATAATTTAGCGAATAAATGTTCTTGTAGGTACCCATTACGTAAGACCGCAAGCTTAAATGTGATAATAACCGGCAAGGTCACCGTCATTTAGTTTAATTCGAAGCGTCGCCCTAGACATCAAGTCACGGCTTTAGTGCAGTTATTAAAACCCGGCATCGTTAATCACGTTGCTAATGAATTGCAGGTCGCACGTCATTACACTGAGCAGCGCTGAACTTTAAACACCAAAGTTTCATAAGGGCGATCGACACCGTTATTAATTTCCTATTATGATAAACCAAACTTTTTAGGACGTTATTCAATTAATTTAGATAATTGAAGGTTAATGAGGTTTGTTCCAAATATGTCGGTCTTCGAGGAATTATCCAGCAGCAGAATACGATATTAATAAACTAATTCGGTACTTACTGTTCAAGTGTTATCAGCTCTAAAAGGTAAGATAAAATTGGTTAGTCGAAAAAAGAGTTGAATTATTTGGAAAATATCCAATATAAACATTCAACCAGTTTATTGAATGGCCATGCGTACAATGCGTACGTTATTGCGCATTCGCGTGAATGGTTCATAATCATATAGGTGCCGCCGCTGCACCGGCTGACGCGCTCAACCGAGCCACCTCTGTCTCGGCTTCATATACACAACCTTCACTTAAGAGACTATTAACCCCAATGGGATAATTCTATCGTTAGTTAGAGCACCCATAAAATTTGAATAATTACATCATATATATTGAAAATTGAGGTTATGAAACGACGTCAGGCTTAAGCAGGTTAAGCTCTTAACCCGTCCTTTAACTGATTACATACCCGCAACGCTAACCGTGCTATATTCAATTCCCAAATGAAACATAAAATTACTTTCCTTATAACGACGCTTCCTCTTTGTTGGTTTCCATTTAGCTCATAAAAAGAGCCAAATTCTGTGACAAAATAGAGCAAATTTTTTCAGAGCCCTATAGTGGAGATAAGAAAAATACCGACGAGACCGAGGAAATATAATAATATGGTAATGTGGTTTGTCCGTGCGTGGCTTTGTTCACTGAAACCGAATGATCGCACTGAAATGTTCAGTGAACACATTGAGTCAATGGAAGCGACGCCTCTTCGCCTCGAGGTAGATTGCTTCTCTCGTCTCAGACTTAATTTAATATGTCATCGACGATAAATTTACGCGGAGGGAATATAATCGAGTGCTGTGCATTTTTCATACTGTTAAGTCGAGATAATCTTATAAGGCTAAACAAGTAAGTACGTGAACGAAACGAGACTCGGAAGGTATGCAGTAATGGAGCGAAAAGCACAACATTTTCAGATTAACATTTTACAAAGTTGGTCTACCAGCAACGATAAAGTGCGTTAATCGCCTTAAAGTGTAATTAAATTCCTTTATCTATTTAATTATAAATCACGGATAACGAACGCTTCTTAGCCGAGCTTTCCGATATTGTTTGTAATTTTAATATATTTGGAGATACTTACTTAATTGTGAGGGTGCAGTCGGAAGGAAGAATGCTTTAACGTAATTTAACGTTAAATTAGTTATTCAAAACGGTTCCAGTTTTGTTACAAAATGAAGTTGTCAAGCGTCTGCTACTGAAATACTGGTGCTACCTAGATTAGTAATTACGTTGTTCTCGACATAGCTGTTGTGAACAAGAGACAGAAACGTTTTCTAGACATTTAGTCACGTTCCTTCCTGGTCTAGGAACAATATTTAATTAAAAATATACTTGGGAAGCTGTTGAAGATGCAAGTTGAATTTTGCAAATCAGTTGTAGAAACAGCGCGTAAGCGCGTTAAGTAATGGATAGGGAACATTTAACATGCGACGTTTATGTTAAAATATAAACACGTCTTGTAATCCGATCAAGGATGAAATATAACATGCACTCAATAAAACTTTATTTTAAATCGTCAGATATGTTCTGTTTCTTGGCGTTTAAATATAATTTTAAGATCACAGTGGTACTTGCTCTTGGGAATCGCTCAAAAGTAATAAATTATAGTGCTCACATCAGAAATTCTCGCACGCTAAGTACTAGATAAACTTTTCAAAGTTTGAATAAAGTTTTCTTTGACATTAGAGGACTTTGAAATACTATTGCTTATTGTTTCTTCACACTAATTTCTGTTACAAATTTTCAGTATTATTTTAATAATCTTCGTCATGTTCTATAGCAAGTTATGTACTAGATAAGCCATAAACCATGTTTATATTATTTTTATTAAATTGTATTTTAATAAATACCTGTTTCTGGTCTGCTTCAAAATAAAATTCACTTTAAAGCTCTCAGTTAAAACGCTCTTCTCAGTCGAAATTGTTATGATTTGTTTGAGCTGTTATGATTAGAAAGGTCACGACACGCGCAGCTTTAATGCTACATTACATTATTTATTGGAAAGTTTATTACTGTATAAGTTTCTAAACTTATTCATAGAGGTATTACGCGGAATCAAACAACTACGGCAGTCAGATCCCTCTCAGTAGGGATAAGTAATCTATTTGTATCTCAGAAAGGGTTTCACATTGCTCAGAATACGAAATTGAATTTATAGATTGCTCACCTTTACTTGGTCTTGTTCCCCAGCATATTCAATGTTCTGGAATATTGTCCACGTGTAGCGCCTCCGCACCTCCATCCGCGCCAGGTATCGCCGGTACCACTGCTGGATCAAGATAGCCGCCTTCATCGCTGAAACAATGCCTTACCGTCAATACTTCACACTCCAATAAACAAACTTCTATCTTCGAAATTTTCTTTTAACCTTAAATAACCTTGGAGTTTTATCGGGCGAGATAAGCTCAGGGAATCAGAATGTAATTTAACTGAGCGGAGAAAAATCGGATTTGAGATTGCCACTAAAACACTTAGAAGAAAAAGGGAAAACAATGAAATTGTCAAAATTCGATTGCAAAAACTGATTCAGCGAATGTTTCATGAGCACTATATCTAACCTTATATACGAAATATTGTTAAGCTTTTATTGAACCACAAAAATAAAACGAAATCCTATCACGATGTTATTGAAGAAAACTTGTGAGTACATACAATATATTCAATAGCAATAAAATGAACCATTTACAATATCAATGAAGGGTTCATAAGGAAAACTATAGGTAAGTAAACAGAATATCTGAATGTTGGCTGTTTGTAATTTTTATTTATTTACTTAACATTCTCATTGGTAGGTGAAGGTATTATAAATTCAATATTTCTGAAACGTGTTCACCAAATAACGGTAACATAACAGAATGCAATACATGTGAGAATATATAACAAAACACTGGTTGTTAAGGAAAACCTGCTTCGCAAATTGATTCCTGAGGCATGCGTGGGAAAATTAGCAGCCGATAGATATTTCTTGGCATTTTTTCACACTACACATTATGATACCAGGGCAAATAAGTATAGTATATTAGAGTTATCCCTGGTTCCCTAAAGGTTATAGCTATTCTAAAAAAATCAATATACCACCAGATATTCTGCTCTAGCAAAAATAATTAAGTTTAACTTCGCTGGTCTATAAACATTTCAGTTCCACCTAGGTCAAGTAATAGAGTAACTTAATTGCAGTTGGTTCACCTTCCAAAGTAGGTTATACTACAACAATCTATCAAATGTAATAGGCGTAGATCAAGACTACATATTCAGATCTACCTATGTACACCTACGTCGCTGTAAGCTTTATGTCGCTCTTTTGATAGAATGTGTATCTATAAAACTACAACAGATTGAGGCTTTATTGTCTTTTCCTATTTGATAAACACAGCAATCGATAAACATTGACAAATTGAATAAAAGCTATCCAGCTAATATAAGTTAGTCATGCAAGTACAACTTGTTCCAAATAAGTTTATCAGTGAGCGAGCGGCGCGCAACAAAACATAATTAACTCTATCAACCAGTTCCCAAACTAAGTACGACAAAGGCATGAACTAATAACTACGTAAGCCACTTAGATATCAATACTTTTGTACTGAAATTGGATGTCCTTTTGAAATCGAATCCCTCATCTTTTGAATTGTATTGATCTGCTAATTACAATCTGCATACGATGTTCGTGTTGTTGTAGGCTAACGTTGGTGGCCATTAGTTTTATCTGATGGTCCATTTACAACAGATACCAATGTGCTGCGAAGAGTTAAAACCCGAGTTATTGTTCGCAGCCCCAGTTACCTACTGATGATGTTTAGGTTGATGATGTACATAAATTATATAACACTGTTATGTTAAGTTTTATGAACCGCTGCCTTTATTGCAGATTAGTATACTCATGATACCGAATGCTTAGAGATATTCAATTTAATATGAAAGATAAATGCTTAGATGCGTCGCTATTCAGAAGCACCAATAGTTAATCTAAGGATTAACTGTCACAATCTACATATCTTAACAAACAAACTTGATATAAAGCTCGCTTAAATTAAACCCTCATCCCAAATGTAATTCGCGTTAAGACGGCTTACTAATCAGTTCTCAGCATGTGTGTATTTGGATATATTTTACACATATTGCTCCGAGTGAGGTATGCCGCCCACTACGGTGTCAACCGTCATCTTGGCGAACAGCCGCACATAATATACGATATTCTGACTTGCAAATTTACAAACCCAATATCCATCGCATTTTTATCGTCGAAGCTCGCATCGAATTGAGCTTATTCAATGTCGTTATTACAACCTAAACATATGTTAGGCATCATTATAAATAGGTTATTCCGAACTCCTCTCAGGTAAATAACCATAAATCGCATATCTGAGCAAGAAGTTTATCTTTAAGAACCCTTTTAAGGGAGATGTGTGTAGATCAAAAATGCGCACACTCGTACAATGAATGAGAGGTATTAGTAGAGCCCGCATGAAGCTATCGCTGAGTAAGTGGTCGTTGTGCCAGAGTGCTACATACATCCCTACGACACTAATGTTCACTAAGAGATGGGGTCGGGCAAACTAGTTTATCTACCGACAATACATTAAGTAGTAAAATGAAAGTATGACTTGGTACAGTTTAGTAAGAAGAAGCTGAAGAAGATATATGTACGTGGAAGAGCAACGTAGAGCATGAAATCTTTAAGTTACTTAGAAGTTATTTAGTTTTAACAGAGCAGGTATCGTGAATTATATAAGCAGCTACAATTACAAATTCAGGTTGATTGGCAAATTATAAGTAGAAAATAGTAAGTATTACCACTGTATTACAATTCGTCTTAACACTAACTTTAGAGAAAAGCATTTTTAATCAACTGCAATAAAACACAAAGTTCTCGATTCTATTGTGTCTGTTTTCAAATGCAATAAAATTATATAGATATCACTTCAATATAAAACTTATTTTAGATCTATGTCACATTAAATTATCCTCTTCCATGCACGATCGCTTCAGGAATATAAATAGGTCAAAGATTAATAATTGATCACCGCGATGAATTATTATTGCTTAGGTCAGAGTATTGATTCAACAAAAATAAGAGTAAACTGTGAATAAATTAGATAGGACTGTAATCAATCAAATTATAAATAATGAAATATTAACGTCATGTCTTATTTATTCTCAACGATAAATCAATGTTATTTCATACACGAATCGATTTATTACAATAACGTAAATTAAGTTTTAAATCCTTCAGGGTGACTTCTATGTAGGTGCAATGTAAGTAATCTTGTAAGGGATAATACTATTAAAATATTGCAAATGACCCGTGAATACTTATCTCGTGATTACTAGTCTCTGTAGGCCATTTGTTCTATAATATGTAGGTTTCTACCAACAAACACTGTTTGCATTCTAATTAAATGTTTGGCACCTAATTAATTCATTTGTATAGCAAGACTTCATAATGCTTCTCTGTCGATTCAAAAGACTAATTGGTTCTCAAGCGGTTCACAATTTACACCAATACAAATAGAATCGGGTTTAATCTAGATTACCCCTATTGTTAGCTATCAATTAAACTAAACAAACCACATAAACATCTGTGTCCACATTAGCACAAACGCAATGAAGGTCAATAGATATCACTATTTCGCTCTCGCTGATAAATTGAGCTAAAAGTAATTTAAACAACTGCCAATCATATTGACAGTTTTGAAAAAATACAACAAAAAAGATTTCGATTTCGTCTGCGTCGAAACAGATTTGTAAATTTTTGTATGTACTTTAGTGCAGTAGAAAGTTTGACAGTAAAAAAAAGATTCTAGTAATCGTAGTTTTATTTTTTCAAAGGCCATTTAAGCTATCTAATTTCAACAAATAATAAAAGTTTACAACTGCGTGAAATGAATCTGCAGCCATTTTAGATAATGGAATAAAACCGCTTTAGTCGACAAAGCATATTCCCAAGTTTATCAGTGATCTCAGCAAGCAGCATCCATAAATGCCACGCCAATATCTTATATCCAAAATTAACTAACTTCCGAAAACAAATATTAACTTAATATGAGGGATGCTGCGGAATCCGATACTAGAGTAAACAATTAAAGTACGAGGGAATCTAAAGCCGAGGAAAGAGAATATTGATTATTCAGATAATGTAGTAAAACGCTGATAAAGATAGAAAAAAACGTCTTATGTAAAGCTCCGGGTCGGCGGTAAAGAAACGTAATAAACAAAGTTGGCACCACTTTAAATTGGAGTGTTCTAGATAACGTAATTAACGTAACTAATGCTATCAAACCATGAAAGTGCTTTTCTAAAGTTTAGTCGTACTCCACTCTATAACCGGCTATCGGCTGACAGGACTAGCGTAAACGTTAACATGTAGGTCAATACTCAACGTGTATGTAAAATATATGTGCGGTATCTCGTATCATTAGCTTGCAACTTGTAAACCGTGACATTGACGCCGGAAAATTAGCCAATTAACTGCAGTTTGCATTTATACTTGATATGGTGCAAAAACTGTATCAACAAAGGTAAATGGTCCTACTTTTATTACACTGCTACTAATATGACAGAATATTATTATCAAAACACGGCCTTGAAGTCTAGTCAGATTATAATTCTCTCAATTCTGGCTTATTTCATTGAATATCCACCTCCACAGTTAACTAAGCCTAGCATAACAATAACATAAACGCCTCCACGATATAAGAAGGCCTATTTATTTTCGGGTATGAAAAGTAGGCTTATGATTTCTGCTAACCCAAAGAGCTACGTAAAGCGATATTGCAAAGAGTTTTCCCCAGTCTTGAATGGTCGGGATACAATTTAGCATTTGTCATGTTCAACCCTTTCAGGCTTATGTAACACAATAAGTTTGTAAAAGCAATCCACCACAGTCAATATACCTACATCTATAGGACTCATTACTAGGCTAGGATAGATTAGTAGTACCTACTACTCTCGACGCCAGATAAGCTTGCCAACACTCTGTTTAACTAAACAGCCATTATGTACAAAGCTATTAAACAATGTACTTCAGATGAATCTTGTTGCTGTTGCCAGATGTTACCTATGTGGTTAACTTTTAAATATTTACATAAACTTGTATTGTTACTACAGAAAGTTTCAGATTTCAATACCTATATATACTGTAATGTGCAGTTTGAATTTCATGCTGTACAGATTACCTAGATAGCTTACATTCTATTAAAAATGTGTGGATGATGTCAAAAACTTAAGATTAGAGTGAGATAGACTAAAATTGAGATAAAACCTCTCTATCCAATTCAGTTCCACGAAGGCATAGTTTGCCTGTCATAGAACCCCTTTGTAATACAACATATTATAGTAGGTACATTGTACGATACTAAAAACAAAATAAATGTTTTAAAAATAACACAAGCATAACGTGACCGCGGCTAACAGTACCTTGCAAGGGATCCAATAACCCCTTTTGTTTGTCTATGTTATAGACGTCCTATAAATGTAGTGCGGTTATGCACACAACTGAAACCTTAACTTGTCCGACGCCTGAGCCCTTTGTTGTTTATTAATTGGTAAGACTGAGATCCAATTTACGTTAGTCAACCTTGCGACGAAGCGTACGCTTACGTGTGCTCTAAACAAATCTTGTAAATAAATATGCGCTGTAAACACAAATAACGTATTTCACAATGCTTTCAAGAACTTTGACCCCATGTTTGAATGTACATATACCGGTAATTGTACCTACACCCCTCTTTTAAAATTCATCTTCATTTGTTTATTCCGGCATTCATTTGTATTTTATAAACATAGCAAACACAAGGTAGTCGTATGTGGGTTTCAGTACAATCAAATATTCTATGAGCCGTAAAACCATGCGATAGGAAAAGTTTTAAAAACATAAGGGCCGTATTCTGTTTCAAGATCTTACTTATTCAATGACCGTAAAGCTGAACGTGCGGGTAAAAAGGGATCTGAGCGAAAATAGCCTTATTTTCCACTCTTTGCAAAGTCGAGACGTGAATATGTTTACTTCACAAAGTTTTACATCTATATATTATATTATGTATGATGTCAAACAATGTATCACTCTCAAAATTCATACAAATGGATATTTGTTGACAAACACAACTTTCACTTTTTATTTTAGTGTTATAGTAATGTGTATGAACTTGGGGTATCGTAATAAAACATTACTCGCATACAAAGATACGGGTATCAAAAAATATATTTTTACTTACTTCTCTCCGCCTTAGTCATGCTGACGTCATCTCGCCTCCAAAATCTAAGAAATGGAGCGAGAGCTTTGATGGTGCATTCGCCATTGAGAACTCTCTTCCCAAGCCGCTTCGGAACCTCTTGTTCTATCTCGGAGCTCCTGCAAGACGACGAGTCGTCTCCTTGGGAGCGAGGTCGCCGACCTCCGCGGAAATTGACGCAGCCACATCCTTCAGCGAGAGAAAACATTGTGGGACTCTTGTCCTTTCTGTAATTTTTCTTATCTTTCCGCTGGCGCGTACATCTTGGTGCTTTCGGTCGCGACTTAGGAATGGTGGCGAGAATTTCCTTCACGATTGAAAATAACACACGTTAACATCCAGCCCAGTCAACGACTGGTGAATCTGAAACAAAAGAAAATAATTGTAGTTATAGTTGACAAATGCACACTTACCTACATTCAACAGACTCATCATAAGGTACATATTTATCGCGAAAGAAATTCAAAGGAATTAAGTTCCTACAGCAAAATGAATAAATATCTAAATCATTCAAAATTACGGTAAATCACTACATTAAGACTATTGCTAAACACCATCATTCTTATTTAGTTGCAAAATCAAAACGAAATGTTCTTACAGAATTCATGTTTGCTTATTTTGAAGGAGAGTTCTATATTCAAAATTGTTTTTTTTTTTTATTCATAGACAAAGCGCGGTAAAAGAAAATAGGTAGTTTTTTATGTCATAAATTCACATTATTTAAAATCCTAATAAATTTTTTTCGTGAGTATAAAACGAATGTGCAAATATTAGTAAGTAAGTTATAATTTTTTCATAGGAACAAATATCCTAAAAACCGCCGTTTGTATATCAAATGTGGATAATAATATGCCAAATCGGCGTCTATGCTTCTGTACGCTACTTATATCTCCTTATTTATATGAAACTGATCATTACAGCATCTTTTAAGTGTAGATTATGATGCTCGAAGCTCTATAAAACTTAAGTTTACGCCGAAAAATAATTATCATAATTAATTAGCACTCGGACAAATTCATGTGTATCATTTTGTTCTGGTTTATGTAGGACCGACGTACGAGACCGTAATTATTTATGTAAACGCTGTAATTAAACACCTATGTTAATAAAATATAAGTAATTAGGGCCCGACGCGTTACTCGTAATAAATTGTCCTTTTAAAGGCCTACTTAAACTTTCGACATTCGTACTTTGAAACGAACAAGAGTTAGTTTATATAGGACCCTATGTAAACGGTTCTTCGTTAAACTTAAATTTTGAAACATTTTTCTGTATTATTCTGAACCCATGCTGGATGTGGTTTGCATGAAACCCTTTTTTTGTTTAAATCGTAATAATCTGTCTATTTACGCAGTTAGGTAAGCAATGTAAAAAAAAACAGGCTCGCAAACCACAAAAAAAACAATAAGCCATTAGAGCAATTACAAAATATATTTAAGAAAATAAATATGTATCTATTCCTACGGACACCTTACATATATTTAGAGCTCTGTCCATTTCGAACAAGAAGTCGAATAAAAGATTTCTATTCTTCCGCTCAATTTGTCATCGGCTAAAAGGAAGTTAAACGTCAAAACAAAGGAACTTCGGATATAAAAGTCGAAATCATTCAAAATATGAAGCCCGGGAAGACAAAACATTTCCAAAATTTATTGAAGTCTTGGGAAATTCACTTAGTTTATTGTGAACGACTCGAAGGAACTTTAGAATGGTATAGGTCAGTCATAAGCACAATGGGTGGCACTTGATTAATGGTCTGTAGAATACCAGCGTTCCAACCAGTAGCTTATATTCACACTATATTACTCAACAACTTTCGTGGATAATAAAGCCAGTTCTTACGGAACCGTAAGATCCTATAAAAATATTCTTGTAAAGGTTTGGTATAGGTATCACAGTTATCAAATACTAGCCGTTTTCCCGCGGTTTCACTACCGTCCCGTGGGAGCTACTGTCCGTACCGAGATATAATATATGTTACTCGGGAAAATCGTAGTTTTCCATCTATGAAAGATTTTTTTAAATCGGTTCAATAGTATCGAAGCATTTAGAGTACAAACAAAAAAATGTTTCCTCTTTTTTATATTAGTACCTATAGAAGATTAGGATAAAAGTGATGCAAGCTGCTACTTGTATTTTTTAATATGGATAACTAAAGCGAGAAACAAAACCAATCTATCCTCCATCACACTCATAATTAACGAAAATTAATGTTCATTCAAATTCAATTTCCGTTACCAGTGATTGTAAAATGAATGCTACAACCTACAATGCAAAATTAAATGTTCTGTAAAAATTGCAATATTTTCACGAAAGGCTTCCATATCTAGACACACGGCAGTGTGTCCGCAAAGTTCGAGCAAAAAAAAGCGACACACCGGCCGTGGGTTAAATTACACGAACCATTTCGGGCCAAATTCGACCCCCCTATAACTCAAAATCAATTTTATTTACGCATATCAAATTTCTAGTATCTGCTGAGACCCCCTCACTTATCTAAAATACAAAATTTCATTAATATACCTATTGTAGGTCTTGAGATATTGACGTCAGAAAATCGCTATTTTTACTATACACTCACTGACTGACTGACTCACTCACTCATCAAAAACCTAGACCACTTCCAATGGTCGTATTGACTTGAAATTTGGCATGGAGCTAGGTCTTTATGTCAAGGTCAAGGGAAAAATCTGAAAATGGCCAAGTGTGAGTCAGTTTCAAAATAATGAAGGTGTTATATACCCGGTGTAAATTTATACCCCTAAGGAACTAAAACGAACTTTTATGTATATTTATATAATATATCTTCGAATGGTCGTACCGATCTGAAATTCGTTACAAAGGTTTGTATTTAGTCACAGTAAAGTAAAAATCTGAAAACGGCCAAGTGTGAGTCACTTTCGAAAATAACGAATGTGTAACTTTGATCCACGAACATAATATATGATAACATGTCATAAGAAGTATAGTGCATATTCAAAAATCTGAAAGAGAGTATAAATGAGACATTTCCGTAACTAACTTAATCATAAGAAAAAAATAAAATAAACAACCTTACAAAAATAAATTAAATCCCATCCAAAACAAAACTGTGAAAGGCTGCCAAGTTCGATAATATGGGAATGCTTCGCCTATAAAAGAAGTGAGATCTGAATAAGTACCAAGTTCCATACACATACCTCAGTTAAAAATAGTTACTTTTTAATGATGTTACTTGGCAAGTTTTAATAGAAAATTATATACTTGATTCATTGCGTTTAGTAGGTTTATAACAAGGTGTGTGTAACTATTTTTAACTGAGGTATGTGCATGGAACTTGGTACTTATTCAGATCTCACTTCTTTTATAGGCGAAGCATTCCCATATTATCGAACTTGGCAGCCTTTCACATTTTTGTTTTGGGTGGGATTATGTATACTTATCTAAACCAGCGAATTTTCGTAAGGCTTTGTCAAACACTGATGAGTTTTTTTGTCTGTTTGGTCATCTAAACTACAAACTAGCCATGTGACGTCTGCACAAAAAATGCAGCGTTTATAACGTCTTATAAATCAATTGCAGTCAATTAATATCGCTATCCTAAGTAAGAATATAATTTTATTGCAATTTAATACCAAGGCTGTAAAAGTTGATAACCGCATCATTCCATGTGGCGACGTGCTAATCAAATAATGGCTGCTTTATAGGCTGAGCGTCAACGTTGCTCATAAAACTCCCAAAAATGGGCCAATCACAAAAAAGGTTGCTCTTCGTATTGGCTTTATTTGTGACTGCCGGTTTGAATGTCGGTCATGAGCCAGATTTACCTACTTTTATTTCCCTCGAGTTTTATCTTATGTGATCCCTTACCTTTGTTTCGTCCTTTTGCTACATTTTTCTACTAATAACCAAATATGTAGTACTTCATAAAACGAATGATGCTGAAATGTGAATAATGTATTTTTCATTTTGATCAGAGCAATAAATTCTACATGATAGATAGATACGCTGATGTGTTACATAGTGAAGTAATAAATCTACACTTTTATTTGAAACAGAAATTTAGTACATTGCTTTATACAATGAATCGCTTTCAGAATGAAAATAGGCTTCGCCTTGCCTTTATTGCACAAAATTGCAATAATGTTGTAGGTACGCGGTCGGCATTGCAGTGGAGCGCTTACGGTTTCAATGCATACATGAACTTTATTACATCAACAATGAAATACTTTAGTAACATAATTACTATATTTCGTATCTTTAGCAAAATATTGTTTATTTTCCTAATAAAATAATTATTTTAAACAACTTTTTCGTATTATAGTAAACCTCATTTTACTTTTCAGTTATTATTTTCATAAGTTCACTCAATAGCCTTGATTTTTAAACTCTTGATACAAGTAATCTTGTTACACAAGGGTGGGATAACAAATATATAGAAGCGACATGAATATAAAGTTAATAAGGTTTTCAGAGCCCATATCGCACGTCAACAAATGAAATTGAAACGGGTCAACTCATACCACACTCCGCCGTGAATGTTCTATCATGAAAATGGGATTATATCATTAAGAACAATCTGTATCCCGTGGTTTTACTCGGATACAAAAGAAAGAGAATATTCATAATTTGCCCGCATAAATGGATCTTTCTGCGCGAAGTTATCTGTATAGGTATTTTTTTTTTACCAAAATATTTTTTGCAGTCTATATGCAATGATTATACAATAGCTACAAATTGATTAAAAAATAAAAATCCTTAACAAAGTCAAGACAAAATAAACCAATTTTTCAGTTGAAATTAAAAAAACCTGCGCGCCGACTAATTAGCTATGTGAAATATGAGAAACCTTAAATAGGATAATATTTTAACGTTAATTAACGTGATGTGACGTATCGTTTTATTAACGGCAAGTACGAAAGCTTAATTATAATGTCTGTCTGCCACGTCTACAGGGACTAACATGATTTAGTCAGCTTTCTCATTAAACCATCTCACGCACCGAAAAGCAAATAGAGCCACCCTTGTTCCCAACATAAAACGTAGCAAACGATTGTGACGTGCTCCGCAATCAAAATTACTTGATATACAATACCCACGTAAATTCAGTTTTTCACTGAATCGAGTGAAACACTAAGATAGCGATATTACTCACGGGCTTTTTGACTTGAGCGAAAGATCGAGTAAGGTAGTTAGAATCATAAATGAGGCACACTTTTTCACCGCGCCTGATACAAAAGATTAGGCGATGTATGGTATGTACCACAATAGGGCGAGAGAGCATTCTGGGCTATAACAATAAATCTCCACCCACGATTCTACATTTTATGAAAAAGTTGATTATTCGCCGTCGGATTTTGGTCGCTTTTCTGCCTGTTATATTAATCCCGGCTTTTGCCAGGATACGCAGCTTCCGGATTTTTGTACAGTGTGGAAATAAGTTTAGCTTGGATTAAAAAAAACACATTGACATTCAACTGAACATCGAGTCCAAACTAGTTACTAGAGATAAGATATCTGCACCTAGTTTGTCAAAATTTATGTGATCTCAACTGATCATAGATTGGTATAATTTCCTCTTAAATGAAATTAACCAATGAAACGTGGCGTCGCGTCGTCACTACTGAAACTCATAATATTGAAATGCGACCATTGCATCGTTCTCGGTAATAATAAAATAGTAAAAAGGTCGTTCTTGTAGGAAATGAACCTAAACAATTCTAACGACTGCACTTTTACGAAACTATTTTATTTACACTTAACAGTTTTTTCTTACATTCACTAATAAAAATGGCAATGACAAGCAAACGGACGTGGTAAGCTTTTGATTACTACACAATCGGCACCTCATATAACTTCCGGAAATTTACCAATATACCATTGCTTTTCATAGATAATGAGGATCTAACTTCTAACGTAGAAGCACTTACCTAAACCTAATTAAATTATTTGAAGTTAATAAATTACCTACTGTTTTATGCATATTAAAAAATGAAACTACGTGTACCTCATAATAATGTTCTGCATGATGTCGTGCCAATTCAACGATCTGTATATTCTTTATTGAAATTCCAATAAACAAATGAAATATGACAATCACTTGTGTTCTTAAAAGTTAATGATTCGCGTTTGTTTGTGACCTACTATAACGTAACTCATTGGCAGTATATAGAGGAGACCATCACCTCTTTATTTAAATAACAGCTAACCAAGTCCCCGTATAATTGTGCACCATAAAGCGAAATGACCACTCGTAAACGGGACTAAAATATCCTCGGTGACCGCTGTGTTGGCATGTCACAATAATGCACAAGTTACTTCCCACAAACTGGAATTAAGTAACTGTAGGTATACTCAACTACATCCGGGGATTCGGGCGTAGTCACAAAATACCTCGGCGAGCCGTAACTTGCCTGTCTGGAATAAAGTGGTGAATTTGGGTGACGTCAAGGAAACGATCGCTTAAACCCGTGCTGCCGCTATGTCCTTATACATATAAAAGTGTCAGGGTTACACTAAAAGCCGGGCTAAGGTCAGGTAGAATTATGTGCCGAAGAATACTTCAGTTTTTGGTAGATAAACCAAATGTCGCATTCACGACTCTGTTCCAAAAACTCTATAACTAGACCGAACTTCTTTGACTTGAATAGTTTTTACGCACAAAAGTTATTTTATTGCGGGACACTTTTATGGACTCTTTCAAACTCGTAGTTTTGGTTGAATTATCTTCAAAGAAATCCATTAACGAAGCTCCTAACACATACTGCTGCTGAAAACATTTGACACCACTGGGCAGGTCGCCAACTTATATTATTTTCATTAAATAAATAATTACTGCAAGAATAAGAATATTTTCATAACATTCGAATGCGGTTGACACTGCACTGAAAAAAGTTTTGAGTAACAAATAACAAACAATTGAGTAACCTGTTACATAAAAATAGTGACTACATAACTATAGTTCTTATTAGACAAATTCAGTTTTGTTATTAGAGATCTGTTATTAGTAGCTCGACAAAAATGATAACTTCTTAACAAATTTATTATTCACGTTGTACCAAAGTGTTCTAGAATAAATAACTTAATATGTGTATTATAAAACAAAAGTGTTATGTAAAAATAGCCACGTTTTATTGTTAGCGCGTACAAATCCGTTTGGTTAAAACTTGATCATGGGTTTGGTATAGTTCAGTTATTAGTAACATCACTATAATATTATTGTAACCAAACTATTTTGTTATTTGTAACTGAACTTTTCGGTTAAAAGTAACATAACTTTTTAGTTAGAGTGACTGCTCCGATCAGCCCGCGAAATTCAAATTTTATTACGTTTTTTTTTAAATTTGCTGGCCAGTGCTAGGTTGTATGTTGATTAAAATATTGTTCGCGATTGTAAGACGTATGTAGTTACAGAACTAATAATCATCAAAAGCATCAGTACAATCCTCCAAGTTCTAAAAGGTCTAGCAATGACTTTGACCTTGAAAAAATCTTTTTTGCTAGACCTTTTAGAACTTGGAGGATTGTACTGATGCTTTTGATGATTATTAGTTCTGTAACTACATACGTCTTACAATCGTGAACAATATTTTAATCAACATACAACCTAGCACTGGCCAGCAAATTGCAAAAAACGTAAGAAAATTTGAATTTCGCGGGCTACCCTGTAGCATCAGCCTGAAGTGTTTTTTTTTTCTTGTAGATTTTCATTTACCTACCTATAAGAAGTTTTAGCAAGATATATCCTGCCCCAAATCTTACCTACTATGGTATTCATTTCGGTTACAAACTTGAGATAGAATAAGAAAAACAAATTTGTTTTTTACAATTATATTTATTTATTAAGTATCAAATCAATTCATTTTAGTAGGAACTTATAATTAATTCAGACAAAGAGCTAGCACACTATACTAGCCAAACCTAGCTACATACACTATAATAGTATTTAAAATTCGATCATTTCCATTTTTCATCAGGTAATGTCTGTACAACTGGCAAATCTTCCACTGTATACAGCATTATTTGGTTGTTTGAGTCCGGAGTAGTATTAGTACACTGAAATATAAAATAATATCCTGATCAAACTCTAACATGGTTTTATATGACGACCACTGTCCGAGACAGTGACAGGGACTGATGGCTGAACATGCCTTCCAAAGCACAGGATAACCTATTGGACAGACAACAACCCTGGATTTGGTTCGGCCTGCATTATCCTAATCAAACTGGGAACAACTTCACAAAATGACTTTCATGCTCTAAGTATTTTCCATGGGATTCAATTCCACAACCTCTGGATCAGGTGCCAAAGCCCCAAACCACTAGACCACAGAGACAGTAATGAAATTAAAAAGTAATCATTACTAACATACATACATGAATTATAACATATATAAATGTTTTTATTAAATATTTTAATGTTAACTAGCAAATGTCACGCGATTTCACCCGTGTAGTTCCCGTTCCCGTACTATGGAGATAAACTATAGCCTATGTTACTCACGGTAAATGTAGCTTTCTAATTATAAAAGGATTTTTGAAATTGGTGCAGTAGTTTTTGAGTTTATTCATTACAAACATACACACACACACAAACAGAAATACAAATCTTTTCGCTTTATAATATTAGTGTAGATTTAAATGACTAATTAAGTATTAATTACACTGGTCAACAAATTATTATTATTTTTTTGGTGCAAAGGTGAAATATACAATTTCTTGTAGAATATTTCATACGTAATCGAAGTCCAGAACATAAAGTTGCACTAGCACGTAGGGATTTAGAGATATACCCCTCCTAAAGTACCAAAAACGCGTTTTTTTAATGAAATTTGATGTAATTTTTTGGGGACAGTAGAATTTTCTAGTAATTTCTAACTAAAGCATTATATAGTACTACTTTCCCCGCATTAACCCCATTTTATTTTATATTTTTGCAAGTTTGCTTTCTCAATATATAACATGTTATATCTAAAGTGGAGTTTTTTCATACTAACAGGCCAAATAAAATATAGGGAAGATCGAACTATCGTAGCTGTATACATATTTCATGAAAATTTAAACTCTTATCGTTCGAAATAAAAATGAATTTCAATCGGGAAGACTAGTACTATATAATGCTATAGATAGAAACTAAAAAACAGTTTTGCTGTCCTTCAAAAAAATCGTTAAAAAACGCGTTTTTGGTACTCTAGGAGGGGTATATCTCTAAATCCCTGCGTGCTAGTGCAACTTTATGTTCTGGACTTCGATTACGTATCAAATAATCTATAAGAAATGATATATTTCAGCTTTGCACCAAAAATGCTGTTGACCAGTGTTATTGTTATTATTACTTACAGTGTTCTCAAAAGCATTTGACATTATATTGGTCAAAAGTTTGATTTGTGTCGTCAGCTTAGCCCGGTGTCCATTGGCACTAAGTCTTTCAAGTCAGCCTCTGACAACATTTGGAGAGTCTCCACATCAATGGATTCTTCTGAAATAATATGGATAAGTTTAGTCTTTTTATCTCCGCACTAAGTCAGTTAGTCAGCTTGTTTACTAGTACCACGGGACTTTTCTTAATAAAAATAAGAGTTGGTTGGGAGAGGACAGGCCCTAGGTTATGTAGGTGCGGGGGTCAGTGGTTCATCTTTGGGTGTGGTAGGTAGGCATCATACACTAGGAAAGCAAAAGACCTGCATAAATAGTCAAACAATAGCTCATAACAGTCCATTGCTGAACATAGCTGCGGGTGTGGTGCCATACCACAAACCATGCGGCACCTTCTATGTTGTCCACTATGCCCCGACAGCTGCATAGTGGATGACCTTTATAACGCTACTGACAATGCCGTATGCGTAGCGAAATATTGGGCCTCCAAAATTTAAGTTGCCATCGACTCGCCAAGAAGAAGATTGCTGAACATATATGCGTTCTCCAATACTGCAGAGTACTGTCATAATCTCCATGTTTGGAAGAAAACGCTGCTACCCTGCCGTTTCCTGGCCTACGAAGGTACCTATTAGGCGGTAAACCTTGACATCAGTCGCCTTGTGCGACACCCTGATGTGTAGTAGTATGGTGCTTGCTTTTCTACTTTTCGGCAAAGTAGCACTACGCATCAGAAGAATGCAAAAGTGCATCTAACGGGAAATGCCCTGTTTAAAATAGTGATTTAACGAATGAAACACTACCTATTGTCCTAATTATGTAAGAAATAGAAGTGAAAAACACTCACCCAAAAATTTTGGAATGTAAGCTTCCAATCCCCAAGACCGCAGATAGTCCGAGATCGTTTTCTCTGCCGCCTCGTCTACCGGCGGCGGCTCCATTCTTGAAATCTTCTTGACGTTGCTTGATGATATATGATTCATGCATAAAATCGAAAACGCCGGCTTTCCCGCTCGCCATAAACGATGCACATTGCACAACAGACACACATCCACTACCTAGACGTACACTCGCCTCGCAAGTACCTACTCGCAACGCAACACGAGAAGAACAGGTTTCTACAGGTTACTTCCGTGACCGTGTCTGATGCAACCAAAACGTTTTGTTATGCGCAGCATAACTTTATTCACCACCTATTATATTGCTGTATTATTGATAACCAAAAATATTCTAAAACCAACATAATCAATATTAGTTGATCACAGCCAAATTTTTTGTTTATTTTTAGTAACTTTGCAAAACAAATCTCAACAATACTATTTAGCTGGTAACAAACTAATATAGCAGACTTGAAAAACAGCAACTATTCGTTAAAAAAATAGTTTTAGTTGGGTCAACTGTAAAGTCACAAGTGTGTAGAGTATAGCAAAACATATTATGTTGCAAAGTGCCGAAACCGAATTTTGTATTGGATAACATAAAATTTTGTAGCTTATAACCAACTCAAATAACAAAAATATTTTTGTAAAATGCAACAGAAGCAGTTGATCAATACGTAAATGAAATTCGTTTGTCTTTTATCAAGGTTTGGTTATTTGTGAATTAACTCAACTAGTTTTGTAAAATACTTTTTTCAGTGTGGCAGTTTCAAGTACTAAACAGAGGGATCCGATCGATAGCACTAACGAAGTCCTCTTACAACTGATCCCAGTAGTGATTTAATGGGGTAAAAGCATAAAGCTATTATATAAAAAACGGAGACAAGATAATGTACAGTAAATGTAAGGGATAACCTAATAAAAGAGTCATAATAGGCGATAAAAGCGAGTCCTCTGAAGTGACCGAACCTCAAAAATGAACTATTTCACATTTAAGTGCGATCATATCAAATCCATATAATGTACTTAAGGGACCTTAGATAGAATAATATCCAAGATATTAGATAGATAATGGTAGAATAGAATAAATGCTGAATAAAACCGTAGTCGATATATCGATGATTAAAATTAAACAAGAAAACGGCAAAGAAAATGGAGATCATGAAACCGTAGGCCTTTAAACCAAGATTAATTGCGACAGGCAAAAAATTTGAACAAAAAGTCATAGCAAGTTACAACTCGACAAACAGGCATTATTCTTCAGAGACAGGCAGCAAACTCCAGTAATAGGTACTTGTTCTGATAGTTATATATTTTGGTCATCAAACATCCAGTAATCCGCACAGCTTACTTTTTCATGTAATCGATGTGCCAGACATTACAAGCAGATAAAATATGATCCGATACAAACGATCACCGGCGAATAATATCACAAAAGGTAATTGTTTTCCATTCATATGCCTGCCTACCTGTTCGTATTTATTCCGGTACCACATTTTCATTTCCATTAGCTACTTATTAATTTATTGGCACTCAATACCGACGGATATTAGTCACGTATAAACTATTTGACTGTAATACCATTACGTCGTTTGAAAAGGAAATTAGTGAAATACCTAAATAAATATTGATTGATGCTTGCGTTGATGATTTATTGTATTAGCGTTTAGTAAAAATCATTTCTATGCCAATGTGACGTAAGACATACCTGCTCGGCTACAGAGTACTTATAGTGATTAACCTCTTGTATTTGGTTTAAATGGTACTCTAAATCCTCATAAACATCACAGGTACCCTTGTAAAATGTGTGCTGTCGACAAGTGTCCGCAATCAATCATATTATGAAAACAGTCTCAGTTGGTTACACACGTACTTAAGTCGAATATACCGAACAAAGGTACGATGTAATGTTTAACTAGTGCTAATATTAGTGTTACCAAAATAATCCCATTCAAGAACAGTGTAATGATTCATGTAATCATTGCCAATGTTACTTAGTAGTCATATCCCGTTGAATGAAAATAAATCCAACACGAAGGTATTTACATTCATGAAACATTGGGCAATGTTAATGCAATACAGCACTTATGTTACCATTCTCAAAATGTGGCAGTGTAAGTTTGCATCGGCATAATCAATTTCAAATCCATTAGTTATGATACTTCAGATACAAAAATGAATTCACACGTGTATCACAAGTAAACCTTGAGCAAATAATATTGATCAGTCATCTCGACAGGTATCAGTCATCCAAGAACCACGAATTCGACGCCTACAAAATATTTGAATAATAGTTTGATGTAAAATGTTGGCAGTTGATATCAAACAACAGATCACGGTACTTCCGCGTATATCGCATGTTTATATCACGCAAATTCCCCCATTTTTTTCCAAAGCTCCAGTGTACTGAATGCTGAATGCTGAATGCGTACACAAAGATGTGGGTGTGCGTTACGCTACACCGCAGCTTTTATGAAACATTTTATCACAATCATCATTTATCTTCAGTACATGTCTCGTTGGAGAACAGTAGAAGATGGCGCGATATCTGTGTTATGAAACGTTCCGATATTTATCTGCAGCAATAAAAATATATCTTCTATATTTATATCGACATTGACTCCTGTGATTGGTTCAGAGGAAACTGGGGGGAACTACGCAGAACTCTGAGCTACGATAAAGCTTCCTTACACTAGTTGGTATACCTTCATCTAATGTTAAAACAAACAAATTTTCCGTGTTCGCGCTGCAAACCCATTATTATTGTTGGCTTGCATCGTTACAAATTCACGTATTCATCACTCGAGTGCATCTGGATCATGTAACAGTGTGTTATAGCAGATGGAGTCATTATGGATAATAATTTCATACATCGAATAGTGCAGTTTTATGATCACTAAAATGGCATGCAAAAGTTACTGACATGACCTCACATGATGATCAGTATCATAATTACGACAATCTACAAAACAATTAACATACATATGTATGTATGAATATGCCTTTATATTTGAATACCGTCCAAAAATACAGCTTTAACTCAATTGCTATAATTGTTAGTCCTTGTATTGTGTTAGGTCGGGTCAGTAAACGTGACAGAAAAACAAGAGGGCTTATGTTGTGCGTTTGTATGGGCGTGTATAAATAGAAACAGTCACGTTCTGTGGTGTGAGTGTGTGCGTAAGCTCGGTGAGCTGGTTAACACGAGCGTGCACTCGCGATCACTGCAGTTGTGATACTTCATAAACATCATTATTGTCACGGAATAGTAGGACCACGGAGGAGAAAAGACTAGCGGAGATGCCCTAACGAAAAATCTCCTAACAAAGCAGCGCGCCAAAATTCGGGTGAGCGGGGGACGAGGAACGTTACTGTCTCCACCCGTGCTCCACCCTTTTACGCCTTTTATGGGAAGCCGCCCATTTTTTGTAAATCCATCTAGCGTGGAATAGGATGATTAAAATCTAACCCTAAACTAACATCGACCACTAGTGACATACTCAAAAGTAAAGTAAATATTCAAAATTAATAATTCTTTTAAAATAGTAATTCAATTAGAAAGTTTAAAGAAGCATTCATTTGAAATAAACGTAGAAAAAGAGAGAGATAAAAAAGTTAGAAAATTAATTGTTATATAAGTATTATCTTGTGCAGAGAACTTGCCCCACAACAATTTATTTACTCCTCCAGAAATGAAATAGGTATCTAGGAACCATTAAAAGGAGACTCGATGAAAAATCATTTTTATTCACCACGGGTCTAAAATACCCCCATGGTGTAATTTAAGTATCAACTTAGGGCATTGTGTTAGTTCGTCTACTAGCCACTATGGCATCACAAGCACGAAAATTCGTTCTATTTGTTCTAGAACCGTGCTGCGATGACTGTAGTTATTTTCGATGTTGCCACATTACGAAATTCACCAAGAAAAATGGGAATTAAAAGTAGGTAAAGGGACAGTGTTTATCAAATTAGAGTTTTCACAACTGTATCATAACGGCGCATCCACTAAATAAGTAGCAGACTTTATGTGAGTCGGATGTTGCTCTGAGTAAAGGTACATTCAAAAAGTATGTACGGCAAGAGAGATATACCTATGTAAAACATTGCTGATCTATTCTAATATTATAAAGAGGAAAACTTTGTTTGTTTGTTTGGTTGTAATGGATAAACTCAAAAACTACTGGACCGATTTTAAATATTCTTTCACCATTAGAAAGCTATATTATATGCAAGTAACATAGGCTATATTTTATCCCGGTGCGGGCAGTAGCTCCCACGGTACGCGGGTGAAACCGCGGGAAAACGGCTAGTGATGAATATAAATAAATCTACATAGTTAGAGTTATGATTAATTTTAAGATAATTGCAGCTTTTTTAAATAAGATCTTTTTTAAGAATGGGTGATTGCATTTTCGATGTCTGGTAGCACTTAATTTTGTAACGGGTCTCTCTGTCTTGATGAACACAATTTTACTTCAAATATACGTAAGTCGACTACTTACCGAAAGATGGTGTTTTTATAATATTAAATTTTCATGATAATATATCATATGTTTTGGTTTGTAAATAATCTATAAAAAACTTGTAGGATGCAAGGAAAAATGAAGCTGCTTTTTAAGGCAAAAATTGGTACCAATAATATACATTGATACAAGATTGATACGAAAATAATACAAATTCACTTAGAGGTTCTAGAAATGCAGCTATTCGACGACAGATGTCTCTAGCAAAAAATATGTTTTAAAGCTAAAATATTACTTACACGTGAAATGTTATCCTATGGTATGTTTGAGTTTGGATCCTGAGCAATTTCTACAATTAATGATAGCGCATTTCATCGTTTTAATCGAGTAACAAATAAAATCTGTTGAAATTGTGGTAAAAATACAACCATGACAAGATGTCAGTTTGATGTAAAGGACGGTATATGGGCGGTGTCCAGCCACGCCTGCCGTGACGTAGTCGTGACGTATTTGACCTACCTGAAGGCGCGTGACCTACCTGCGTTAGGGCATCTCCGCTAGTCTTTTCTCCTTCGTGAGTAGGACCGTCTGTCATGATGATAATTAACTGATTATCACACGAGAGAAGCATAAAGTATGTAGAGCCACTATTCACATTAACACAAATAAAAGTGAAATTACACACCTACCTCAATACAGATACTCTCATCCACTGTATAGGTGTAGTTACAAATAACGATGACTTCGCAATATACAGTAAACAATATGCGTGACGCCATGTTTAATAAATTATTTTATGAAAGCTATAACTGTACCTAAAGGTATGTTTCAGTATCCCAAACCAACCGTAAAGATTGTGTAACAAAAAATATTTTCCCGCGACAAATGATATATTTGCTACGAAATTCGAGTAGGTGGTAATAGCAATATCCCCCCCTGGGTAGAACTGTAAGTACACACTCATATAAAAACAAACTATTCGAGTGAAAAATCAATAGAAAACTGAATTCATATTTGGGATTCAATTTGATTTGCATCTGTGTGATTGTATAATTTCAATACATTGTTTACAGTATTTCAATTTAAGCCCATTCATACGGCTATAAGCTACATATTAATAACACGTATAAACCATCAATCAAGGTTTACTAACTTCGCAAAGTTTAATGCACGATATACATAATATTAAGATATTCGCTGTGGCCAAGTTTCGAATAATGTCCAATCTAAATTCAAATCGTGTGGAGTTATTATAACACTGCTATAGTAGGTGTTAGCGTAGCACCGAATGAAATTATCACGGACATGAAAATGCACTATCGCTTAACTGGACACGGTTGTGCCGTATTCATAGACGCTAATGCAAGCGACTATAGATACGGCCTGCTCCTAGCTAATAATTATGTAGGTTTATAAACGCAGGTGGTAGTAGTATCTATTTGTATTTTGCATGATCGATGGTAAATAATGTAACGCCAACGTTATGCCTACGCTTTTTGTGCTTTTTTCAGAGGCTTTGTAGACACCTCTTCTAAATCTACTTTTACTAAAAATAACAAGATACCTACTAAACGATAAAAATATGAAAAATAGACAAACAAATGAAGCGTAAAAGCTTTCCAGCATCGTAAAATAAGTTCTTGATTCATCATAGCCATAAAATAACTAAAATAAATATAAAATAATTAATAACTGTTATGCCAAATCGCAATTAAACTCGACAAAAATAATATTTTCGGGTGCGTCATCTGTCTGCTTGTCAATGTGCTGACATAAAATATTATAACGTCCATCCTTCTGTCATTGCTGTTTCCATGAACGAAATAATACATAGTTTAGTTTCTTACCATTCGATCATCACTCTATATTTATCAATGACTGATATTTTATTATCTTTTACTGCTGAGAACTGCTGGAGTGCTCCCATTACTTTCAGTTAGGAAATGTTCCAATTTATGGTTATCTTGTATTCAATTTATTACAAGTATATGTATGTACTTTATATTTATAAAACTGCAAAAAGACATGCTGAAAATAAAAAATGTACTCTGTAGGTACATACAAGAACTTAAATTATGTATATTATGTATATAATAATTATAATATATATGTTTTATGATAAAACCCTCGTATAACTCAATAATCGTATAAAATTAATCCAAATCCTTCGACGGAGTTCATGCATGATTTCTATATAGCATGTTAGAAATTCAAATCCACATCAAAGTTCGGCTGACGTTTGTTAAACTTGAAGCTAGGAAGTTAAACTACAGCCGACTTCGTATTCCGCAAACTTTAGCTTATTCTTAAAGGAGCACGAAACGTAACGTGCCTTTACATAATCAGGACTGTATTTACTCAATTTGAGAATAAAAGTATTTTTGAGAGAACAACAACAATACATAAAGCTGTACAACAAAGTTATACTGCTAGTGTACAGATAGGTTGTGGTGATAAAATTTAAGACGCACTCTCAGATAATGGCTATTGTCATAGTTTAAAATGACAACATTAACAATAGAAACATCATTCGGTCGAGGGTTAGGTAAGACCAACGTCGTTGTATTTAGGCGGCCGACGTGCCCTATTAGGGAAAGTGAGCGCAAACTGAAAGCTACCGAAATGGCAATTAATCATCTCTTAATATGTCGGTTCAAGCCAATTACAAGATTTATAATACAGCTTCATTCTCCTTAGAATTAATTAATAGACGCATTAATTACTCGTTTGCATAAATACAAGGACCGACAATAAATCATTTAATTTTTAGGCCAACATAATTACTTGGAAAACTGATATTTTTGTACTAGATAATTTTAATAAACGGGAAATGAGAACTGTTGGAAGCAAGAAAGCAGGAAACGCTTGGATATCGAATTATTCCTGCGTTGCCTAAGGATGAAAGGAAAAGAAACAACATTATTTGCTTTTTAGTTATATTTTACAAACACGATAGAACATTAAGCATTACGATTTAGGATCAATTATCCAATAGAAGAAATAATACCTGTGGTAGTAAAGCCATTTCTATATAAGTAAAAGATTTTATTGATTATGAATAATTTTATTTAGTTGAATTAATTTTAAAGTTATCTACTAGCTAGTAAAGTAAAATAACTGTCAATTTCGCAAGATACCTACTTCGTGCTTAATGGTAGAATCGGGCTTCAAAGCTACAATCAAAAAATCTTTAATGAAATACAAACCGCCAAAATACTTTCGCAATGTACAATGGTTCAGTTTTTATTTTACTGGATGGTTTCCAAACGTGGAGCAAAAATGTGTTAACAATGTTTTAAATCAACTATGTCGAGCTGCATCTTAATTTATTGAATGCAATGAAATTGTCTGAGACAGGGATTACAGATATAACTCAGTTCTATCAAATATGCAAATTGCAAAAAGCTTATCTCGAAGTACGCCCTTTTCATTTAATAATTAGATCGTTTACATGTTGATTCGGGGATTTAACCCAATATCCCTATAAGTAAGAGTAGGTAAACTGAAGGGACAGAGTACGCGACCTTCAAACCGCGCTGATGTTTACATAAGGTACGACGACACACCTTGCTATAACATTAATTTGTACTGCTCCAAGTCGTATCACACCAACTTGAGACTCGGTTCAAGTATAAGTAAGTTACGCGTAAGTAACTGAACCATGAGTGAGTTCTGCCACTTTGCTGCTCCCCGCCAGACAAAAGAGCTAAAAGCTTGTACTTAATCAAATCAACACCTACTTTGTGAAATCAATTTATAATTCTCCAATTAGAGTACGGAAGTGGTGTAAATCAAATTTTACAGAATATTTTATAATACCCACCGAGGAAATAGCCGTTATTTCACTAGAGACCAATTTACATATTCATCACTTTGTTAGGATAAAGGAATGAAATAAAACAAGCAGACTTTCTGAACTGGCACAATTTTCATAATTAGACGGATATAAAGCAGATGACTTAGCGAAAGAAAACAGGTAACCAACAAAAGTTCAGGTAACAATACATTTTTGAAGCACATTCATTATTCCACCTCCCATATACAGTTAAGCATTTAAGGATTACAGAGGTCGCGCCGACGTATACACAGAATACATTTGAGAAATCTTAGGTGAACTCAAACCTAAGGGAATTCCGCATCAGGACTTGAGCCCAAAAGAATTTATCATGTAGGTAAACACCAACATAGCTCACTGGGCGAAATCGACTCACATTTATTCTCATTTTCCTCAAAGTTATTTTAAATCAAGCATTTGTATTTGACTTTCTGGTATTTCTTTCAGAGCATTGTAAAATACAATGTAAAAGTACCAATGCAACTTTTCTAAGTTTGTACGTACTTTCTAAGTATATCTTAGACACCATTGACTGTGTTTCGGATGGCACGTTAAACAGTAGGTCCCGGCTGCCATTAAACATCCTTGGCAGTCGTTACGGGTAGTCAGAAGCCAGTAAGTCTGACACCAGTCTAACCAAGGGGTATCGGGTTGCCTGGGTAACCGGGTTGAGGAGGTCAGATAGGCAGTCGCTTCTTGTAAAGCACTGGTACTCAGCTGAATCCGGTTAGACTGGAAGCCGACCCCAACATAGTTGGGAAAAGGCTCGGAGGATGATGATGTTTTGTAAAACAAGGCTGAAATTCTGACCCTAATTTAAATTGATGGCGTGGATTCGAAGAAAATTTGGTACACTGGGAACGTGGATTATCGTCATAAAATTGTTTCTAATTTGCCTAAATAAAACAAATTGTTCATTAGTATAAAGCCGGTGCCATATTCACATGTTAGGAAACATTATTTTTATATTGTTCTCGGATTTTAGGTTTCACTAGGTTTCAATTATAATTTTCGTTGAAATTAAAATTAAATCATTCGTTTAGTTAACCCACACCATTGACAAAACGTGCTCACTTGAAGAGGAATTAATTAGATATTCGAGATATCATTTTTTAGGTCAATACACTTGACCAGACCTCTTCATCAACTTTCGGTAAACCCACGATTCAATTGTAGCTTTGCGGATTTTCTGATTTTTAAAACGTTTGACGTGCTTTCATATGCCACGACAGTCATGTAGGTACTAGAATATCTATGTATATAGTACCTATCATCGGTAAAGTCTCCCATGGACAAACTTAGCCGAGCTGAAGGATTCATTGTTATACTTCCCACGGAAATCTAAAAACACGCACCGAATTACGTTGTGATCTTGTTTAATCACTTACAATTTTAATAATAACGTTTAAAAAAAACCCTTTTCAGAGAGATCTTTTGAATATGTGGCACGAATATCGACACATTTTTTTAAACCACTACTGCGGTCCTGACTTTTTCAATTCAGCGAATCTAGCGCTTTGCATCCACTGAATATGCAGGAGCGATCTAACTGGCTGTCTACGGCGGTGTACCGTCGTTGTGTGCGTGAACTCTTTGTACCGGAGCTGTACCGTGATACCGTTGTCATTAAATATTCAGTAACATGTGTTCAACTATAACATTACTTATTAATTCAGTTCTCTCCCTTTTCTATCAGAAAATTATGCCGGTCATCCTTAGATACCGACCTTGTATCTCAAGAGCAAACTTGAAGCTGCGCAAGATATATTAACATTAGACCTAATAATTTACTCTAAAAATTTATGGAGTCGTGAGATTACATGCACGCTACGCTAGCTCGTTTCTATTTTCTTTCTTCGAAGCGTGTCTACTTTAAGTACACTATAAACTGATATCTAAAATTAGTTCGAGAATGTATATTTCTCATTCAGCTGATTTGAATAAGCAAGTCACAAAACTTCTGAAGCGATTGTTTGAAGTGCCAATACATCAAAGAATGATATGTGTTACATACCATGCTTCGTGAAAGATGTCTTGAATTTGCTTAAAACTGCTGTGTTACAAAAGCCCTCTACGTAACAAAAAAGGTGATTTCATTGATGTCATTAAAATAAATTTTCAATATTCGGGGGTATCCTGGCCCCAGTCAGTTTTTCCCCACTTTATACGACTTAGAAACTTAGTCTGCAGTAATGTTTATAAATCACCTGTGCTGTGGCCAAAGTTTGTTAATTTATGTCCTTACGCGTAACCCCTCTGGAAGCAACATCAATTGTAAACTTTAACGTTTTTCTACTTATTTTTGGAAGCTAACCTTGTTGAGGTCTGCCAGGATTTAAGATTGAGTCTTTGGATTGTTAAAAAAAAAATAAACAATTTTGCTTGAGGTGGGATATGTATGTCGATGACTTTATCAAACTCACGAATATTGTAATGAAATACTTGTACATTTTTGGGAAATTGAATTTGGCATGTCATCAAATAAGAAGTATAAGTAAATCAAATATTAACTGCTTGAATTACCTACAATTTAGGACCTTGTCCGTTCCCCTACCCTGCGACAGTTTCTAACATAATGTCGATTTTAAATGTGTTTTACTAATAAATAACATGAACATTAATTATAAAATATTAAGCCTTAATTTAGATGTTTTGTTTAAAATTATCTGTCAAAAATAGCCTTTGTTAATTGTGTGAAGTATTTTCTCTTGAGTTATAACATTGCCTTGCATAAAGATAAGAATGTGAATGTCTTTTAAAACTATTTACATAGAGACAAATGTGTCGCTCAAAAACTTATATTTATCTTTAAATAAAACTTGAGCCAGATCTTTTAGAAAAATAAATTCTAGTTTTAAATTCTTAAAACTAAAAGTTAGATCCTTTCTCTAGTATCCAATGTCACAAGAAGCCTGATGTCAGCCGTATCTGTTTGCCGTGAGTTGAACCAAGTTAGCAACTTAGCAGAGTATAATGTTTGGCGACAATATGCTTGCGCGGACCATTAAATGTGAATTCATTTGCGACACAAACAAATATACCCGGACTTTTTTTACTCGGCTGTGCCCGGGCAGTAACAAAATCTATAGTGTTTTTACCTGTGCCATTGAAGTTTGAGTCAAGTAGGTACTCACATAAGGTAAACATGTAAACAGCAATATTACCTATATTTAAAATGTAAGTTGGTAAATCTGTTACTAATAGTGTTATCGACTTCCACAGGATGTGGTAAACACCTATGGCTACATACCTACGTCGCAACAACAAAATTGTCGGGACCTAAACCGCAGTTTGCACGACCGTGTATTTGTGTTGAGACATGAACTGGACACTTTTTATTTATCAGTCTTCTAGGCGTTATTTACCTATATGTTACATGAAAAGGGGTGATGAGGATATATGTGTGTTACTCATATGACTCGCTAATAATATGAGCTTTTTACTGTTTCAAATCGGTGTGTTTGAAACCCAGTAAAACATTTATTATTTTGAAGAGCAAATGGGCTATTAAAGGCCAAATGAAAACTATTCGTCTCGGGTATAGAACCTATTCTAGTCACATAAGTTATTGTATAATAAACGATATTTGCAGCAAAATATGACAGATTTACTATTATATCTTAGAGATAGCCGGCTAATAACATCGCTGTTATGTGCGCACCATGTGTGAGCAGCAGGCGGAGTTTGAACGCGATCATAATCATACAAAAGTTGTTCCTCCCTTTATTAAATAACTATTTGTTAGCCGTGGTATTGCCCGGCTAACCGGGTTGAGGAAGTCAGATAGGCAGTCGCTCCTTATAAAAAACATTTCTGCTCAGCTGCGTTCGGTTAGACTGGAAGTCGACGTCAATATAGTTGGGAAAAGGCTCGGGTGATGATATTTGTTAGCCATGGTTTGACCAGCGTTTTATGAGAATTTTCTGGACACGGTTACATGTAATCCTGTATAAGCAAACTTCAATTCAACCTCTACGCAATCTCAACACCTTCCTGAATCTTGAGAGACGGATGGGAAGATGCACAATAAAATGAACTATATGGATATGTTTTTTTTTTTGTTTAAGATTTAAGCAATGCTTACGAATAATTAAAATATTTACATTAATTATGAATTAGGTTCGGCAATCATATAACTTTGGTTATCTTGCTACGCACAATACGCTAGGCGGATAATAATGTTTTAAAGTACGACTACACACAAAACGGAGAACCGAATTGAGATTCTTCACAGACCGAAGAATTTGCAGAATTAAAACTGAACAAATCCTAAAAAAGTTATTAGGATTCAGGACCGTCTATATCTTAATTGGTTAGATCATTTCTCATGAATGAAGCTTTCGAATTCTCGTCATGCTTGTACCCAATGTCTTTGCCAATGTCATTAAAAGCTAAAAGTTTTTTATGACTCTTACTCATAGTTTAGAATAAATCGTTAAGCACTTTGTTGCATGTTTATTGTGTTAGGTATATTATCGCAAACAGCTAAGTGTATCTAAACACGTAGAAAGAAAAACTGTAAGTGCATAATTTGTATGCAACAGAAAATAAATTGTATTGCTTTGTCCTCGCTCCCAGGTAACAACTAGTGTTTACTTTAATATTCTTAATAAGAAATATTATGATTCTGAAGTATTCTTGATTTGTATATTTCTGCAAATGCATGGTTTATAAATTTAATTATACCAAATAGGTACCTTTGGAGCCCAATTCGATAAAAGTAGATTATAATATACCTTTTATAATCTGTTTTATACCATCCTCAAGTTTTTGTCAGCACTCCGGAATTACACTTCTCAATTAGCAGTCCAATTTGCATATTTAGCTAAGTTACCAAACCAAGTTTTGTTTGAATAAATGAGTTAAACAAGTGAGAACTAACGAATCGAAACGCAGTTGATATAATTTATTTTCACGGTCTGTGTCGAATGAGAACGACGTTTTCCGGTAATTTTCAATAATAACAATGGTAATCGTATATTGAAATTGAGTTTAACTGAAATTATCGTATTGATCAGTCATTTTATATTCGACAGAAGCTCTTTCGAAACCTACAACTCTAAACAAAAAGGAATCATTGAAATCTGTGCAACCATATCGGATTTATGGGTGCACATAAATCAAAAAAAGGTACAGGCGAATTCATATCCTCTCTTTATTTATGTTTTGGGACCTCCGCTTTACCAACTTTTTGAGTTGAACAACATTATGGAGGTGAATCGTATATTGAAAAGATTTTTTGGTATAAACTGTTATTAACAACTGTCAGTTTCAGTAAGAGGTCACCACAGAAGTTATTCCTTTCAGATGTTACGTGTAGGAATCCACTTTCAAGGCTCCATTTCCAAAGAATGTGTGTCATCTATTTGATATCAAGATTGAGTTCATGCCCCTTAATGAAACAATCGCATATGAAATTCTTGTGCCACGATGCTGGGTCCGAACATTTCCCCAATGATTTGGCAACTCGCCCCCGCCTATATTTAAATCGTAATCTCACTGAGTCAACGCTCTCGTCGCTCTAACACCCAAAATAAACGATCCCGCGAATACGACAATATTCGACCGAGTTCTGAATAGCAACAATAACTGGTACAACTTATTGAGCTACTGAAATGCATGTGCAAACTGCATACAATTCCTGAAAAATACCAGCAAAAAAGCTTGTCTTGCCGACGCCTCCATCTTAATGTACTGTATTTCCCGCAGCCAACAGTTCCATACTTCTAATTACCCTGGTAATCCATATTTGTTTAACAATTGATGTCGTCTGTATTAACATTATAATAAAGAAGTGTTGAAACCGATGATATTTCCATTATCACTCGTTATGCTCTCACAATTTCGTACAGTAATTATTTTTCTTTCTCCGGAAACTCACTAAAAATATCATCGCGATGAACAACAATCAAAATCCGCAGACTGTTCGATATACCGCGAGACTCCGCCGCGTCAAATGTGTGGGTGGCGCCGCGCTCTGAAAGAAGCGCACGTTATTACATTATATCTGCTGAGGAAATCCGATTCACTGCAATAGAGATGTATGACAGACAAGATGCAATTTCCTCCTAGCCCCCAGGACATACAATATATCTAAAGTTTCATTACTTTGTGAAAATCATGAATACAAAGAAAACATGATTTTTCTGTAATTTTCTACACATATTTTCCTAAGAAACTCGGAAGAGTGGATTCGTTTTACGCCTATAATAAAGTGGTGTAACATGAAAGACTTTCAGAATTGATAAGAATGTTAATTAATATTCACCCTTCCGCACTGTATACGCACGTTTTCAATATTCTTGTAATCTATCGCAGATTATGTAAGGTTTCTCTTAAACAACCTTGTTAAACAACGTAAGATAGTCCTGTAGCATAAACGACTGTAGGTTTAATACATTTGTATCCAATTAGGATAATTATTTAATTAACGATGTTCTACATGTAGTTGAACTTTACGTAACACACTTGTGCCACTATTTGCCCGGTTAACGGAAACAATTTCGCGCAAACATGAAATGCAAAACTTAATAAAAAACTGTTTGTTTTGGCTAATTTGAATAACCTGAAATAAACGATGCAGTACAAAACAAGCAGGCAACACAATAACACGATTTTAATACAAACATTGTGGAAACATTCACGCAATTTAATGCTTTTATGCAATAGAAAACTCTTGTCGGCCATTCTTTTGTCCAGAGTTGAACAGATATGGGTGATTCTGTTTTATACCTCGTTTTACAGGTGCTTGATTTTTTACGACCTTTTGTTTCAGAGTGAAGATACGAGACTCTTCCAAAGGCGATGTCATGCCAGAGACAATTTTATTCTGTTAACAAAACAGTATGAAGTACTTCAGACATTAGTTCAAATTTTACAGCAGTTGAAGCAATAAAGTAGAGAGTGCTAAAGTTTGAACAATACGTTCGAAACGAAAAGTGTTTTCCTTTCCGTCGAACTGCTCAACTCAATGAAATGCCAAATTGATAGTGGTCGAACTGCGGTTATGAAATTCGTAGTACAAATACAAAGAAACTTTTGCAATGTCTACAGCTGTGGTTCCGAGTGTTTTTTTCAAGTTTACCTTTTGTGCAGTCGATTAGAGTGCATATATCTCCTGGCTTGGTTACGTAAGCGACACGAAGATACACTTCGCACATAATCCATTAATCGTGGAAGCGCGAATCCATCTTCACCTCAGAATCGAACAGTGTATAGAGGTATTACTGATGTGTCACGTGCAAGAGATGTTTTCGTTCAGTAGATTCTACGATTTTCTATTACGTATTCATTGAATTTGCAAACCTACTATTGTATTTTCAAACTCATGCAATTGTAATTAATTTTGATACGTTATTATTTGCGGTTTTGTTGTGAGTGGTACTTATCAAATAAATATTCGAACGCCAAATATTATCTAATAAGGTAGGTAATGTAATACCTACATCGTCCATAGAAGTAAGTATCGTATGTATGTAGAGTTCGGTATTCTTTATCAAAGTCTTCTATATTTTTTTTATCAAGGATGTTTTAATTCTACACGTCATATTAGTTAGGTACAATATTTGGCTGACTTGTGTGACTAATGCTACGGAGCGGTCGCTACATGTAAATTGTAGAAATTGAAGACATACCTAGACGGTTCTAATTTAGTATTCATATGATACCAAACAGGCAGGAAAATGTTATTATTAATTTCGCATTTAACACAGCAACATGCGTCACACGAAAAAGTTCCACAAACCAGTAAACACAATCTTGTTTGTCACAACCACCCCATTAACCAATTCCAAACGCCGTCATTCAAAGAAATGGAGGGACGAACCACGTAGGTACGGTCACGTAACACTATTGATTAGCACTAACTTTCCAGGAATTATAGTGCACTACATGTCAGAAACACTCCAGTTTATGCATTCCTCCACGTTATGACACCCATAAAACTGGAAACCCAGTGTACCATCGCTTACCGCCTTGTGTTTTCGGCATCTATCCCGCCAGTTAACAGCATCATTAAAAACTTTTATTTGTGCGAACAAAATTGTAAAATTTTATCAAGCTGTACGGCAGCCGCATTGTATGTATAACGACTTATTTATTACCGGCCATGACGAGTTAATCCAATTTTAAAGACAGCTGCCTGTAGCACAGACAAAACAATGAACATTTACACATGGGAACAGAAAAACATAACCGCACTTTGTTTTATTCAGCTACAAAATAATAAATATCGTTTCAGTACCAATCTTTAATTTGAAGTTGAAATTATTTTTGTAGTAGCGCACACTAATTGAGAAAACATCTAAATCAATAATGATATTTAAGCTCTTCAATTAAACTTTGCTTATGTCAAATCACTGCTAAAATATTAATGGATATCAAAATATTCATTTTCTTTTCAGTTTCTTGTAAGCTACATTACCCTCTGCTGCGAGTGGGTACAAAGCTAAGCCTTAGAAATCAGTTCACGTCCAATCCCCGCATGTCACTAATGGCCGACACTAACAAGGCAACCTGTCGGCGACACTAAACATGTTAACAAGAGCTCGAAGTATCGAACGGGTTGACAAACAAACGATACACGACTATCAAAACACACAACCGCTCCTTTTACCCAGATTAGTTCGATTATTATGATTAGTACACGGTTTACTGAGTGTATGAAACGATGTTTATGTAAAATAACTATAAAACCTGCATAAATACTTAAGTTACTATATGTATTGACGCCAAGGCAAGGGGTCGTTAGTGGAACCCACTGTTGGCGTTTGCTGCTTAAAACAGGTACGATACAAGAATAGCCTCATTGAGACGAGTCAAAACATTTGTAATCAAATTACAAGACTATTGACTTGAGCGTTATTCATTAACCAGTAAATCATTGCTGGGATTTTTGGCAATAGGCCAACAATAAAAAGCTTCTAACGATAGGCATGGTCATGTCTCAAAGGAAACGCCCTCCCACTAGCTGGTTCTCAATACCATTCGTAGCCAACGTAAATCAGTTCTCTGTTTTCTCAAGTCTTTGAAACACATTTTGAATACACAAGCACTGATTAGCTATATGTACTTAATGGTTCTTGTTATTTTGTAGTAATTAAGCCCGAGTTTTAAGTGCACGTGCAATATGTTATGCCGAGGGCGTAAGTTCAAAGACTGGTTCCAACTTTTATGTTACGAAGTTTGTTGAATACAGAGTACCTGTGCCTTCAGTAGATGTGTAGAGTGCCTACTGTGCTGCAATTTGTAACATATTGTTTGGACTATGTTCAATACATTAGTAGAGCTTACCCGTCGCTATGTTCCAGGGTCGCTACCTTTGGTAGGTACCACATTTTCCCTAAAAATCAACTAAAAAAATAACAAATAAAAAAAAAACTAATTTCGATTTTAAATAATAACTTACAATATAAAAAAAATCTAAGATAATAAATATGCATGTGGAATGTCCATTTTAGCTTTTTTAGTATCTTTACTTTGAAACTTTATCACAAATTCAATTAATTCTTCAGGATTATGCAAAAATCCCTCCTTTTCACATTTTTATAAAACATCTTAAAAATCTGAAAAACACGATTCTTGCAAATACTTATGAATTCAAATAGATTTGGATTTAGGTACTGTAATAATTCGGCTGGATTAATAATACCACGCTATTTTTTAATGTATAAGAAAAGACCAAAAGGCTCCTTTAATAGATCTACGCCCAACAAAGTATCTTTTCACGATTAATGATGAGTTCTAAAGTACATGATTTGTCATCTATTCAAAGCGTTTCGTTATTAATTAAGCAAGTTTTCTAAAAGCTTCTAGGTCAATAACAATGGGATTTGAATTGCAAAAAGTAATAAATACATCGTTTACTTCGTAAAATTAAATTAAAATGTAACAAAGTAATTATTAATTACTTTAATGTCTAGACTCTAGACGATAGCTAGAATGGGGCAAACAAACATGACAATCGATTTTCACGCTTAATTAAAGTACGACGACATTAAAATGTATATTATGTAATGCATTAAAGCTTATATACAATAATAACTCCCAACAACCAGTTATGTGGCTTTGCAGTAGGAGTCATACTGTCAGTTTAGTTTCAATATTTTATTGTTTCTCTGGAAATTGGGAACCGTTATTTTAAAGAAACACTGGTCACTGTAAACTTAATTCCCATATATTAGCCACAGATTACTATGATAAATCATTGCATCTAAACATTTTTCTTGCGGTTTTGATATGAAAAGCAACCTTCATAAAAATGTTTTCTTTGAACGTCTCGACTGTTTCTAAAACTGTTCTCGTTTGTTCATAGCTCAAACGATCCGCCTGTGTTTTCTGTAAATAAATCATTCACAAATCGCACTGAAAGACTAAACAACAGCTCGTCGTATTCAACTGTATGCGACTTACCACCGTTTTCTTTTAATAAGTACCTGCGTATGAATGTAATTTTCATTTGTTTATTAATAGTTACTAGTTACGAATACTTAATAACCAACCATAAGTTAACGAACCTAGACATTAAGTTACATGATTTTTTTATACTAAGTCAAGTAAGCACTTACCTTCTTAATAACTGATCGAGTCATTGAAATTAAAAGCTTTTGCTTTTCTTGATAGTTGTAAAGACATAATCAACGAATAATGAAACATTGATATGATATTATTTCCCTGGGCATTAGAACTTCCCCAGCACCTTTACTACTAGAAGAGGAACGATCCCCGGAGGGCTTATTAAAGCTCGCATCGCGCTTGTCTAGAAACCTATAAAACGTTCACGTCTTGTTGAGAACTTTATACCCTTTTACATCTACTGCCGTTCAACAGCACTTGTGTGTTGTTTCACTCTTTGATCTTCTCGGGAACTTTTCTACAAATGCGTTTATTCTTTGCCAAGAGCCAACCTCAGCAGTCATCACGTTAAGTTTATGTTTATCTATGAACTAGCACTTTAACAACTTTCAGTTAGCTTAAGTTTTGTTTGAAAGTTAATTTTACTCCGTGGTAAGTACGTTTTTTAACGCTCAGTTGCGTCTCAGCTATGCTAAGTATTTCTCGACGATACCTCGTAAATCAACAGTTCAGACAAAATGTTGGGAAAAGGGATTGCTAATCAAGATTTAGGAAAACTCAAGTTTAAGGGGATGAACCTGTTCAAAGGATCATGAAATTTCTTTTTAGACTTTAAATCTTAACACAACTTAATACCATAGTTATAAAGATTATGCGAGACTCTCTCAGTCATAACCCGTAGCCGTTTTACGGTGGTTGCCCTCTTATCTACGGGAACCTCTTAAGAATGAGAGTAAATGGCTAGTTATACACATAAATATTTCTAAAACGTACAGAACCAGTTCGAAAAAAAAATACTCTAATTTACTTCATTATGTATTCTTCTTGCGTGTGTGGCGCTACAGTTAAAGTTCAAATCTACAATTACACTCTAATTATGGTCCACGAACGTCGTTTATTTTTCACGTGAAGTAAGAAACTTGAGCACCATTAAGTCAGTGTTCCGCGGTCCTGTTAGTATCAATGTCAGATTTACGGGTAAACTACAATCGAGCGCCGGAAGACAGCCTCATCAATGTGCTAACGAGATTTTGAACCGAGTTACCTAACGGGCTATGGTTAACTACCCACGGCGTTTCATTTAATGAAAACATAAGCTGGTTACATAGTTTTACAGTACACTTATTGTATAAGTGTAGAACCGACTTGATATCACGTATTGAGCCGCATGATTTGACCAATTGCATTGCATTGCAGTCTTATGTTAAATAATAAGCTGATGTGCGTACATGTCTGTTTGAATAGATTAATGTAGTAATGCAATAAACGCTTTATATTGTCCAGACTTGACCGCTTCGTTTTTATTTATTTTTGCATTTCAACGAGTATTGCTGTTATAAAGTCTGAATAAAATAAATATGCGCCATCAATCTCTTCGTAAGCGATTTACTGAATATATCGAAAAATCGTGTATATTTAATAGAATGCGCACTGAATATTTTTGTCTTGTCTGGACATACATGGTCAGGGTTTCCTTCACAATAGGTAAAACGTAAACTTATTACTCTTTAACTTCTCTGTCTGTCACCAATTAGACAATTGTAATTGAAAACACAGCTGATGATTCACGGAAGTTGTACCTATTAAAATGTTGCCGCTAAATCAGCTAATTATACTATAAATGAGAATAAATATTTAATGGGCTTCCATACAACAAATGTGATTTTTGAACATTTGTAGATAATAGCACGGATCCCTTCGGTTGTGAGTCCGACTCACACATGGCCAGCTTTTTCTCATCGCGTAGTACATGCATACGTTGATGTCATGTATTTACAAAAAGTTACAACCAACCTACTATAGGCAGTCTAATACAGGTTTTTTACGCAGAATCCGACTTTAGATTTCAAAAATGTTCGTGCGCTTGATAATGAAATCCGTGACCAGGTTGTAAAGTAAGGCAAACCATATTTAAATGAAAAAAAGTTCTTAGAAACCCAAAAACACATTTAAAATAAAGTTTCTTCACATTAAAATAACTATAATATAATACATATAATATCGATATATTTATGTGCTTATTGAGAATAGTGAACGAGTGATGAACGGCAAGCTTACCTACTTGACGTAAATGCCACGACCCGTGCTCTTTCGGGGTCAACTGTCAATCGCTTATTAAAATATATCCACTTTTAAACAAAGCCTCAAACCTTGGGTACTAACTCTTCAAAATAGTAATTTGACGAACGATAAACAAATAACTATACCTATTTACTTTCATTTCCAATCATCAATAAGTATCTATACTTTTTCTCATTGATCTACCCAACTTACAGGCTCTTTGGCTGGTGATATTTTCCGACTGTTTTATTATTAATGAATCTTATTTTTTTGCCGCTGCAAGGTAATTTTAGCGACATACCTATAGGTACTCATACTTGCATGACTGAGTTCAAATAGGGTGTCATATGAAATAGTTTGATATGAACATTGCAAAAATATAATTTGTTTGTTATTTTCCGGTTAGGTATAGTTTATATACTTATAATGAAAATTAAATTATTTATAATGATCTTACGTGAGGAACCCTTGGTGTGCGTGTCGGACTCGCACTTGTCCGGATTTTCAGAAGTAGATATGAAAGTTCATGTAGGTATCTCTTAGTCTTTAATAGGTACTTTGTCAAGTAGTAGAAAGTAAAATTGGAAATGAACTACAAGAGGACTTTTCGCTAACTATTGCAGTACGTTATGCCTGCTGCGAAATCTCATTATACGGATAATAAAGTCTCGATCGATCGCCCGGATAACGATCTTTCGCATCGGCACGAACAATATGTGAAAGTCCCATGACGTGTTAATAAGAAGGGGTTTGTATCAGTCAGTATAGTGGAAGCTAGCTTGAATGCCAAGATTGTACCGGTAAAGTTCCTAATACACCATAATGAGGTACCATGTATCTTCGTAAGTACTTAAGGATTAAATAGGGTATAAAATAGGGACCGCAAAATATGATTTCAGTTCTAAACGTCGCCATCAAAATAAACGACATCACCCAACTCGTGTGTCCGTATGTACTCATACCTATAAGAAACAGCCGATGTTTTTGCGTAATGACGTCGTAGCATTCATACCTAAATTCTTTATTTTCCAACCCATTCAAAAATATAAAAGTAGCACAACTTTTTTTCATGGGTTCAGAGTTTGTTCCGAACTAAAAATGTTTGATAGGTAGGCACTTCGGAATGTTACATCGCTTTTATAGTTTAGTTTTGGGAAAATTAGCGTTGGCTGGATTTACAATTCTTTTATCTTCCGATAGATAGCTGAGTAAATTATAATTATTATCTGAACAAGGAAAATAAACTCGATAAAGTTATAAAACGTTCTTTTGGTTAGGGTGTCAACTAATTATAATACCTACCTATGTATTTATTCATATGTACAAAAATAGGAGCAGTTATCTATTATAATAAAATGCAGTAAACGTAAACATATCTGATAACATGACAATGAAATCTTTTTTGTATTACAAGCAATACAATGTAATCTTTGTTATTTTAAACCGACGCATATATAAAGGAAAACGTGTAAAAGGTAAGCGAAAGAATGAAAGGAAAATTAATTATTTAAAAATTAACCATTTAAGCTGATGGTTTCATTTTTAACCTACTTTATATTAACAATTTAAATTAGATAAAAAAAAATAAGACTAATTAGTATACATATATGTCATAAAAGCCAATAAGATATTATTATCTAAAAATCTTTACAAAAAAAAACTTACCTCAAAGTTGCTGCGAAAGTTTAAAAAAAAAAAGAAAATATTTCACCGAAACAGCAATAAATAAAAATGTCCACAAAATAGAATCACATATTCAGGAAAAGTTACATTTACCGCGATGACAAAGTTACCGGGCGCCAACCGTCAGCGCGCTCTGAAGCGACGCTGAAACGACCAGCCGTCGCGCGAGCTGCCAAACGACTAGTATCTCTGCCTCGGCGACGGCCTATACATTTCCAGCATTTTCAGTCAATCTAGACACACAAACTTGAGCCCGGGATCTGTATTTTAATCCAGTATCGTGCATAATTTTATCAATGCTTAGACGATCATAACTTTAAAGCTTAGTTGTAAGCCTTACTTCTATATCACAAATTGTCTTCGTAACTTGTCACTTTAATAGCTTATGATTTAAGTTTCAAATTAATTTCAACTCTATAATTACAGATTTATTCTAATAAACCATAACCTACAACTGGTAAATAAAAGTAGGTACCGTTGTAAGGAGGGCCGTGGAAAGGGAAAATGGTGTGAATCACGTCAACCATCGAAGGTGGACATAAGCTACAAAAATTCGCCTTGACCTTATCTTTTCGTCTCTCACAACTGAAAACGTTGATGAGTATACAAAGTTTTTGTCAAAAATTAATACCTATTCAGGAAAATAAGGACCGCACATTTTGAATACGTTCGTTTAATACCCATCTAAGACTACATAGGTAAATAGAAAAACGATTTTTTGAATGTTGCTGTAGAGACTAAACAATCTAATGAAATAAGAATCTACGATGAAAGCCATAAGTAATTCTGCTTGGAAAGCAAAATTGCAAGAACTCAATTAACGACATCACTAAAGTTTAGAAGCGCTCTGTCATTAATCCTGGGTTGAGTCACATAGATTTTCCTTATTCCATGTAGGAAAACAGAAGCATCAATTAGCCAACGAACTTATAATTAACGGTTGCCTATATAACAAAAAAAAACACAAACCAGTTACCTAATATAATGTACATATTTCTTAAATTAAAATAAAATTACCCAAATCAAGGCGTGATGCGTTGAAATAACTTGTCCAAATTATTCTGAAGAAATGTGAAGCTAGCAATTTATCCTTCCAAACAACTTAACTGATTTCGGATTCTAAGTTATAAACAAGACAAGCTAAATTCAACTAATAAAATCCTTAAGTCTTATTTCTAACAATGTACAAGACAGCATGGTAAGTAATAGAACCTAGTCCAAAAGTAGGTTAGGTAGGCTTTCAGTCTATCCGGATGTAGCTGTGTACCAGTGTTTTACTGGACTCCTTGTGCAGTCACTCCTTGTAAATCTCATCTGACTTCTTCAGGGCTTCTCAACTCAGTTTCTCCCCCATCGCAACCCAATAACCCTACGTAAGACTGGTTGTCACACTTTTTGGCTTCTGACTACACGTAACGACTGCCAACGATGGTCACCCATCCAGGGGCCCACCGCGCCAAACCTTGCTTAACCTTATGATCGATCGATCCGTGCGACTTTGACTTGGCCAAGGGCTCTTCTTCCAAAGAAGTTGTCACAACGCATCGTCCGAAACGAGTCGATACGAATGGTATCAATAACACCCTTATTACGTAGACATAAAGGATTTTTTGACCCTAACTTACGAGGCCGAAGTTTTGCATATTTGATTTGCTGTATACAAACAACACGCTCTGTACGAAGACTTGACTCCAGTTTGCCTTATTTTTGTTTATAAAAAGCACGCAATTATTATGACAAAAGGTTAAAAATGCTAAACCCTATAAAAAGCAAAAAATAACTTTTAACACTACGTAAGTACCAACTAAAGCATGTCAGACTAAACTAAATTTTGTCGTGTCCGGGGACCGCTCTAATTTATTAGCCTAACGTTAGAAGTAATTATATACTACTACATTACATATACTTCTTATAACTTTTTATATAAATTTGTTTATATACGTGTTTTTTTTTATACGAATGTTGTAATTAGGTAGGTATCATTTGATTTATGTAAGTATTTTTAAAGGTAAAAAGCGGTCCCCCGACACGTCAAAATTTAGTTTAGTCTGACATGCTTTAGTTGGTACTTACGTAGTGTTAAAAGTTATTTTTTGCTTTTTATAGGGTTTAGCGTTTTTAACCTTTTGTCATAATAATTGCGTGTTTTTTTTGGGTCGGGGGTTTTTTAAAATTTATAATTTAATTTTATTTCATGCTTTTTGAAGGAGCTCCTTAATTTTTCTTTCTTTCATTTAATTTCTTTTATTTTAAGATGGGGTCGCTATATGCGATCTCGGCCAAAAGAAGCTGTTTAACAATCCTCATGACAAACTGGCTCTGGGAGAATTGCACAGATTGAGAAACAACAAAGATTAACCTTTGGTCATTCGAGATTTTCAGCAAAAATATAAATCGGTTTATCCGTTTCATTCCGGCATTTCAGGGTTTCATCCGCCACATCCCATTTCCAGCATCAGGTTCTCGTCAATCAGAAACATGAAGAGAACTCGTCATGACAAATTTAACGAGCCCAAACTCGATGGGTTTACTAAGAGGCAGTTCAGGGTTACGTCTCCTATCTTCGTGTCCTAACAGCAGACCAGCTCAGTGGTTCCAGAAGACATTAGTATTTCAAATTTCAGATCCCACATATGCTTGCAAGTAAACTGAGCGGGTAACATTCCTATCACACCTAACAAACGAGCTGATGACCTTGAGGACCTGAACCGATTTCCACCAAACATAGCTAAGAACACTCCCGAATGACATTCCTTTCAAACAAAAAAAAACCGCATTACAATCGGATCATCCGTTTGGGAGCTACGATGCCACATACACACACACACACACACCCTCACACACACACACACACACACACACACACAGACACGTCAAACTTATAACACCCCGTCGTTTTTGCGTTTACATTTATTACAATTCTGTTTATTACAATTATGGTTTACATTTTTAATATTAACTAGCTTTCGCCCGCGGTTTCACCCGCGTCCCGTAGCCGGATGGTGACAAAAATACTAAGTACTTGATTTTGAACGTGTTAAGAATTTGCGCTCTTCTCCAAGCCGGTCTGTCTGAACGGGCCCTAATATTCAAACTTCACACTCGGAATGGGTCTAACATAAAGAAGAAATATAAAATAAAGTGAGATAAAATCATGTCTCATATGTCCCGACGAATGTTAACTTCAATCAATCAAGTAAAACATCCAAAAAAATATATATTTTTTTAATTTTCCGCTACCAGTCGCAATCGCAATCTTAACCAGTCGATATTGACACAATACATAAAATTGCACAATTCAATTAATCGTCTATATAGGAACCTCCTTCCGCTGAAATATTTTTAACATCGGATCTGAAGATGTGACCAACGAAAAATCCTTCTGCTTGAGCATGTTAGGGTTAAAAATGTTCACCATCGTCGTCCATGATTAGTATAATATCCGATATTATACAAAATTTAATATATTATAATTACACGAGCTCCGTGTGCGTGCTCATAAAGAAAGATTCTTATTACACAAAGACATGGCAACACAGCCCGAAGGCGAAAAGACTGGTGCCTAGGACATAATAAAAAAAAAAACAAAAAAATGGATTGTATTGCTTTGGAGGTTCTTGTTTCGATAAAATTTTCTCATATTTTTTGTTTCCATAGATTCGTAGACTTTAACATTCAGTAACAAATACTAAAGTAAATATTTGAGGTCATCGATCGAAGTAGGTGAAGGTATTGTTTTTTAACATTTTCCGAGTGATCGTCTAATTCAACTGCTTGACAACCAGTTGGCGACAGAAGTCGCTGGGATGTTTTTAGAAACCAAGTGTACTCTATAAACATCAACAAGCATTTTGAACAAAAGCGCTGGCGCTCAATTTTTTGAAGTTCGCAACAAATCGTAAACCACGGCGTCGAAAAAAACTGAAGAATCTGCCCATCTGGAAGCAGATAACCGCTATAAGGTTAGTAAAGACCATTGGTAAAGACTTATGTTTGTTTATGCATGCTTATGTTAAACTCCATAATATCGATTGGGGTAATATTATGTAAATCACTTAAAGAAGGGTAATTGGTTCAAAACTAGAAATTCTAGAGGTTGTGACAACAATGTTATGAAACAGTTAGATCACAAGGTAAAGTTGTCATAATCAAATTCACACAGTTGCTTTAATGTTATTATTTTGTTGCTATAAATGACCTCGCATCAAATGTTACCAAGAGATAGCAGAAGATGAATTTGAATTCATAAAGGTCATAACCTTAATTCTACATATTTATACTAATTAGAATTCCAACTTCCACACAGATGCCAGCAGCTAGTTTTGGATCACTGTCACAGCTTCCTGGAACGGGAGACTGTGGCATTAAGGATGTATGGAATCACAACTTGCATGAAGAATTTCAAATAATAAGACAAGTGAGTATTACTATCAATGTGAAGAATCATATGAACCTAGTAAATTAGTAACTTATTATTACGAGAACCACAACTTGTACTGGAATTTTAAATAACCAAGAGATATGTATAATCTTTAGGTTGTCCAAAAGTACCATTGGGTGGCAATGGACACAGAATTTCCTGGAGTGGTTGCTCGACCTATTGGAGAATTCAGATCCACGGCTGATTACCAGTATCAATTGCTTAGGTAATTTTTTATGCATTATGTTTTTACTTACTGGTTTCTGGGTGATCATAGCAGTGGCGGATTTACAAATTTGCCGCTAGTAGGCCATTCAATTTTTGCCGCCCCTAATGATTGTGAACTTAATGATATTTCTGTCAGTTACTAGATTATTTTTGCAACCCGCTATGTACCGAAGAGTTTAATGTTGACCTAACAAGTTTATCTGACAGCGACTTTAAAGCGTAAAACCTCTGTAACTTTTAAACGGCTCAATTGATTTTCATGAAACTCGCCTGTAAAACACCTGTAATACAAAAAAAAAACTAAATTAAAATCGGTTCATTCGTTCGGGTAGGTACTATATCAGAGGCGCACCCATCGGGTGGCACCCCCCCAAAAAAACGACACAATATAATCACGGACTAAAATTGTAATTGAAGTACTTAAAAATTGTGTAGAAATCATTCATGGTGCTTTTTGCTAGGTTTAACATAAAGAAACCGGAGTCATACCACTGCAAAGTTATAAAGCGCTAACTAGTTTTATAGAAACCAGTGTCAAGTAAAAAAGCCGCGAGCGCAGCGAGCGCAAAATTTTTAAGATTTAGAACAGTAAAGTACCAAAACGAGTTTATAAAACCGGCCTAAAGTGAAAAAGTCGCGAGCGTAGCGAGCGCCAAATTTTTTGAGTTTTGAGGACACAAAAGCGAAATTATTTGGGACACAAAAGTCCTCCACCTCCTGAACAGCTTAGAAATCGTCAGCGTAGAGCGTCAGTTGTTTTTGCTACTTCGGTGCTTTAACTTTTTGTTAGATTGGACTCAAAGAGCGCAGAATAAACCAGAAAAGATGAAGAAACCGCGAGCGAAGCGAGCGGATTTTTCAATTTATTTTTATTGAAACGCTATTGGAATATTTTAAAATTCATGATCACATAAACCTAAGCATATATTAAATAAAATAAAAATAGCCTTTATTCAGACCTTGTTTACAGTATACAATCTTAATCTAACAACTCTGACGAGTTGATGACACCAACGACCTGGTCTGTTTGCCCAACTTTGGCAAAGGCCTCCTCCATTTCCTTCCACTCTGCTCTGTATTGGGCTCTTCTAGTCCATATATTCCCTGCTATGCTTTTAATTTCGTCATCCCATCTTCGGTACTGTCTTTCTCGATTTCTTTTCTTGTCCCTAGGGTACCAAGATATTATGTTTTTGTTCCACTTGTCATTGCCTCTGACTATGTGGCCGGACCATTTCCACTTTAGTTTCCTTATTCTAGTTGTGACATTCTCAATTTTCATGCGCCTTCGGATAGTGGTGTTTCTTATTCTATCAGATTTTCTTATATTTAGCATGCTTCTTTGCATTGCCGTCTGACACGTTTCAAGTTTCTTATATTGCGCTTTGGTGAGAGCCCATGTCTCGCAGCCATATGTCAAGACTGGGAGTATACAAGTGTTATACAGTTTTGTTTTCACGTACGTTTTGATTTCTGTATTCTTCATTATTTCCTTAAACCCCCAGTAGCGTTTCCATGCATTTCCAATCCTTGTGTCGATTTCTTTTGTCATTATATCAGTGACCGAGATTTGTTGGCCCAAGTAAGTGTATTCTTTTACAAACTCTACTGGTTCGCCGTTTAAAAGAATATTGTCTTCCAATGCGTTTGTCATAGCTTTGGTTTTTGAAGTGTTCATCGTCAGACCTACCCTGCGGCTTTCTCTATCCAGATCAGTGATCATGTATTGTAGTTGGTCTTTGCTCCTTGCCAGTATATTATTATGTCATCAGCGAACCTCAAGTGTGTAAGATTTTCGCCATTTATGTTAAGTCCGTAGTGGTCCCATTCCAGTCTCCGAAAGATATCTTCCAGTACAGCTGTGAATAATTTAGGTGACAGTGGATCTCCCTGGCGTACGCCTCTGTTTATGTTTATTTGTTTCCCTTGTTTCTCTAGTTTTATTTTTGCTGTACTGTTAGTGTATATGCTTTTTTTAAAATCCTAATGTATTTCTGGTCGACTCCTTGTTTCTTCAGACATTGCCAGATACTGTTGTGTTCTATTGAGTCAAATGCCTTGTTGAAATCGATGAAGCAACAGTAGAAGGGCACTTTAAACTCTTTGGCTTTTTCAAAAAGTTGTCTTACCGTTAGTATATGGTCCAATGTTGAATAGCCTGACCGGAAGCCAGCCTGTTCCTTGGGCTGGTTTTCATCAAGAGTTTTGGTTATTCGCCTTAGGACAATTTTTGCAAAAATTTTGTAATGTTCGACATTAGGCTTATTGGTCTGTAGTTGTTAATTTCTCCTTTGTCCCCCTTTTTATGGAGTAGGATTATTGTTGATGTAGTCCACTGTGCAGGAATTTCCTCGGTGTGCAATATGTCGTTGAAAATGTGTTTAAGTAGTGGTACTAGCTCGTTTTTACAATCTGTAAGTAATTCGTTGCTGATATTATCAGGGCCGGGAGCTTTATCCTTCTTCTGTGTTTCTATTGCCTTGTATATTTCTTCTATTAGTATAGGTGGAACCGCGTCGGTGTTATTTAAGTCGGTGTTTACTATTTGGTTCTTGCTGGAGTAAAGGTTTTCGTAGAATGTAGTTGCTATTGACAGTATATCATATCTTTTTGTTTTCGTTTTCGAAAGTCGGTCTTTCATATTGGGTATCCAGTTTTTCTTTTCTTTTAAAGTTTTTAGAGCTTTTTAATACCTCCGGTTTTGCTTATGTATTTTTCAAAAGTTTCACGCCTAGTGCGTTCTCTGTCTTTTCTTATTTGGTTTTTGATTTCTTTACTTATTTCGCTTATTTTGTTTCTGATAATTTTTGTTTTCTTTGTAGTATTTAACAGTTTTGATCTTGCTTCTAGGAGTGTAATTACTTTCTCTGACAAGTTTTTCTTATCCTTCGTATTATATTTAGTATCAGGTTCTGGTCTCAATGTCAATATTTCATGTATAGTATGTTGTACTTCTGCTGAGTATTTATACCCTCAAAGGATGATTCTGTCACTAATTTCAGTTTGTCTTTGATGGTGTTTAACATTTGTTTGTTATTTGGTGTTGGTCTTCTGACTTTGAAGGGTCGACTTTTAATAGTGCCCATTGACCTGCTCAGACGTGCTCTGAGGACTCGGTGGTCGCTATTAAAATTTAGATAAATGGTGCCGCAGTCGTCAATTAATTTTGGTCTATTTGTTAAGATGTAATCAATTTCGTTTTTGAAACTGCCGCCTGGCGATTCCCAAGTCCATCTTTTTGAAGTTCTTTTCTTGAATAGGCTGTTCATTATCCTCATGTTATTTTCCATCGCCATTTCTATTAGTTTTTGTCCGTTCCTTGTTCTTTTCCCTCTGATGTAAGGGCCAAGTACAATATCTTCTCCAATTCGTGGACTTCCAATCTGAGCATTGAAATCTCCCATTACTATGCAGTGTTTGTATGTGTACTTTTTTAGGGCGATGTTGAGAGTTGAGTAAAATGCATCGATTTCTAAAGTAAATGACTGCTCTGTTGGTGAGTAAGCTTGCACTATAGACCATATTTCCTGTTTTGGAGGAATTTTAATATTTAATTTGTTGAGTTTTGAGGACACAAAAGCGAAATTATTTGGGACACAAAAGTCCTCCACCTCCTGAACAGCTTAGAAATCGTCAGCGTAGAGCGTCAGTTGTTTTTGCTACTTCGGTGCTTTAACTTTTTGTTAGATTGGACTCAAAGAGCGCAGAATAAACCAGAAAAGATGAAGAAACCGCGAGCGAAGCGAGCGGATTTTTCAATTTATTTTTATTGAAACGCTATTGGAATATTTTAAAATTCATGATCACATAAACCTAAGCATATATTACAGTGAGTTTATTAATCGTTTATTTATATATGGATTGTGTACTCGTATAATTATAAAAAAAAAACTGTAAAAAAATTCGCAAAATTTGCCGCCCCTCTAAATCTGCCGCTCTAGGCACTGGCCTACTTGGCCTATTGGTAAATCCGCCACTGGATCATAGAATTTTAAATATGATTTGGGGCATGCCTCTCTCAGTGAATCCAAATTTATGGTTTCATCCATATCTTGAGGTAAGTACTTCCTGCACATGGATAAAAAGTAGCCTATTTATTTTTTATCTATTCAGTTAGGGCCAGGCCACAACAGTGCGTTGCGGCGTCGCATCGCAAAAACAACATTGCACAGCTATGCGATTAATATGATATGCGTCGTTGATTTTTGCGATGCGACGCCGCAACGCACTGTTGTGGCCTGGCCCTAATTGTAGTGTGAAAGCCGAAAAGGCAGATAAAGTTACTTTTGTATTTTTCAGGTGTAATGTTGATCTGTTGAGAATCATTCAGTTGGGTCTCACATTCATGGATGAAAATGGCAAGACTCCACCTGGTTACACCACATGGCAATTCAACTTTAAATTTAATCTACAGTAAGTATAAATGACTAGCTTCTGCCAGCGGTTTCACCCGCATCCCGTGGGAACTACTTCCCGTACCGGGATAAAAAGTAGCCTATAGCCTTCCTCGATAAATGGGCTATCTAACACTGAAAGAAATTTTCAAATCGGACCAGTAGTTCCTGAGATTAGCGCTTTCAAACAAACAAACAAACTCTTCAGCTTTATAATATTAGTATAGATTACTGTTTCAAAGAAATACTTATCTGTAATTAGGAAATCAATATTTTCGTAATATTGATACTAATTGAAAGGTTTTACAATATTGTGTAAATGCTGTAATACTAATGGACAGCTGTAGACCGGATTATGAATCATAACACAAGATTTTTGTGGAAAATTATTATAGCTTACTATCTAAAAAACCTTCTGTATTGTATTGTAACTGATTTCTTTGTTTTAGAGAAGACATGTATGCACAGGATTCAATAGACTTGCTGCAAAATTCAGGCCTTCAATTCAGAAAACACGAAGAGGATGGTATTGAGCCACTGGAGTTTGCAGAGTTGTTGATGTCATCTGGTATAATATTGATAATATGTAACTTTTTTGAGCTTGTAGTATTCTGCCCCGATAGTAAAAAGGGCGCATCTAATGAGTTATATATATTGCCAGAATCAGGAAAATATGCCTGTATTTTTTAAATTTTGATATCTTCCTCCAATGCGGTTTTACCACTAAAAAAATAGGGCGCTTCTGTACACTTTTTTACACACAATTGAAGATGACAAAGTCTATTTATCTGAAACTTAATTGAAAAGTCGTATTTAAATAGATAATGTTTTTTTTTATATTTTGTAGATTTATTTTAAGATCAGTAATATAAAATACGCATATTTTTAAGGATAAGTTTTAAAGACGCAAATGCCCATTTGAGTCCTAACGCACGTAATAAAAATTTAATAATCTTTCTCATTAAGAAAAAAGTCACATCTGCTCATTTGCGTCCTATTTACTTCCTAAAATTGTCATTGCCTGGTTCTCCACATAACATTTAATTCTAAGAAAAAAAGGCGGAAATACGTAAATGCGCCCATATCAGTTAAAGCATGTACTAATAGAAAAGCGTTTGAAATATAAAGGGCGCATGTAACTATTTACGTCCATTAATTAAATATGTAATATTTTTCAGCATTTTTTCTACTAAGAAGAAAATGTTTTTTTATTGTTTTTAATTTAGTTAATTTAAATTTTTCATAAAACCAAGTTAAAGCCTATATTAGTAGGTATTATTTTCAGTTTTTACCATGTAAATATTTGAATTTATTCAAGGACAGCACACAATTTCTTGTATTGTTCACTAAACATTTTTTTTTTCTCCATTTTTACTTTTTGCTAGTAGATACGTCTTTTTAACTATCTTGGGCAGTATTACCAACCCAGGTTAACATATTTTGAACATCATCATCATCATCATCATCATCTCAGCCATAGGACGTCCACTGCTGAACTGCCTCCCTTTTATTTTGAACATGATTTCTCTCAAAATAACATAAATATATAATGAAGGCAACAAATTTATTTACAGGACTGGTGCTAATGGACAATATCAAATGGCTCAGTTTCCACTCTGGTTATGACTTTGGCTACCTTCTCAAGCTACTCACAGACCAGAACCTACCTCAGGATGAAAATGATTTCTTTGAAAGCCTAAGGTTGTACTTCCCTACAGTTTATGATGTAAAGGTAAGTCCCATTACCAGGTAATGATCCTTTGCTCAATATTAAACAGCTATGGCAACTATTAAACTATTTTTCATTTATTTTGACATTTCAGTACCTGATGAAGCTATGCAAAAACTTGAAGGGTGGACTGCAGGAGGTGGCAGACCAATTGGAACTACGTCGAGTGGGACCACAGCACCAGGCTGGCTCTGACTCACATCTAACAGGAATGGCTTTCTTTAAAATAAAAGAGGTAACCATTTTTAAGTCAAACTTTGTACTATAAGGAAAGCTGAGATAAAATTAGGAATTTAGGACTGGCAATGTTGTGTTAACCATGGAGTTTCTTGCCCGTTCTTCTCAATAGAAAGCTACTTTGGAATGGGCAAATAGAATCAACCTTAGTTACATTTTTGACATTCACAAGTATTTGTAAAGGCCTAATTGAAATAAATGCTTGACTGTGAACCTACAAATAACACTGAAAATTTATTTATTTTCAGATATTCTTTGATGATAACATCGAGAGTTCTAGCGGACATTTGTATGGATTGGGTGCACCGTTTTCGGTGAATGTCAATAATTTCCAAGACAATGGCGAAAACGGAAACTCCTCTTGATCCTTAGAAAACGGGCATGTCATAAGCCTGACGCCACAACCTCGAGTGTTTCACATTTCAGAGTGAATGTAACAGTTAAATGTGTGCAGTGTATATAATGTTTACAACTGTGTGTGACAATTGTCGTTATTTAAGTGATCATGTCTCCCTCATCTGTGAATATGCCTGTTCCGTGTCTGGTCCACTATTTGATTTAGGTTAGTAATAAAAGCTCCGACAAAAAAATAAAAGAAGAATTAACCTTACTCAAAATACTAAATCTACTGCCTACAATACTAACTTTCTGACTACTTTTGTCCGAATAAAAATTACGAAACGACCGAATGAGATACTGAAATCTTCTAAAAGTAAACGTGACCGTTTATTGCTATAATACTTTTCTACCAGCATAAATTACGTTCTACTGAAACTATGCTTTGTAATTTTTATCTTTACTTGCCTACTATTAATTCATAAATTACCTTTCATATTTCATAGACTGTGGTACTTATTAACTGTAACACTATATTGAAAATATTATTTTTAGTGGTAATACAGAAACTAATAAAAATGTAATGTAATAATAACTTTTACTTGCATCATATATCATGACTTTTACTTCCCACGGGTATGCTTCAATATCAGTACCTATTTCAGACATTAAAAGTTAGAACAGTTGTATACACGCTTTAATCTAAAACCAAGTAGACTTCGGTTTCCTGGAATATTTTACTGTTTTACTGTAATCAACTTTGCTCAAAACATTTGAGGTATTTTCTTTTGTGCTAAATGTTTAAAATATGAGTTTTTTGTATCTATAATATTAGAAAACATTATTGAAATTTAAAAATCAATTAGTTCTTAGTCTTCTCTCGTTAGACACAATGTATACTGACGTCACAGTCACGTCATCGAACGTTTTCTGGGCAATGTTTTAATTAAAAAATAGAACACATAAAAGTAAAGAGATTTAAGACGAAAAATTATAGGGAGGGTGATCTTTAAATTATTTAGAAGCTTTTTAAATAGATTTTCGAAAATTGGAGACAACTCTATTATGTATGTAAATAAATTGCATACATCCACATTAATTTAGTAATTATAATTATTATATAATTTAGGTTGATATTACAATACATAATGTCAAAATAATTTTACTTAGATTTATTAATTTAGTACTTATATTTTATAGAAATTATAGACTTAAGACTATTATTATTTCATTTAAGGTTTTACTGGTTTATTTTATATCCTAATACATATTAAGATTTTGTAATGTTAAAATATAATTAATGTTAATTTTTTAAAGATGATTTTATTTCCTGAAGCATTTTTTATTCCCCATCTCAAACCCGACACATGCTCACAAATTGCGCTATGTTTTGTTGCGAACAAAATGTTTATAATAAATTTTTGCAATATTGGTTTGTAAAATCTATATAGAAAGTCGTGTTAGTTACTCCAGTATAACTCAAGAACGGTTGAACCGATTTAGCTGAAAATTGGTAGGGACGTAGTTTAGAGCCAGGAGGAGGACAAAGGAGTTTTTGTCACCATTCGGGTACGGGAAGCAGTTATCTCAGGATGCGGGTGAAACCGCGGGCGGATGGTAGTATTTGATAAAACCGCAGCGCATGTAATGTGAAGTTGCCAGTTCTGGCGAATCCAGATTCTAGAGAAATTGGGAATTAGAGCTGAGAGGGGGGGAAAGGCAATAATTCTGGAATTTGTCGGAGTGTGTTATGAATGGTGTTTGGGCCTCCCGTGGATGTTGATCGGTGGCAGGGACAGTCTCTCTGGGTGGTGCGACGTATTGAGATATTGTTCGCCGGCGCGCTTAAAGAAACAGTAGATGACAGCCGGTTTCACCTCTTGCGGTGTTTTTCAATTCTTGCGGTATTTTCGGGAACAGGATCAATAAAACAGACTTGCTTGTGGTTGATTCTTTCCACAGCCCGGACGCGACAAGTCGTTTCGGCGGAGACTCGATGCGAAGTGACTGCGTAGGCGTCGCCTTTTATTTTTATTGCTTTGCATTTTATTGGCAAGTCGCGGGTCTCGCTCGAAAAGTAGGTACACGGGCTCCTGGTTTGTATGGGTGGTTTTATTTATCCTAGATAATTCTTATTTACTAACTTAGTAATCTAATAACGTTCTTATTATATTCTTATCAAGTTCTAATTAGATTGGTACACTTACTTTCCCCATAAGAATCTACCTATATAGTGTTTATACTGAGCCTCAGTTGGATCACCATTTTGTAGGTCAAACCTAATTTAGGAATGTTAAATGGTGATCCTAACCTTCAGTCTTGCAGGCTCAGCACACGGCTGTGATCCGTATGTACCAACCACCCTTTGAACTATTCGTGGTCACGAGATTGTGCCCTGGCTCTCTCGCTCTGACACACCTCGACGTTTTACCATAGGGTGGTGGCACTGCCTGGATCTCCTAACCCTACCCATCACGTCTCATGGTGATGAGCAGGTCGCCGATGCTTATTCCTGTGACTAAGCCACCTTGGCAGTAGCAGGGCTAGGCCCATCCATAGCATACAGCAGGTGACTTAGCCCTAGGTATCCTATGCAGACTAAAATAAAACCAATCCCGTAATTATTTCTTTACAACGTTATACGTATTTCACAATGCGACGTTATCTATTCTAAACCATCTTAACTTTATACATTCAATAAAGTAAGGTAAACAATATCACAATTAATTCAACTTGTCAAGATATTAAATAGACAATGTTAACAATTCAATTATCAAATTACACATTAAAAATATTCAACTTAATCTAATATTTACAATTTTGTTTCTACGCAATAAAACTGGGCGCGCGCCTAACCGCGTGTGGCCGCGTTAGTCACTACTTGGGACCCCCTCGTCTGAGGTACCCTCTTTTTTGATGCGAGCGGTCCTCGCCGACAAATGGCCAATAAAAGAATTGAAGAGAACCAAGCTCAAATCCAAAAAATAAATGTGTTCAATTGCTAGTCTTAATTTTCATTCGATTTCTCGATATATTCGTTTGTAAAATCTTTTAATAACCAAAAATGGGTGCGGGAAACTCAGTAAATGATATTGGCAGCACTCTATGATACAAACCGTAACGTCATAAAAAAAATAGAGAGCTGTCTGCTGTCATTGATATGATTTATACGGCTGTTAGTCAACTGCCGAATTAAAATTATAAACAAAAGCAGATAATTTTCTTTTCTAAGATTCAATAAATTCACAATATCCAAATGCCGGCAGCTAGTTTTGGATCCATTTTAGCGAGTACCATCAAAGAAGATTGTTCCATAAAAAATGTTTGGAATCACAATCTACATGAAGAGTTTCATGTTATTAGACAGGTTAGTATACTTCGTTCGTATATAAAATATAAAATTGTAAAAATATATTTACATGATAATTTAATGTTACAGTAATATTAACCGAAATTACTGTTTCATAGCTACATCTATAACATAAGTTTTTGTTTCTAAAATGAAAATGAATCGTCTTTTTTCACGATGTTAGATCGTACAGAAGTTTCACTGGGTGGCCATGGATACTGAATTTCCTGGGGTTGTAGCAAGACCAATCGGGGAATTCAGATCTACTGCTGACTACCAGTATCAGCTATTGAGGTAACCAGCCTATTTTACGAGTTCATAACTTGATATTTTATGGAAATTAAATTATATGCTTCTAACATTTATTTGGACAGTTGTTTGACTGCTAATAAGATGCATATTACATATATTATTTTTTTATAATACTTACAGGTGTAATGTGGATCTTTTAAGAATTATACAGCTTGGTCTCACATTTATGGATGAAAATGGTAAAACTCCACCGGGCTGCACTACTTGGCAATTTAATTTTAAGTTCAACTTACAGTAAGTGTGCAAAATACATATCACATAATCTACTTAACTTACATTATTAACAAAGAACAATGTCAGGTTTCGGCCCACCCAATCAACTTTTAAAACTAAATTCTCACGGACACAAAGTTCTTTACTACAACAATTTAAATATAAAATACTTACTTCTTATAAAATATTTAATTGTTATCTGATCTTTCCCAAAAAAAAAATCATTTTAATAAGTAATTATTTTTATTCAGGTTTTTCGTTATAATAATTTGGAATAATTTGGTTTTGAGAAGTTCAATGCAAAAGTGGAAAACATAGAAAAGCTTCTGACATTAAACTACACAAAAAACTAAGAATTTTCACTGTACATGAAATATTTTTATTGAGCCTAAGTTACCATGGACGTCTGACATTGTTCTTTAAAGCCAAAGTTCTTAAGAGTATGTATTTTACTTGTTGTTAGTAATGTAGCTAATAAATTAGACTAACTTACTGAACACTTGACTCCTTGCCTGCATGTGTTTACCTCTGTCAATAAAAACAATTCTGACGTATTGGACAAATCTTATTTTCGTTCATCTAATTATCTGAACAAACCAGTTATTTGAACAGCCATACCCACCAGTTAGTTCATATAATCAACACTTATGCTACTGTTTATTCATGTGTGGGAAGTAGTTCTTCCAAGGCTGGGGTAAACTGCAGGCATAACATCAAGCAAAAAATTGAAATTATTTTTATCTTTGGCACAGGGAAGACATGTATGCCCAAGACTCAATTGATTTGCTTCAAAATTCTGGACTCCAATTTAGAGAACATGAAGAACATGGGATTGAACCATTAGAATTTGCAGAACTCCTGATGTCTTCCGGTAATACAAATATTTTTTTGAGTTGTAAGACTATATCCTGTAAAATACAAGTAAATAATCTTCTTATTTAATAAATCCATAATCTTTTCTTTTAGGAATAGTGCTGATGGACAATATCAATTGGTTGAGTTTTCATTCTGGTTATGATTTTGGATATTTACTAAAAATCCTCACTGATCAGAATTTGCCACAAGAAGAAAATGACTTCTTTGAAAGTCTGAGATTGTATTTTCCTACTGTTTATGATGTAAAAGTAAGTGTCACTTATAATCTGTTTTAGAATATCTTGACCCATTCTTTATTTCATTAAAAGTTTTGATGCTTATCAACAGTACTTGATGAAGTTGTGTAAGAACCTAAAAGGTGGTCTACAAGAAGTAGCAGATCAGTTGGAATTGCGCCGAGTGGGACCACAGCACCAAGCTGGATCTGATTCACATCTCACAGGAATGGCTTTCTTCAAAATCAAAGAAGTATGTTTCTACTTATTTGGTTAATGTGTTATGAAACCCCATATGTTTGAATTATTGTACTTATTATGTGTTATTATATTCTTACAGATATTCTTTGATGGCAATATTGAAAGTACTAGTGGTCATTTGTATGGCTTGGGGGCACCATTTGCCAGTAATGTGAACAGTTTCCAAGATAATATGGAGAATGGCAATTCACCTTGATGAGAAAAAGCTCTGTGTTGTGAACCACACACAGCTATTTTTCTGTCTCGTATTATGAAGATATTCAAACAAAGTGTTATATGTTTGTACCTGATAATGTGCAAAAGAAATTATTGAGCAAAGCCTGTGATGTTTGTCTAAAGCATGAACTACACTGTTAAGGCTTATTAGGGCATGCAATTTTTGTCAATATTTTGAAATTGGTTTAGCTGCCACATTTTTTCAAATAATAAAATAGTATATTTGATTGCATTTTCATGACTGAATGAAAAGTTACTTATAAGTGATAAAGAAAAATTTTACAATCTACAGAGAAAATCTAATCCAAATTCTTAATTATAGTAACAATTTAGTCTTTCTGGTTTTAAAACAAGACTAGAACTTTATTGGTGAACCTAATAATATAACACGCATGGTCTAGTAACCGCATGGTAACTGAGCGAGCAACCTCGGAAGGCAAATCCACAGCCAGTCAGGACGTGCTCAGCCGGGGACGCCTAACGCCTCGTACTGAGCTAAACAACGTCGGCTTTTAACGATGTTCAAAAGTGCAGGTAGGTATGCCGTACGCTATAAAAACTTATGTTGAACTAAGAATTCTATAGGTATGGTAGACTGCACATCAGTGGTCACTGTCATGCACCTTAACTCAATAAGTACGATTTTCCTATAGAACAGTTACCACTGAGCTTTTTTTTTTATTTGTGTTAAGTCCGTTTTTTGCTTGTCCCTAGGATTTGACCTAATTTTATTCATAAACCCATTAACTATTTGAGTTTTTAAAGGTAGTGGACCAAAGAAAATACATTTAATTATATTAGTTTAGGTTTTAATTATCCATTATTTTGTTTTAACAGCATTTAATTAAACAGGAGTAGGCTTTTTTTGCTTGTCCCCAGCTGAATTTGTATGATTGGATCAAGAATATTTAGCGATTTTTCTACGGACGATATTTTTTTTTTAAGGGGTTTAGTTTCTAAATGTCATCATTTGATAATATTCATCAATTCATTTGTAATATTCTGGCTTATTTACATAAAAAACGTATAAAATTACGATGATGAAATTTTGATCCACCCTGAACATTCAGTATTGTGACCGCATTTTATAGTACTTTAAGCCACAATTTTTCGGTCCTAATACTTTGAAACAGGCGCTACTTAAACATACTACTGCGTTTTACTTTACTATTAAAGTCAAAAGGACTTTGAGGAACGTAGACGTTTTGTTGCTGGCTCCGTACAAGAACGGAATTTATGTTCAGATGTGTTTGAATTTTACTACAGCGTAACCAAATATTAGGATTGCTGTTTATTTCTAGAAACCGCCATTTCTTTAAGTTAGGTACTGTTTAAAATGACATCAAATGGAAAAGAACCACAAATAATTATTTATATTTTTTTTTAATCGGCAAGTATGAAAATGTGACTTCCGTTTTGTGACCAAATCTATGGTCACATACGGGCTGAGCTCAAAGTCACAACATGACTGATCCTATAAAGTTAAGTTTACATGGAAACAGTGATGTTGTTTCAGAAATTCAGAATAATAGTTTTCTGTAGGGATCAATTTTATTTTATTCATGTTTACAATCTTTATGTAAACGAGGTACAATATTTTTTTGTTATTATTTGTTCCATTATTGAAAAGGTATAGTATTATATAGTATTTCTTGATTATTATTAAATGTTGATCTGGAATATTACATAATTATAATAATAGCGTCCATGTAGATGAAGCTTTATCCTTTTTAGGCGTTCAGTGGTGTGACAGACCCTGTTTTCTATTTTAAACAAAAAAATATTTAAAATTCTTTATAAAATACTGTTTTGTTCTGTTTTCGCTCGATGGACAGGAATTTAATTTTGATTCATAACTAGGGATCACTGCAGAAATATATTTTTATTATAGCTTAATATTTTAAAAATTAATATCCGATGTGCATCAAAAGTCCCATAACTGAAATTGAAGTTTGATTTTTGTTATAAAACGTTCAAAGAATTGTCGTGTTTTGTGTTTTTTTTTTCTTTTGACAAGATTGTTTTCTTTAATTAGTAGTAAAAATATTAATAATATTTTGTGTAGTTTTTTGGTAATATCATACTCAATAGAGTCACATTTTGGAAGTGATCACATAGCTTTTCCATTATGTATTCGGATATTTTTATTCTATAGTCTGTTTTTTAATCTCGTAGACTAAATTGACACTTGCAAAATGTCAAACTTTCTAATAATTTTGCTAGCTCTGTGGTGCAGTGTTGTACTTACGATACCGGTTCGTTGAATCGTAACTTTTTACAATAAGTCATCCTGAAATAATGGGCTTATCCTTGATGATTACGCATGGCTTTGCGTGGTCAGATATCCCTGGCAGTTTGTAGCACGTCGTACAGCCATGTGTACGTACGTGAATTTTAAATATAAAACTTTGAATGAATATTAAATTCGTCTATTATAGATAAAAAGTTACGATTCAACGAACCGGTATCGTAAGTACAACACTGCACCACAGAGCTAGCAAAATTATTAGAAAGTTTGACATTTTGCAAGTGTCAATTTAGTCTACGAGATTAAAAAACAGACTATAGCTATATTTTTGGCGTTCTAACTTAATTTTCGTTAATTTCAATCTATACACTATTTAAAAATAAACCATAGTTGCCATAAATTAGAGTTTTTTTTAAAAAACGAAGTTAACACATGTTAACACAAATAAAAAATAAGCTCCACTGACCTTTTTTTTTTTTTTTTTTTATCGACGTAAAATCATCAAATGACCCCTCCCGCTGTGGGTTAGCAGCGGTGAGGGAGTGTCAGACTCTTACTGACTAAAATCGTCGTGTTCCGTCATAGGCCTTTTATGTACCAGGGCCGCGGTATCTCTTTCGAACAACCCGCAGCCCCGGCAGGCCTTGGCCCTGCTGGGCCCCGCTGGGGTTGCTGACATCTCTTTGAGGAGCGCGTGGAACAACGCGCGCCGTCGACACGGGTCTGTCGTCTAGAAAGACAGAGGGACGATGAGCCACCCGAACTCACCGCCCACAGACCCACTCACCGCCCACAGACCCAGCTCCACTGACCTGAAGTTGACTATACAACGGACAAACGTAACCAGAAGTATTCTCTCTTTGAAATCTTCTGATATTTTAAAAAACTCCGCATGCCTTGAATGAGCCTTTACAGTGTAAGACCCCAGGGCTGCCAGAAACCTCTTATTTTCTCTCATTTTTTTGTATTTTGACGCTTGGTTTGATTCTCCACTTTTCAAGCCACCCGACTATTTTATGCAGATGAGTTTGCAGCGCTTCTGCTGCCACAGTAGGGTTATTGTGACTTGCTAAGCAGGCAGTGTCAAATGCGTCTGTTGCTGTTACACATTCTCACTGCAAGGTTGGTCAGCTGTATTAATTGAATAAAGGACAGGACCAAGTACGGAGCCTTGGGGTACAGAGGCTCTGATGTCACAGCTTAGTAATCACATCATCACCTAGCTTAACTTGAAATTTCCTACCCAGCGGATATGATTTCAGTACCATGTACTACCAAACTCTTACAGTTTGGTAGTAGAGCTTTAAGGTCATGGCACATTATAGCGGCACCGTAACAGCAGCACGGCTGCAGCACGGCGTCGCACAGTGGTCCGGATTTTTAAAAAGGTGGACATAGGATCGAAAATGCATATTTAACTCAACTAAAAATTGTTTCGTATAGGAAATTTAACACTGATTAATACTTATTACTACAACTTTTCAAAAAAACTGCTCCGTCACGTAAAAAAAAAATATCGAAAATAAAAATGTATGGGAGAAAATCTATTTTTTTTTTTTCTCCGTTCAGTATCAAAGTATAGCAACCAAATCTTATATTCTAGTAAGTACCTATTGTTCTTAATAGGACAAAATATAAATTGCTTGCGTATCCCTGCGGCCTTGACGCCTACGATGCTTCAAAGTTTAAAATTTTAAAGTTGAATTATCTTACATTATTAACGAGTTTTTCTATTGAAATTAATACAGAATATAATTTTAAATAAAAAAATCCCCCGCGCGCACCAACCGTGTGTTAGGCTCGCCCCTACTACTTGGGACTTAAATATACTACTGGCGAAATGAAAGTATACTTTTGTGCAGTATACAACTTTGCCGAACCCTTCGGGGAATATAAAGCGTGATGTTATGACAAAATAAGCATTATATTTTGTTATATTACAAGAAATATATTACATTTTTTATATAACAATCATTTTCTGAGCCTTTTCCCAACTATCTTGGGGTCGGCTTCCAGTCTAATCGGATGTAGCAGAGTGCCAGTGTTTGTTTTACAAGGAGCGACTGCCCTGCCTGACCTCCTCAACCCAGTTACCCGGGCAACACAATACCCCTTGGTAAGACTGGTGTCAGACTTACTAGGCTCTGACTACCCTTAACGACTGTCAAAGATGTTCAATGACAGCCGGGACCTACAGTTTAACGTACCAAACGAAACACAGTCGTTGGTGTCTAAGATATACTTAGAAAATACATACAAACTTAGAAAAGTTGCATTGGTACATGCCTAACCTGGAATCGAACCCACACCCTCATACTCGAAAGGCTGGTTCTTTACCCTTTGGTTTATGTAACAAGAAATAGATTTAAAAAATATATATATTTTTACTAACTAACAAACTAATTCCCACAATAACAACATTACTAAATCTGACACGTTTACATTAATGGATCATGTTCAGACTGCAACTCCTGTAGATCCATTTTCTCTGTTTCTTCTGTGGCTGTGTTTCCGTCGTTACAGTCGTAGTCGTTAGTCTTTACTTTTTATATTATATAATGCTTCGTGGTTTCGAACGAAATCTATTAAAATTTCGTCGTCCTCGCTGCTCCAAGAGTTGGAACTCATTTTTTTCGTTATCACGAAAAAAAAACACAAATTCGTATTAAAATAGGTTCACCGCTTTCAATAAAACGTTCACCAAACTATCTGACACCGTCAAGACGGCCGTCATGCAAATGGCGGCACCGCTTTTTGAAATTACGGCATCAGTTACCGCTCTCTAGGAAACCACCCCATTTTGTTTACATAGACAACGTTCTGATGACGTCATTCACCGCTGTATTACGGCACCGCTTTCCTAGGAAACCAAAGCTTTAACGCGGTGTCCTGCGTGAGCGACGAACGCGACGTGACGCGACGCTGCGAACGCGACGAACCCGATCAACTCAACGGCATACCCTACATGCGGCCTATGTGACAGTCTGCGGCGAGACGCGACGTAACGGGAACTTGTTTTAAGGGCGACCAGATGCGACACCATGAACTATTCAGAAGCGTTGATCGCTGCAGTGCGTGAATAAAGATTGTTGTGGGACAAAAAAAATAAACATTATAGAAATCGTTTATTAGTACAAAGAACGTTGCTGTTGTTCACAATTTTGCTTGAAAGTTCATATTTAAAGTTCTGTACTTTAAATATGAACAAAATTGTACTGTACTTCTCCATGATTTGAGAAGTAATTACCAAAATCACGTAGGACATTTGTCGCGTATAGCATCGCGTCGTGTTACGTCGCGTCGCGTCGCGTTCGTCGCTCACGCAGGACACCGCGTAAGCTTTCCGTCGGCGTCAAGACGGGACGGTGTCAGATAGTTTGGTGGACGTTTTATTGAAAGCGGTGAAGATATATATCGGCCGTAATACAGCGGTGAATGACGACACTAGAACGTTGTCTATGTAAACCAAATGGGGCGGTTTCCTCATGTTTCCTAGAGAGCGGTAATTGTCACCGTAACTTCAAAAAGCGGTGCCGCCATTTGCATGACGGCCGTCTTGACGGTGTCAGATAGTTTGGTGAACATTTTATTGAAAGCGGTGAACCTATTTTAATACGAATTTGTTTTTTTTCGTGATAACGAAAAAAATGAGTTCCAACTCTTGGAGCAGCGAGGATGACGAAATTTTAATAGATTTCGTTCGAAACCACGAAGCAATATATAATATAAAAAGTAAAGACTATAGAAAAAGTCAATTAAAACAGAATTGGTGGCGTGAAATTGGAGAAATATTAAATAAAACAGGTTAGTAAGTATATACAACTAACATATAGTTTATTGTAATCTAATTTTCATATATACTTAATTAACTACATTTATCTTATTTAAGAACAGCCTAATGTTGTGTCGCATAATTATGTTGCCACTCAATAGCCCCTGATCGATTGAAGTAATTTTTCAACTTTTCTCGTACCTATTTGAATAGGATTCGTTTGGGCTCGAACATTGCGATTTACCAGAGATATTAAATTTTCAGTAGGTAGTGAAAGTGGGTCATCAACATGTTTTTGTCCAGGTGCCAGTACTTTTGCTTCCCGTAATATGTTATATAAAATACAAGCACTCACTACTAGTTTATCTGTCACAGCTGGGGCAGTAGCAATAGGTACGAAAAATAATCTGAAGTAACCACATACAATTCCAAAATATTTTCTGTAGTTCTTCGAGCTCGTGACAATCGGTAATTATACATATACGGCTTTTGATGAATCTTGGATTGGTTGCTGTCTTGGATAGGGTTTCATCAAGTTTTCATGGAGAGCAAAAGCTTCATCTCCCACTAAAACATGTGGTATCACATCATTTGTTCCAGGTAGGGCCTTCGATTCTGGTATATTGAATGTTTGATTTCTTATGTTTTGCCCGATTTTACTTTTTAAGTAAATACCAGCATCTCCTTCTCTTCCATAAGAACCAAAATCTATGGCAATAAATTTACAATCCGCATCAACGACTGCTAGCAATACCATTGAATAATACTCCTTGTAATTGTAATATAATGATCCACTATTGATGGGAGCTTTCAATCTTATATGTTTTCGCAGTTTGGAAAATTCCACTTTAATAAATACTGGTTACTGATTTTTTTGAGTTGATGATGTTTTGGTAATGGTATAACTATATAATTGAAGCATAGTTTTGACAATGGCAGTACTAACTTCTTTTGCTATAGCGCTTATCCAGCTATAGCTTACTCGATATTGAAAGGCAAGCAAGCGATAAGACTCCTGTGGCCAAGTTCCTGAAATAAATAATGAATGTAATTAGTCTTAGTTCGGGTTTGTTACTACTATAGTTACCTTTTACATTACTAAAAGATTATTTGTTTTGACTCTATAATTGTTTTGCAATAGTTACAATTTACATAAACTTTTTACAGCTTCCGATTGCTCCAAAAGATGGTGCTACATACGAGACTATTATATTCGACGTAGAGGAAAACCAGGTACTGGTTCAAGCGGAGAAGCAGCAAAGAAAAGATCTGATCTCCTGTCATTCTTGGACAGCCTTCCTTCATCCCAAAGAGGCAGTATTACTAATGTTGTAGATGAAAACATAGGAGATAGTAGTGTGAAAATGGAAAACACTCATGATATCAGCGAAGGAATACAAACCCCAGAAGACGGAACTAAAATAATGGAAAATACTCACAACAGCGAAGAAACACTATCAAACACTCAGGGAAAAGAAGATATTCACAAAGAAAATAAAGCTAAAAGCAGCGATAAGAAACGGAAACATATACATACACACAGTCAAGAACGTCTAAACCTACTTAAGAAAATTGTTGATCGGAATTATACTCAAAGTGGATTAGATGAAAACGATCTGTTTTTTGGTTCAATGGCAAAAATAGTTAAGAGGCTGCCACCTTACGAACAAGTTCAATTGAGATTACAAATAGGATCGTTAGTTGGTAATGCTGAATTACGCCAAATTTCAATCAAGTCACCTCAAGACTGTGCGTTATCTCCAAGACTTGTTGTTTAAACCAAACTTGATACAACAATTTAAACCAAAATTGATAACTTTAATGTTTTTTTTTCGAAATAATTATCGGAAGTTGTAACTGACGCGTTTCACTTTTTGTGATGATTTTCTCACTAATGAAGATTAAAATTCACAATAAACAGTAAGATTTGTAGTTTTAAGTTGTATCCATTAGTTCTTAATTTGCAACAGCACTTTACTAATTTATAAAACAGTCAACATCCAAAATTTCGTGAAAAATTAGGTAATAGGTATCTGGCGATCTTGATCAATTAGGTATATTTGTTTCTTAATATGCAACTTATCAAAAATGAAATAGTTTTTATCAGTTTCATAAAACATTGTAAAATTATTTTGTGATAGGCTTTTATATTTTTTTCTGTTTTCCATTGCTTCACATCCTACTCTGTGACTAATTTAATTAAGGTACCAAAACTATCTATCTAATCATTATTTTTAATTGATTAATCATATATTTTAAATTGTTTTTAATTTATAATATTATAATAGGTTTTAATTGATAATAGTTGAAAGTGATTTTATTTATAGTCAAAAAATACTAGTATCAGATTTGTAAAACCTGCAATTAAACATTTTAATATACCTAAATAATCTGTAATTTTGACATATTTCATTAATATTCTATCTCTATCATTAATATATATCTTAGCATGCATTAAAAACTGGTACCTAAGTACATACTGAAAGCATTTGTAATAGGTGCTGTTAGGAAATATTTTTGTTAGTTTTGTAATTAAGTAAATATAACTAAACTCTTTTGCAAAAAAAGCGGGCACCTAAGCGAAATGTTAGTTTTAAGGACTTTACGTGTATTTCAGAGGATTTTAATGACAATAGTATGTTACTAGCATCAATAAGGTTAGCCAGGCGTGCGTGGGAGTGTATTCTAAATTTGAATTTTGTAAAATTGCTAAGAAATTGGTTAAACCTTGTTTTGGACTAATTGCTGGCAGAACCTTTCTGCCGGCACTGCTTACTTTTAATTAGTTTTGTCGCAGCCCAAAGTACTGATACTCCTCTAAATAGTGTTTATTTATGAAAAAGCGATATTTTAGAACACGTGGGTATAATATCTAAACAATAGAACGCTTCACACTAAAATACCGAAACTCTTAACATTGCCATCAATCATCAGTATAGCCCATTTAGAGCAGGTGACAATTTTATCAAATACGCATAGTTTTTGAAAAATGTTTTGATCTAACAAAAAGGTTCATTAATCATTAATTAAAACTGCATTATCATTTTTCTGAAAATCACTTCAAAAACTTCTCAAAACACCGACGAACTTTCTGCCAGCAATTAGTCCAAAACAAGGTTTAACTAATTTCTTAGCAATTGTACAAAATTCAAATTTAGAATACACTCTCACGCATGCTTGGCTAACCCTTTTGATGCTAGAAACATACTATAATCATAAAAACCCTTTGAAATACACGTAAAGTCCTTAAAACTAAGATTTCGCATAGGTGCCCGCTTTTTTTGCAAAAGAGTGTATTAGCATGTACCTACTTTAAATATAACACGGAATAATTAATTAAAGTAGTATGAAAAATTGTATACTATGTGATATGTATACTCAATTTGAGTAGGCACTTGCTAAAAATAAACAATATTGATGACTTTTTAAATTAATAAAACTCAGTTTTAATAGAAAGGGCACTGTCGTGTCTTCGTCGAGGCAATTGGCAGCGGCGACCTCTCCTGCTCGGCCCTGGTTCAAGCCATGGTCCAGGGTGAGAGGTAATGGGATGCCATCGTCTCCTTCTACGAAGCAGAAATGCTAGAGAGGTTCAGATCTCTCATCCCAGCTGCTGCCGTGGACGTGGAAGACACCACTGGCGCCGGGTTTCGACAGACGACTCCCGGCCACCGGGTGTCTGTGTGGTGAGTTCGGGTGGCTCATCGTCCTTCCGTCTCCTAGGAGACACGACACGAGCCCGTCTCGGTGGCGCGCGTTGTTCCACGCGCTCCTCATAGAGATTCAGCAAACCCCAGTGGCTTTAAGTCACTAACAGTCTGACACTTCCTCACGCTGCTAACCCACAGCGGGAAGAGTCATTTGATAATAACATGAGCCGTTTTTTTAAATTAAGTAGGTAAGTAGTAAGTTGGTTATATATACCATATGTATCTACTTATTACTTTGGCTAACTTTAAGCAGCTATAATGAACACAGGTAAAATGAATAATGTATCAAATTCTCTAGTCAATTTGTCTGTCATTGACATAGATATAGGATGTACAAGATACACAAAGGCGGCTTAGAGACATGTCGAAAAAATTATGTGTGTAGGTGTGGGTGCATGTCTATGTGTGAGTGCAAAATAGTGTTGTCCGCGATAAAACTTTTTATTATCGATTAGTTCTCAGTGGGCAAAACTGACGAAATTTATTTTTTGAGGTAGGTATCGTGTCCCCGATTTTTTTATTGCATCGTGTTGGTCAAGAATGACACTTTCTCTCAAAAATTTTCAAAGACCCAAAAATTAAGGGTATTAAAAAAATATATAAAGTAATCCTCTTGACACCCCCTAAATAGTGCCCCAAAAGAATACCGCCATCCAATAATATTTATGAGGTGTCTATGTCATACTATCAAGTAAAAAAGATTCAAATCAAGTAAAAAAGATTTAAGTTTTTATCGATGCCCCCTGCCGTAAACTCTACGCGGGGGTCATGCGGTCCATGGCCCTTTACGGGGCCCCGGTATGGGCACGTTCGGTACGGCCGCGGGCTGTACACTACCTGAACGTACCCCAAAGGGTGATAGCCATTAGGCTAATCCGGGGGTACCGCACGATCTCCCGCGAAGGAGCTGGCCTACTTGCTGGACTGCCACCGTGGGATCTGGAGGCGAAGGTCTTCTTGCGCCTGTACGACTGGCGCGAGGAGGCTCAGCGCCGGGGGAAAACTCCGCTACCGCGGCAAGTTGTCGCGCAGCGGGCGGAGCTCCGGCGCGATCTCATGGTGGCCTGGAGGGAGCGACTGTCGCAACCCAGTGCAGGGCACGCCACCATCGTGGCGGTAAGTCCCCTCTTTGAGGAGTGGCTCGGGAGGAGTCACGGCGCCCTCACGTACCGCATGACGCAGGTCCTCACCGGACACGGTTGTTTCGGGAGGTACCTGCACCGAATCGGTCGTGAGGAGGCGCCCGGGTGTCACCACTGTGCGGACAGCCCCGAGGACACGGTGGACCACACAGTCCAGGAGTGCCCTGCGTGGGAAGGGCACCGCCGGGTCCTCGTCGAGGCTTTGGGCGGCGGCGACCTCTCGCGTCCGGCCCTGGTTCAGGCCATGGTCCGGGGCGAGAGGGAATGGGATGCCGTCGCTTCCTTCTGCGAAGCGATCATGCTCGAAAAGGAGGAGGCGGAACGCCAGAGAGTTCGCACCTCTCATCCCGGCCGCCGCGCTGGACCAGGTAGACACCATGGGCGCCGGGTGTCGCGAGATGACTCCCGGCCACCGTAGGCGTGGGTCTGTGGGGGGTGAGTTCGGGTGGCTCATCGTCCCTCTGTCTGCTTAGACCAGCGGTTCCCGAATTTTTTTGGCTTCGGAACCCTTTTCGTTTCACCATTTTTCGGCGGAACCTTAGCTTAAGTAAGACGTAAATACACTTAGGTAAGGTTCGTGGCGTGTGGTAGTGCACCAAATGGTTAGGGACATATTCATTATACTCAGCGGCGTGGCATGGCTATCTGCCACACCGGCCAGAAAACAATTTAGCCGCCCTTAACTTTGTGTATTATGTGAATAGTTTTCAGTTTGAAGACTGACAAAGTAAACGCAAAAAGAAATAGATTGGGTTTGTACAGGTGCGAGGCGAGCGAGCGCGATTTTTTTTAGACGGGAAGCCTACCCCAACATAGTTGGGATAAAACTCTGAGGATGATCGAGATTGTTTAGCGCCTACTCAAATGGAATTATTGGTATCAGCGGGTGGCAGGGGCAGAGGAGGGATACGTACGATCTTGTGCTTGGCATTCAGCGGACGTTGACGACATCGAGTTCTTTTAAGAGATGTACAGTTGTTATGATTGTAGTTTTGTGCAATTACTAACAGCCAGATTCTTCATCAAACGTAAAACCCAAAGTAATGTCATAAAGTAAAAGTAACGGTGTAATTAGTTTTTTCCCGGCTAAAGTAACAGCAAAACTAATAGATAAAATCGCGAAAAAAGGAAATTTGACCGTTCCTTTTACTTTACGACATTACTTTGGCTTTAGTTTTGATGATGAAACTGGCTGTTATTGGGTATCCAAATATTTCTTAATAAAACACCAACAGTGTGTGTTAAAAGCCTGCGCTAATAAATTCTTTTATCTATTCCTTTGTATTTTTATTTAAAATATTTTTTTTATTACTAGCTATTATTTATTCCCCAGGTTTTAAAGGTACGGGAAAGTGGTTCTCCAGGACGATGCGGGTGAAACAGCTAGACTATTTCATTTAAAGGTTTTATATTAGTAATATCCATTAAAACAAATGTGGTAGACATTCATGACAATAGGTTTATTTACCATTGCAATGTTAATCATCTTAATCATTACTTAAGAAATTATAATCATTCAATTGCGTGTTGAACCACATTAGGTTCACTTTTTCTTCTTTTTGTGCTTTTGGGCGGTATCAGGTGTGTTGTCGGCTTTGCGTTTACTTGTATTAGCGCCTTTGCCAGTCGCATTTCCGCCAGGTGTATTTTGATTGGCGGCACCACTCTTTTTCTTCTTTTCAGCTCTTTCTTTTTCTTCAAGTTCTTGATTTTCTCTTTCGATCAAAGTTATAAGAGTATTACATCTGCAAAACAAAGATCAAATTCCAATTTAGTAAATACTTTGTAAATATTTGTACAACTCAATCAAAATAAAATATAATTTAATGCCGACCTGCGTTGCAATTCTACGGCTGTTCTGGACTTGAGGAACCAATCAAATCTGAATTGTGGTGCAGCATGTACTGATGCTCGAAGTTCTTCATACACGTTTTCTTTATCGAAGCCTAATTTATGCAACATGCACACGAGGAACCTATAAAAGTTTACAAGTTAGTACATACTTTGCTATATTCTTGATTCCAGCAGTAACAAAAAATATATAATTTGGAACATATTTACACATAGTGAGTGCACTGTATGTGAGTCGGCTGGTGGTAGGGTAATAACGCCCACAAGCCGACGGGTATACATTTTCTGCTTATATATGCCAATGGCATTAAATGCGGCAATGTTCCTCCTTCCAACAGTGTAGTACCAAGCTATGTGCGGTTACACAGGAATTCACAAGAGTTTGACACAAAGATCACTATAAAAAAATAATTAAGGCAGATTTTTTAAAAATAACATCACCTGTCCTCTTCCTCAACGTAATTTTTTCCTTTATTCGTTCCATACGAGATTCTTAATTGATGGAATGGAGCTCGATACCGCGCCATCTTAGCATCCAGCGCTTTTTTGATAGACGCTCTTCTTTGTATTTTGGCCTCTCCTCTTTCAATTTGTCCCATTATTCTGTCTATATCTTGAAGTTCGTGACACCTCTCCCAAAAAACTGCAGAATATTCCATAACCTGTGAGAAATTTTAATTGAGTATTAGTGAGTCATAACTTGAGTCCTAATTTTTAAACCAATATATTTTACGAACTTCTTCAGGAGTTTTGCCTTCAACATCTTTGGCAATGTTTTCAATGTCATCTCGACCATATTTTTCATTTGCTTTAATGAATTGGTTGAAGTCTCGCTTCGTCCAGTTGGTAAACCCTGTAAAATTAGAGTGTTTTATTGAGTGAACTGATAATTATGATGACCATAACTGGACAACAATCAGTTATTAAAAATTAAAACAATGACACTTTACCTTGAGTTAACAACTGTTCTTTCTCCTGTATTTCTTCTTCAGTAAGAGCTTCAGCGTCATCTATCTTCCGTTGTTCTTCTCTTTGAATCTTGGCAGCATCGGGACCCAACTCGGGATTCCGAGGAACTTTGTACCTAGTAAAAATATTGTATAAGGGCCCGTTCAGACAGACCGGCTCGGAGAGCAGAGCAAATTCTTAACACGTTGAAAATTAAGTACTTAGTATTTGAAGTAAGGTTTATTTTTGCATGCGCACTGCTTTTGTCATTGAGAATGCTCGAATGCGCTCGGTCGGTGTGAAATAATAAGAGGAGCCGACCGGCTCCGATCGTGTATTTTTTCTTGACGTTTGGCTCCGTTTGCATGCTCTTTAATGCTCGCGCAGCCGATCGGCTCCGGTCTGTGTGAAAAGAAAAATGCGCGCCGATGCTCTCCGACCCGGTCTACCTGAACGGACACTGAGAGGCAGTATCTTGACAAACTTTAAGTAATATTCTCTTGAAGTAACCTTACCCCAGTGTTTTGCGGTAGTGATATATTTCTTGATCCAGAAGTTCGAAAAGTCGTGGCGGGAAGAACTGGAAATCTTGCACAATCGGTTGCTTTGGAGGACGAGGTGCCTACACATCAGAAAAGTATACATTATCCATACAATCAAATGCCATTTATAGAAAACTAACTACGACATAAAGCAATAGATATATTGTAGGAAAGTGATATGAATAGTATATAACATAATGTATGTGAATTGATAGTGATATTCTAGTTCTAAATAAGTAATAAGGCACAATAAATAAATATTAAACAGCAGAAACAGTATGAACTACATAATGCCAGTATAAAGAGCTAATCAATTTAAATAATACGAGTACATGAATTAGTTGATAATTGTAATGCCATAGAACCACCACCAAGTAGAGTGCTGCGCTGACCTCCGCATTTAGCTCTTTACACTTATTTACCTGTACCTTAGGCGCCTTCGGTTCGGACACGCGCAGTGCCTCTCGGAAGTACGCGTCCACTGCATAGTTAGCTTTACGCTCGCGTTTAGGCGGTTCTATCCAATTACCAATGGGTAACACTTTCTGCTTCTCTCTGTAATCCTCCCCTAAATAGAATATTCGCGATTATATAGTAGTGTTTTGCATGATTAATATTATACCCTCTATCTCTCATTTTGAAATTATATTGCTATTAATTAGAATAAACCTTCAAACTGGTAGACCGAATCTGTTGTGGCGCCAGGTGTGTCCATGGAAAAGGCTCGTAGTGAAGATTCTCCTAGACTCTCCAGTTTTTGCTTCAACTCTTCAGTCTAGAAAATACGTTAAAAGGAAATAATAATCTCGATATTTAATATTTTAAAGAAACAGAGAATAGTAAAAACATTACCTTGTGCTCTCCTTTAGCTAATATGACGTCAATATCTTCTTCAGTGATTTCAGAATCTTTAGACGAGAACACGTGGTTGGCACCGTGTCTGATCATGTTGAGCATTTCGTCCTTATTGAGCTGACTCTTCTGATCAACTAAGCGACCAGATTGTATCACGAGTTTGTCTAACCTGAGCTTCACTTCAGCTCGTTCTACAATCTTCTCTTCCACCGTATTTTCCGTAATGAGTCTGAATACTCTTACCTGTTTAAGAAGTATGTACAGTTAGATAGGTATATTTTTATGTGGCCCACAATAAGTGTAATTAAGGATTATGAGAGCATTTTATTCTCTTATGTGATTGTTTAAGCCTATTTTTATATTTATATATTTATTAGATTATCTACTAACTTGTTTTTTCTGCCCAATACGATGTGCTCTGTCCATAGCCTGCAAATCCATTTGCGGATTCCAATCGGAATCGTAAATTATGACGACATCGGCCGACGTCAAGTTAATACCCAAACCTCCAGCGCGCGTCGACAGCATGAAGACAAATTTCTCACTTCCTTCTGCATTATACTCTTCGATTTGCCTATTTCTATCTTCATGTGGTGTTTGGCCATCTAAACGGCAGTACTGAAAAATTTACACATGCTTACCGTTTCTGTTTAGTCTCCATGCTAGATACACAAATCAAATGCTTCAAGCTTATAAAATTATTAAGTTAATATTTCTGCAATATTTGTTCAAGAATAGTTACCTTATACTGCCGCCAAAGACAATAATCTTCTAGAATGTCCAACATCCTGGTCATTTGGGAAAATATCAGTACTCTAGAATCCTGCTCTTGGAGTTTTGGCAACAATTTGTCAAGGATGGCAAGTTTTCCACAGTTGTACACAAGGTGCAAGTCAGTTGTGTAGGGTGGGCCAGGCTCTGCACCGTCAAATAGGTAAGGATGGTTGCAGCATTTGCGCAGTTGCATAAGAATGTTCTGCAGTCGCATCTTTTCAACCTTGCCAGCACCATTTACTAAAAAGAATATCATGTTTGATTTATCATAGGATTTATAAACTCATTAACAAAAATTATGTTGTACTTACCAACGTCAATGTCTTTCATCAGGACCTTAGTATACCATTCTCTTTGCATTTTGCTCAAACCTACATACACTTTCACCTCCTTTTTCGGTTTAAGTTTCCTTTCCACCTCAGACTTCAGGCGACGAAGTAAGAATGGTCTTAACACTGCATGCAACCGAGACACTAGTTGATTGTCACCGAGAGCTGCATTAGTGTTGAACCAAGAATCAAAGTCCTGCAATTTAAATTATTTTACCAAAAGAGCTCACCAATGTAGCTATAATTGTACAAGCTAAAATAAGTAATGCCACTTACATCAGAACTGTTAAATACATCAGGCAACAGGAAGTTGAGCAGGGCCCACAGCTCATGGAGATTGTTTTGCAGTGGGGTACCAGTGAGCAGCAGCCGATTCATACTCTTGAACTCTCTAAGCAGTTCCGAAAGTTTTGACTTTTCATTCTTGATTCGATGAGCTTCGTCAATCACCATGTATCTCCAGTTAAATTTCTTGAATACTGATCTCTCCCGAATTATCATCTCGTAAGATGTAATACAAACATCCCAGTTACCAGGCATCAGGACTTCTCGAATGAATGTGCTCTGATAAAAATAATTGTGTTCAATAATTTGTGCAACATTTTACAGTAAAAAACATACATATTTCTTGTATTTATATGAGTGAAAAGGTTAACATATGCTTCATATCCAATATGGTTGGAAATACACATAAATTCAACAATTAGGTGTATTCATAAGGGATTACACAAGAGAGACTGTTATAGTTATCGGCACGGATAATGAGCTCTTGGTGGAAGAGTGGGGATCGCTTTGTGCACCGTACAATTATGGCAATAAATCACTTCTGGTGAAGGTCAGGGCTCAATATCCTTGCCAATGATTATACGAGAGGAAAGAATATATAGGGTGTTCTCCTACATAAGCGATTAAAGAGGGAAAATATATAAGGAACTACATACATAGTTACAAAAGAGAGTACATAAAAAGAAGATGTGTGATGTCATTAATAAATTAGGGTTGATGGATACAGCATGCCTTCAGAGCTCACTATGGCAGATCTGCCTCTGTATGTATACTTTGGGAAATTTAAAATGTAATTTGATGAAACAGTAAATTCTAAATGATAAGAAAAAAACTGTGAAACATACCCTAGTTTCTTGGTCACCAATTAGGCATACAGCTCTCAGGGATGGACACCATTTCTTAAATTCATTCATCCAATTTGTTAATGTTGATTTTGGAACAATAACAATGTGCGGTCCTGGGACATTTCTGATAAGAAATTACAAAAAAATATATAAATTCACAACTTAAACAAAATTCGTTTTTATAAATTAACTCAATTTAATTGATTTTAGATTTTAAAATGTAATGAATCTTACTTGAAATGCTTCATGTATCCAAGCAAAGAAATAGTCTGTAATGTTTTACCAAGACCCATCTCATCTGCCAAGATACCATTGATGCCATTTTCATACAGGGAGATCATCCAGTTAAGACCTCTTACTTGATAATCACGCATTTCTCCATTTTTAATATAATGCGGGGAAGCTTCAAAACGGAATATTGATTTTACTTTAGTGTTTGTTTCTGCAAGTAGCTCTTCGTCTTCTTCCTGTTCAGTCTTTCGGTGGCGGTGGCTAGAGACATTTAAAGAAATCATTTATTTATTTTTATAAAATAATTAATACTCTTTTAGTGTAACACTGCCATTCGTGTATGTGACTCCGTGTCACGAAACTAAAACCGAGTACAATAAACATTTGTATCGAAACACATGTTTATTGTTTGTTACAGCCAAGGTAAAGGTTAGTTTCATTGTTACTTACTCTCCCGCTGACCCTCCGCCCGGCTCCACGTCTTGTTTGATCTTCTTAGGTCTGCCGGCTTTTGGTTTTGGTGGACTGCTGCCAGATTTGGGAGTATTTGTCATGAAATGAGAGAAAATCTCAGTTTGTTTCAACAGAAACTCAAATCTTTTTGAACGATCAGTTTCAATTTTACTTTCGAAATCCCCTTCTTTGCCTCTCGAGGAAGTAGTGTCGCTTGATGATCCATTCTATGACGAAAAAATCGATTAATCGATAAAGAATTTATCCTCAGAACTTATACAGCATAAAAAAGGAATCACTACATACTGAATTTTCCCCAACATCTGCAGCAACGTCCATAGGTTCCTCTGTTTGAGACATGATGACACAGAATAAATATTACTTATAAATAATTTATATTAGCAGTTTGAAGAATAATACATAACGTAGAGATCTTTTCCTTCGCACGAGAACCGGGCGCGAAAATATCCCAATCCGTTATTATGTCTGCAAGCTGCTGGCTGGCTGATGCGTTACCATAGAGTAAAATTAATTGCTTTGGAAATCATCGGGCGGACACAGAAGCAATGTTGCCATAGTGTAAAAACTGTAAAACACAGCTGCTGTAGTATTCGTCTCTGGGTTTTCCCTAAAAGGCGAATTCTAATTAATTGCCTGGTTAATTTTAAGGATTGTGCAATGATTTCGAGCGATCGTGATGGAATAACTGTCTCGTAATATTGTACAATTTAATTGACAGTATAGGGAGCGACTAATAATAAGTGTAAAAAAAAATATTGACTATTATTATATCTTTTGTCATAGCATAGTTATTTGATCGGACATCTTAAAATAATGACACTTTCATTTATCATTTGGATAGAAAAAATATTTTAACTGCATATTATTGTTATTTGTGATAAGGAAAATAAGTATACAGGTTGATGTAAAAAACCTGTGACGTCATGCATTTTCATACTTTCATACAGCACAGAGTATAGTAAATAGTATCATACAGTTTTTGACAGTTGATTACAACTGGAATTTACCAGGCTGGAAAAATACCGTATTGCAGGTATATCAATAAATGATAAATCCCAATGATTTTGTAAGGGTATAACCGCACTCACGAATCTTTAATTATATGAAATCCATAAGAGGCTTCCAAATCACCATCTGCCTAGCCTAGTCCACTCTAAACCCCAAGTTGGGGCCGACTTCCGGTCTCTACCGGAGGACTACCGGGATCAATCCTGAATTGACTTATTATTTAAAATCTCAAGTAAAAAATAAAATACATTAATTGAATCCTTACTTTAAGCAGTACTTTATTTGATAGGTATTTGCGTTAATTAAGAGATATATAGTTCGGCCATTCAGAGAATGCGTTCCTGACACGTCGCGATTGAACTGACGACGTAACTTTGCAATGGCGTTGCAGTTACGATAAAAATATTTTTGCTGGTTGTTTACCGTTTTAACAATTGAGGAGCATTAAAACAACATTATTATATCAATAATCAATGAATGTAGTTACGTCGTCAGTTCAATCGCGACGTGTCAGGAACGCATTCTCTGAATGGCCGAACTATAATATCTTTTATCTCTAGCCTCCAGTCAATAATAGCATTAATTACCTTAAAAATTACTTCGATAATCGTTCCTACTCAAATGAATAGGTACCAATGGGCACAGTATTTCAATTTCAAGGGGTAGGTGTGGGTTACCCAGGTATAAGTTTTTGGTAAAGTTTTGGTCGTCAGCAACATTGCGCGAGTCGCTGCGCAGAAACCACTAGGTTTCAGAGGGTGTTGGGGATGAAGGGAAAGTACCTAATAATATAGGCGTTAAATAAAACTAAGTTATATCATTTGTATAGGATTTATTTTGTTTTTCTTAAGGAATAAGTGATCAAATTATTCAAAAACTCCGCCTTTTCCTCCAATTTAGTTAATTTGGAATATTTACTCCACGGCACCTGAAAAATTAAAAAAATGACGTGTTAAATACCCATGTATCTATTACACTGGTCAACAAATTATTATAATTTTTTTGGTGCAAAGGTGAAATAAAAGCTGTTGATTTGCATTCGTGCCATATTCAAGGACGTAATTATGCTAATGATTCTCGACCCAAATCAATAAAAAAATTGGTACGTAATTTTTTTTTTTTTCGGAATTCCGTCAATGTCATCTAGCCGTATTTAAACCTGTGCGCGTGTGTTCCTGGCCTTAAAACCGTGCTGCGCCCTCACACAAACGCAAACACAAAGCATACGCAACGATTAATCATAAATTTAATTCATAAAATTGGCTTACGAAATTCGTCGGCCGCGCGCGACTTTCACGGACCTCGGCAGCGGTGCCATACAATTTCATAGGTTGACTATTGTCGCGCGCGGCCGACGACGGTCGTAGGCCGCGCGCGGCTGCGACAGCCGCGATCCACGGAATTCTACCTTTAGCGTTCGAAATAAAAATGAATTTCAATCGGGAAGAGTGTACTGTATATAGTCATAGTTCAACATTGTAAACTCTGTGTGAAATAAACTATTTATTTATTTATTTATAAAAAAAAAAAAATATTTATTTTGCTTGCTTATTTTTGCTTTTGATTTTATATGTAGAATCGATTTTCTGGTTATGTATCAATAATTATACATTTTACAAATGTGGAGCTGCTGCTGAAATGTGTGGATTAAACAATCTGTCAATGTCAGTTGTTTACCATCAATAAGCGCGGTAGTTTTTTTTTTTTTTTTGGTTCTGCTGACTTCTGATAAATATGTATAACTGAACAAACCGGCAGAATACGCTCGTGCAAAATTGATTCTCATGACACTGAAGAGCACCGATCTAATTCAGGCTTAGTATATTTTTACCACCTAATCAGTTTTTTTTAGTTTTGAGTAGGTAGGTACTCAACTTTATAAATAAGTTAACAAGTACACTCACCAATGTTGCGTGATAACCCATTGCTTCAAGTTCTCTAACTTTACTTGTAAAAAATCCTGTTGCATTGTCAGTGCCATTTATTATGGCATTTCTTCCAGCTATCACTAACACTATCCAGGTGTAACCATCAGGGGGCCTTCGCAGTAAACCAAAATCCCTAGCTGGAAACTTATCTTTAACGACTACTGGAGCTCCACTTAAATCATTACAAATGACTATATCTGAAAAAAATATATAAAATTTTTTTGTTAAGTCTGAAACACTCAATAAAAAAATAAAATTGTATAAGTATGTTAACTTATTACTAAATTGATGCTATATTTAACAACAGTATGATTACCTCCTCTTTGATAATGAGATAAAATATGTTCACCAACTACATAGTCATAGCCACCACGAGTTTCTCTCAATACTTTCATGACATCCAAGACCATCCGTTCCGTTATATTATACTGTTTTATATACTCTTCACTTGGCATATAGTCTGTGTATTTTTTGGCCATTATTTGAACATGTTTGTCCTGTAGATGATCATTGACATCAGGGCAAAATATTTTGGAGACATTACTCAATGTAAGGATTTCACGTCCATAGTTATAACAATAGGTTCCATAAGTCAATTTCAAAAAATCTTTATTAAAAACTTTATCTATGAGATCCACAGGATAGAAGCCTGCTAGCCCTAAATATGCTATGCAGCATGCAAATGATCTCCCATGACTATTAATTTCTGGAATCCTCTCAGGCTTTCTTAATTCTTCTATTACTTTAAGAAAGAAACATTCTTCTGTTTTGGGTACCAAATTAAATGTGCTATAAGTTAACACTAATCTTTCGAGGTCTTTCATTCTTGTTAGAGAAATAGATTTTATTACAGTTTTGGCTATTTTATGCAAACATTCTTCATGTAAATTCAATGTAGAAGTCCCAACTAAAGCTAAATGCACATTACACATAATAGACAATCGGGGAACTTCATGCTGTAATGCATCCAGTAGTCTATAAATTCTATCATCAGTGGTTAGTTTTGTTGAATAACGAATAAGTTTCAATAAAGCAGCGAGAGATACTTCATGTACAATTTTAGAGTTTGTTATTATTGTATCAATCATTTTGAGGACTAAGTCCATATCTCTTATTGGTGTTTTACTCTTGAAGAAACCCATAGACATGATAGCCAGGTCATCAATAGTGAATAGGTCATAATTTCTTTTTATTTCTATTTCTAAATTATGCATATCAAATGGTGATTTCCTCCAGATTCCAATAAAGAACATAGTTTGTACAAGTTGGCCTGGTGTTAACTGTTTTGCTTTGGTTGCCAGTTTCTGCAAGCTTTTAACAAAAAAGTCACTATATTTTGTAACATTCACCATATAAAAAAGTGGTATATAGGATAATAATTCACTGTGTGACCAGTTCTTATAGCGCTTTAAGCATTCATCATCTAGAGCAGTCCAAACTTCTATAAAATTTCTAGTCCTTATTGATTCTACTTCAGGCCAATTATTTAATGCATGAAATATGGATTCCAGTTCTTTGTCAGTAGCCAATTTGAAAGAGTCCGTGAGATAGTCTATGTATGTATCAAATATCTCATTGGAAATGCTCAAATTGTGTTCTGAACAATATAACCCAAATTTAGGAAAATAATTGAACAATTCAATATGTGACTTTTTGGACCAATCTGTTAGGAGCATTTCCTTAAATTCTTGTTCACTTAAAGTCAGTTTCGGACGATTATTGATGTAGATGTTATTACTTAAACTGATAGCGTATCCTTTGTTTTCTAGAATACTATATGCATATTTGTTTTCATGTTCCATGAACATTCTAATACACAAATTTGAAGCACGATGGAAGTTTCTGCTACATTTTCGTAAACTATGATCTAGGTTTAGTGAAACAGAGGATTTTGGATACGTAAAAATGCGCACAATTTGCCGCAAAAACATTTTGTATATTTCTCACTGCACGAGTCTCCAATAAAATTAATACAATGTTTTTTGTTCTTATTATAAATTGCGCGCTGCGCGCTTTTATTTTGCTTAGTTAAAGATAGGTTATGTACTGTACGTCAGTGTCACCGCCAACTAGTGTCAATGTCAAATTCCAATATCGATATCCGTTCTTTTTAAGTCCGCCTATCGAGCTATCGAGGCACTCGACAGCTCGACAGACACAACACGGCACTCTATACTCTATCCACGGAAGCAAGAGCTAAAATCATCGAGCTTAGAATTATAAGGAGACGCCGTTTTGATATTGACGTATCTATAGTTATATAAATATGAAACAAACTATGCAACATAGTTCTGTCTCACTCTTTCTAAGCAGATAAGTGTATTTGAAAACAGGGACAACAATATTTTTGTGATTGCGTAAAATGGTGACATTTACTTTTGAAAACCTCCTGTTTGTAGGTGCGTGCCATATCTGGCCATATATGTCATGGTAGTTGTGCTGTCAAATAGGTGCTCTTCGTGACTTATTTTTGCTATTTTATAGAATATCACTCGTGTTTACTTTTAAGACTTTACTATTTCAATAGTGAAATAATCAACGAATATGCCTATGTGTTGTATTGTGAAGTGTGGTGCTAGGAAGCACCAAAATCAAGCTGGATTGTCTTTACACAGGTTAGGAACCTATTTTTGCTAGAAACTACATAAAATAATTCACATTTTATAAAAAATATGTTACGGGAACATGAATTGATGGTGAAAGTACTTATATTTTGGTTTATTTCTGTATAAAAACCTATATTTAGAAATAAATGTTGTTTACAATAACATGTTATATTGGCATAGTGCTGTGCAGTTGTCATAATAGTATCGATATAATATCCACTTAATAAGTCTGCTTTTACAAATTTTAACATCAGAACTTACTGTCCCTAAGACACTGAGCCCTCAGAGTTGTGTATTATTTTCAACAAAACATCAGTTAAAAACATTTTGATTAAAAAGGCGTATTATAAAATTCAGGATTTTAAAGACATATTTTATTGAAAATAATATGTTTTGCCTTTTTATTTTCACATGATGCTTCTACGGCGACCACGGGCACGGCAGTGCTTCCGCACAGACGAGCAAATCGGAATGCAAGTTGCAATATTTGCTTCAGAACTTAGTTACCGAATATAGGTTTCGAATTGTATAAATATTTTTTTCTTAGCACTAAAATTGTTTTGTACAATCGATTATAGTTCGGCCATTCAGAGAATGCGTTCCTGACACGTCGCGATTGAACTGACGACGTAACTTTGCAATGGCGTTGCAGTTACGATAAAAATATTTTTGCTGGTTGTTTACCGTTTTAACAATTGAGGAGCATTAAAACAACATTATTATATCAATAATCAATGAATGTAGTTACGTCGTCAGTTCAATCGCGACGTGTCAGGAACGCATTCTCTGAATGGCCGAACTATAATACATAATTAGCTCCATTTGCATTATATAACTTTCTCATGAATAGCTTGAAAACGATTTTAAATTATTGTATTTTTTTTAAGAGAGTATCTCCTTATGGCGTTTCTTGCGGATTCTTCTTCATAGGACCGAATCTTTGGCACCCTGCAACTAGTCTGTCGTAAAAGAACTTTCATAGGGCTATTTGAAATAATAAATAATTACTTTGCCTGTTTTTTTTTTTTCAAAGGTATCACCCTACTGAAATTACTCCTCCCATTTGGTTGATGTTGTTGAGGTTATTAGTATCAGTGAAGTTAATGTGATAGTTAGTTCTATGACGAAGAGATTATTTATACTCGGTTATTTTTATGCACCCAGTAAGACTCGTACCACAGATTATATAATAGTTACTACGTAACAGATAAATCACTCCATACAAAAAAGTCCATACCTACTGTTATAAGCACCTACAAGTTCCCAACTACCTACAAATTCCTAGCTGCGTTATAAAATGAACCTTAAAAGCTCGACCGCTTGATTGTTATTCCAATGCGATAGCGCACAGTTCAGTGACCGCAACCGTGCCGTGGCCGTGCTTAGGGTTGCTTCTTACAATTTATTAATATTTAAGTAGGAAAACAAAGTTACGCTTATTTTAAGATAGCCTTTTTTAAAACTGAGTTTTTAAATAAAAAGTAATATCAAGAATATTTTTCTTTAGTTAACTATTGTATTGCCTACTAAAATGGAGTATGGGTACATATTACTAAATATTACCTAATACGTTAGCATAGGTAAGTACTTAAGTAAAGCTTTCGTCAAAATCAAAGGCGGTTTCCAACTATTTTTCGAGCACAAGTGCCATACCCCATATGGTACAACTCCGTCGAGTGTTGATACATACCTAAAATTGGTTTCTGCGTAGCGACACGCGTAATGTTCCGAGTCGTCATTAAGTTAGACCAGAACTATACCTACTTACACTCGAGATGTGTTTTGAGCTACAAAACTCACAAATTCACAATACAGTTCATATAACTAAGTAGGTATCTAAAGTAAAATAAGTACCTAATGATCTCTGTTGTTAAAGTCATAAAGTAGATAAGTATTAATTTATTTAAAAAAAAATTGAATTACTAGATAAGTTCATAAATATAAAATGTTTCTAAATCTTACAATAGTCGCATATAAACTAACACAACTCAAAATACTCCATCAGTTTGTTAGGTAGCTTAAAAAACCTATAGTCTGTTTTTTAATCTCGTAGACTAAATTGACACTTGCAAAATGTCAAACTTTCTAATAATTTTGCTAGCTCTGTGGTGCAGTGTTGTACTTACGATACCGGTTCGTTGAATCGTAACTTTTTATCTATAATAGACGAATTTAATATTCATTCAAAGTTTTATATTTAAAATTCACGTACGTACACATGGCTGTACGACGTGCTACAAACTGCCAGGGATATCTGACCACGCAAAGCCATGCGTAATCATCAAGGATAAGCCCATTATTTCAGGATGACTTATTGTAAAAAGTTACGATTCAACGTACCGGTATCGTAAGTACAACACTGCACCACAGAGCTAGCAAAATTATTTGGAAGTTTGACATTTTGCAAGTGTCAATTTAGTCTACGAGATTAAAAAACAGACTATAATAAAAACGAACAGCATAACATGCCACGAAATAAAAATAATAATATTGGAACCCGCGCGGCGCGTGTGACTATTGAAAGCCCTGAGCCGCGTGGGGTTACCGGTAACCCAACGAGCGGTAGGCATTTATCGCGCGCAAGTACGTCGAGTGACAGAGGCCTGCTCGTACATACTTCTTCGGCCGTTCAGAGAATGCGTTCCTGACACCTATCAGTTAGTCACGACTAGTGATGGGCACAACATAACACTGAGTTCGTTACCGTTCCTTCAAAATGAACCGCCGCATTATTTTAAGATTATTTTCGTTTTAAATTGGCGGAATCATTTGTTTTATATTTTAGTTATTTAAGTGGAAACCAAAAAAAGGTAATATTCATATAATAAAATTGTTTTATTTATTCTTTGTTACAAGTACATTGAATTGAATGTGCGAACAGAATATTAATCAGACTCCGATTTGCTTGAGGAGGTGGTGTCTTCATCATCATCTTCGCCTACATGTATAATTATATTATTATCAATAACAGAATCAATCCTGATATCTCGGTCTAACAAAAGCCGGGTAATCAAATAAAAACAGATCGAAAACACTTGAAAAACGTGGTCTATGCGCACGAAACGACAACGGACGACTGTTTTAGCGTCACAAAATGGCGGCCCATAACGCCATTTGGGGTTACCATTTTTAATCTAAGTATAAAAATGCGGTTTGGTCATAGTTTTATTTTTATATTTCATAAACGTTATAATTAAGTCTTATAGTCCATTATTTTCCAATTCTTAAAAAGAAAATCAAAACGTATTATTTTATATTATAACTGTATAAGAACAGATTACGATACTTGCCTGTTATTTTTAGCACAGCACTACAAAATATAAACCGCTGACATAACCTTGTAATAGCGCAGTATAGATTTAGAAAAATATTGTTTACCAAGTTATTTGACACTCAGTTTGGCACAAAATTATAACATTCATTGATTATTGATATAATAATGTTGTTTTAATGCTCCTCAATTGTTAAAACGGTAAACAACCAGCAAAAATATTTTTATCGTAACTGCAACGCCATTGCAAAGTTACGTCGTCAGTTCAATCGCGACGTGTCAGGAACGCATTCTCTGAATGGCCGAACTATAACTAGAATACAATATCGATATTTGTTGAATCCGGTAGCGGTACAACCCTAGTAATGGCAGCCATTTTAGTTACTACTGCAGACTGACAGTAGGTGTGCACGTTTTTTTCGTGACATTTCCTGTCCCTATAGTTATATGTCAATGGCTAAAATGTAAACAAAGAATGACACTTTTTCAAGATGGCGGTATAACCCGACCGATGACAAAATCACAGATACTGCGAACATTTTACACAAAAAATTGAGGTAAAAAAATCTTTAAAAACAAGCTTTTATTTAAATGCGCTAAAAATAAAGTTTTACTGTAACTTTACTGATTTATGTTTTTTCTTAGTAAAATCGCGACAAGCTTTTAAAACATAAATCAGTAAAGTTACAGTAAAAGTTTATTTTTTTATTTTTAGCGCATTTAAATAAAAGCTTGTTTTTAAAGATTTTTTTACCTCAATTTATTTTATACTTTTTAGTTTTGATTTGGTAAAGTGCACTTTATTTTACTTGCCTGTCATTGGATACCTATATAGTCCCCAGGCCGGCGAACAATTTTTTTTTTGATACATATACATTTAAGACTTTGTGAGTGCCTTCCTTACGATGAGTCCGACAAACTTTTCGAATGCGCAAATTTTGGTGCCGCTGCGTTTTTTAATGCTTGACTCCTGAAATTGTCGATATGACGTCACTATGGCTCTTCGTACATACACGTTTCATTTTTTGAGATTCGTTTAATAAAGTTAACTAGAGAATGGTGGTCAACTTGTCCGATAAAGATCGTGCTGCGTTTGGAGTGTCCACCATCCTGAAAATGTCGGTATGACGTCACTACGACTCTTCGTACATACACGTTTCATTTTTTGAGGTTTGTTTAATAATGTTAACTAGAAAATTGTGGTCAACTTGTCCGATAAAGATCATGCTGCGTTTGGAGTGTCCACCATCCGAAACATGTCGGTATGACGTCACTAAGACTCTTCGTACATACAAGTTTCATTTTTTGAGATTTGTTTAATAAAGTTAACTAGAAAATTGTGGTAAGCTTGTCCGACAAAGATCATGCTGCATATGGAGTGTCCACCGTCCGGAAAATATAGATATATTTTAAGATTTGGTATAAAGTACTGACAAGTGGTGTGAAGTATGTTAATAGTAATTGTTGCATTTAGAAAGTCGTTTCGAATGGTATATGTATCATTACTACAGGAGGGATTTATTAACTCGAAAACACCTATCGATAAAATATTCTTATTTAAGCTCTAGCTTCTGAAATACTAACAATTCGCCGAAGTTTTTTTAATATGAAATGTTGCATTTAAAAACGTCTTTTGAATTATGTATAACTCATTACTAGAGTTGGGATTTATTTAATTGAAAACATCTATCAATAATTATAATTTTAAATAAGCTCTAGCTTCTAAACTACTAACAATTTGTCGGAAGTATGTTAACACGAAATGTTTCATTTGGAAAGGTTTTTCAAATAATATATAATTTGTTACTAAAGAAGTAATGGATTAGCTTGACAGAACCTACCGATAATATAATCTTAGAAAAGCTCTAGCTTTTAAAGTACTAACAATTTGTCGGAGTTATGCTAATACAACCTTGCGCTTAAAAAGATCTTTTGATTGAAATATGGCTCATAACTTCAAGTGAGATGTTATTCCTTAACACAATGTAAAGTATCAATAATATGCCTTAGGTCAGTTATGTCTTCCAAAATACTAAGAATCGGTAAGTGGTATGTTAAGACGGAATATAGCGCTTAAAAAGATCTTTCGATTGACATATGGTTCATACCTAGAGGTGGGACATTATTCCCTAACATAGTAAAACCTATCGATAATACGCCTTATTTGGGCTATATCTTCTAAAATACTAAGAATTGATAAGTGGTATGTTGAGACAAAATGTTGCACTTTTGATTGATATATAGTCCATTAATAGATGTGGGATATTATTCCTTAACATAATATAAACTATCAACAATACGTCTTAGTCAGGCTACTTTTTCTAAAATAGTAATTAAAATTGGTAAGTAGTATGCCAATTTAATATACTTAAATAATGCACGTGAATATTTAAGTTAGAAATTGACAAAAAGAATATACTTCTTCCAATTGTAATATTTTTTTCTCATTTTCTTGTCGAACTGACTATTTGCCTCACTACATTTGTCGGACAAGTCGATATTTGCAATAAGAATAGTATTATCTATCATTGTTGTATTTGACCGACATGTATGTATGGGGAGACACAGTGACGTCATATCGACATGTTTCGGATGGTGGACACTCCAAACGCAGCATGATCTTTATCGGACAAGTTGACCACAATTTTCTAGTTAACTTTATTAAACAAACCTCAAAAAATGAAACGTGTATGTACGAAGAGTCGTAGTGACGTCATACCGACATTTTCAGGATGGTGGACACTCCAAACGCAGCACGATCTTTATCGGACAAGTTGACCACCATTCTCTAGTTAACTTTATTAAACGAATCTCAAAAAATGAAACGTGTATGTACGAAGAGCCATAGTGACGTCATATCGACAATTTCAGGAGTCAAGCATTAAAAAACGCAGCGGCACCAAAATTTGCGCATTCGAAAAGTTTGTCGGACTCATCGTAAGGAAGATACTCACAAAGTCTTAAACATATATGTATCAAAAAAAAATTTGTTCGCCGGCCTGGGGACTAATATGGATGGGATTGAAAAAAATAGGTTATTCACCATTTTGTAGCGGCGGCCATCTTGGATTTTTATTTCGTCAATGTGTTCTACTAGTCAATCCCTTTCATTTGATACCCATATTGTATAGGTACTTTAAAAATAACTAGTCCGCCATCTTGTATATTTAGCCATGTTGGATTTAGGATGACGTCACATAGCTTAACATGCATTGTCATCCAAACTAAACATGTATGCAAAATTGCAGCTCAATCGGTTGAGGGCCTTAAAATTGAGTTGTAAAATTCCACCCGAACACACATAGTTACATACATACATACATACATTGCAAGTTAAATAAAAGCTTGTAATAAAATGTGACGTTTTGTCATCGGTCGGGTTATACCGCCATCTTGAAAAAGTGTCATTCTTTGTTTACCTTTTAGGTCTTGCTTCCGTGGATAGAGTATAGTGTTTATGCCATTGTTGCAATTGCTTAGTAATGGGAGACGAATTAATTAAAAGAAAGAAAATCTCTCATTGCTATCGATACTTACGGAAACGGATTTTAAATAAAACAAGATGCAAATATTCTTCGATATAACCATATTTTTTTTATTTATTATAATTTGTTTTAAATATTTAACACCGGCTTCCACCCGCGGCTTCGCCCACATGGTGTGATGATAAAAAGCAGTCTATGTGTTAATCCAGTGTATAACTTACCTACATGACATAAGTACCAAGTTTCAAATAAAATGCCCTAGCCGTTTTTGCGTGAAAGAATAACAAAGATACATCCATACATTCTCACAAACTTTCACATTTATATTATTAGTAGGAAGAAGGATGGTAATTTTTTCTACACTAATATTATAAAGAGAAAAATTATTTCACTTTCGTGATAACATTATCCCCGGTGCACACGAGCTATATTCGAGTACTAGACTGGAAGAAATTCGAGCTATATTCGGGTACCGGACGGGTGAAACCGCGGCCGAAAACAGCTAGTCGTAAAATAAACAAATACGAGGACCTTTAAAAAAGTAATTAGCAGAATCAATCAACTCGAAGGATATACCACATTTTATTGTGATGGATGACTTAAGTATCTAATCTACAATAATAATGGTACCCACTTAAATTACAATAAAAAATCATCGATGAGAGAAAGTAAGGCTCAAGTTATCGACAACTCGAACGTCAGTTTTCTTTAAACAGATGTTGACAACGAATTTTAACGTTCAATTTTCAAAGTAAACGGTTGTTTTACGACAATCTGACGTTTATGTTGTCGGAGAAAACAGGCCTAAATATTCTACTCGGCTCCATGGTAAAACTTGTTGCTACGCCATTAATTTTGACTGATTATATCTAATGAGCTATTGCCACATTGTACCCAGTGTTCGGATTGCTCCCAACATCCAAAATATCGCGGTTTCAGGTATAACAGTTTTATCTCTTCAGCGCGCCCTAGACCGGGTATTGGTACAGGTCGAACTTTGTCTTCAGCTTCCCTTTGGGATCCTAAATATAAGTATTTGTCTTTCCATTTAGAATGTTTCTGTGGAAAAAATATCGGTAGTTATCAAGTCGTAAAAGAGCCTGGGCCTAAATATTCAAAGGCTTGTGTTTAAACACCACCCAAAAAAGTACCTATTTTACAACCAAAAAAATTCTAAACGGTTACCAAAATGGATAAATGGTCACCAAATAACGTTTCCAAAAATATTATTAGATAAAACCATTTTTTCATATTATTGACTACTAAAAAAATATATGGACGCCTTTAAAATACACTTTAGACCAAATATTATATATTGTCACTACTTAGATGTTACCAATTATGTAATACCATGACTCCTAATTTGGTCATTTTTGTTAGACTAAAAAAGCTAACGATCGCTAGAATATTTCCCAAATACCAATTAATATACTAGGGTTCCCAAACGTACGTCGCTTATTTATTGTTATATGAATTTGTGTGTAACTCAGTGCGTTTAAAATGTAAGCACGCAACATGCAGCAAGCATGGCTTCTGTCACGGCTCCGGCGCTGCAGGGCTCCGGCGGTCCCATGCAAGCTTATCGTCGCAGATGGTTTTCACGCTCACCACCGCAGCTTCGGCTTGCTGGCCGGCTCCGCCGGCCAGCCTCAGCCGCAGTGGCGAGCCTTAAAACTACCTGCGCCTCAGCTCGCAGGCCGCCTCGCCCCTCCGCGCCTACGCGGTTTTGAATTGCACTCTAGGGGTAGGGCAGACAAGACTACGTGGAGTCGGTTTTGCAGCGATTCGTTTTCGTCACTAACTTTGATTTTTGGTGGTAATATTAATCTTTTAGTTGGATAGAATTTGGTGACCATTAATCCATTTTGGGAACCAAAAATAATATGAGTGCGAGATTTGCGATTTTTCTGGTGTTATTTTATTTTTTTTGGATCATAATATTATATACTTTAGTGCCCTTTTAATAAAGTCAATTTATTTTTTTTGGAGTTGTTTATTTTATTTGGTGCCTCTGCTTAGAGTCTTAAAAATATTTTTGGTGACCGTCTAAATTATACCCATATTCAAAGACGTGTTACCTTTTCACCATGTTTTATGAAACGTAATTCTATGCATTCAGCAACTCGACCTTCTGTTTTTTTACTCCAATTGGCCTTTGCATGAGGCGATAGTGAAAAGGGCCATTTTCTCTTCGAACTATTTACTTCTTTTATATTATTGCACCATAGAGTCCAAAATATCTGGGAATTCAAATTTCGATATAATAACTTGGGCCCGCAGTTTTATCCGTGTTCATATGGTTCAGAGTGACTATTTATATTCTGCACCAGAATAAAAAAAAAACTTAGTCAATAATATTATTCTGCTACAGTACTGCCACGTTTCACCAACATCCTTCCAGCCGTTTGCGCGAGAAATGAAAATTATGCACACGTTTGTGTGTACCAATAGATATATAAATAGTTGCAGATTCTGAAGTCCAGACCTTAAATGCTTATCACTACTTATTGTTGTGGTTGAAAATAGGGAAGTCTAGTAGTGTGTTATTAAACAAAAAAAAAGTCTGTTTGCAATTATTGCAGGTAGGTATGCATATGTATAATACGTTAAAAAAGTATTTACCTTCTTTTTTGGTATGTCTCGCAGTTCAAAATATCTTATACCTTTATTAATGAATGAAGCTTTAAGTGTCTGCTTTTTGGTTCTTTTGAAAACAGTCAATTTTATTGATTCCCAGGGGTACAGTGAAAGTATTTCTATAACGCTAGATTCCCGACATAGTGGAGTACCTTCACTTGTTGTAGTATTTTTTCCAGTTATATCATGTTCAGAAGCAACTATAAAAGCTCTTGAGCTCAAACCTTTAAATAATTTCACAGAAAGTTGTAAGTATTTGTTTCTTAGCCATTCTTTTCTTTAAAAAAACCTTGTGGAAATTATGGATCAAAGCGAGATAACCGAGATTGTACTAAAAAAAGTTATCATTATTAGGTTATTGTATGAGGTTGGTACCTGTTGGTACCCACCTCATGTCAAATAATAATAACAAATAATATTTAAATTAGCTAATTGTTCCGACCAGGAAAATTTAGTGTAAATAATACAAAAGTACTATAATCTGTGGAGTATCTCTCGTGTCTCCGAGCCAGTCGCCGAGTAGGTAGGTTTATCTCGGGATGTAGGTCTGTACAAAACGAATCCGACAGTTCCTACACGGGATTTTGATTCAGACTCTTTCAGATAGGTACAATGCATCCACGTAGGCTAACGTTTAGGTGGTAAAGTTATTAAATAAACATACTCGTACCTAGCTGCACAAATCGCAACATGTGCCTGCCATCTCGCGTTGTTTCTTTAAATGGGCTTTCAATTAAAATTGTATCGTCAAATTCTTGATATTCACTAGATAATAATTTTTTGATAGTGCCAAAAAGCATGGCAATATTACAACACTTAAGACCACACATACACACAAGACACATAAGACCAGTTATGAAACATTGTAGATATGAAATGATCCAAAAATTGCATTAAATAAAACCACCAAGTCAGCATTTTTATATTATTGACAATAAGAATGACATCGGGCCATGTGCGTTTAATAACTGGTTCATTGTTTTGTTGTTGCGTTTCAACCTCCTTGGCAACTTTCGTAATGTTCATGAGGTAACCAACGGATGAGGGCGATTTTTTGCGGAATAATTAAACAAAGACAACACCCCTCCCCCCCAATGCTACGCCACTGATCCATACAGTTTTAGAAATTGTCCTTTACTACGAAAATCTTTGATACCCTATGACTTGTAACATGTTTTTCAATCAGTCATCTATGTTAGTGATGTCAAACCATAGCTTCTTAATGGGACACTGATGGGATGTGGCCCACCTCGTTGACCACGATTTTCAGAAAATTAAGCTTTTTAAAAACTTGCAGTTGCAGTAAAACAGAAGAGCATGAAAAAAGTATTGTCACCAATTGTTAAAGTATTGACACGTCAACAAAAATTCATAGCCTAATGGGCTCCTTCTGCTGCATGCATTGACATATATTCTAGCGATAGACAAGAACATCCATACAAATAATTTACCCGCTATGTCGTCTGTTGACATTTCGTTGACGTATTGTGACATGTAGTCATCCTCATTGATGTTAATTGCAGAAGTGTCGCTCGTATTTTGCCTACATTTTTCATTACTCAAAAAGTTTATATCTAAGTGAATTCAAAATCATGTAATATATCAAAAAGTTTATTTATATCTAATTGAATGCAAAATCATGTAATATATTAAAACCAGGAACTTATTTTTAGGGTTTTTAATATTAATTACGATGTTTTTTTTCTTAAGAGGGCTATCACAAATTTTCGCGAATTTAATTATTTTTTCTTGAAAGTAAGAACATACCATGACAAAGTGAAGTCTGTTTTCATTGATATTTTACCTACTGCTAGTTTTATGGCACATCTGTTTCTGCACGATTTTCTTAATCCATAATTCAAGATGGCGGGCGGGAACAAATTAATGCATATTTGTAAAATTGAATTGTAAATGAAAAGTATGATATACAAGCGTTGTAATAGCATGAACAGCGTGTAATTTTACTAACTTGACTCTCGAATAGTTTATATGTGTAAGTTTATACCTTGATATGTATTTTCTATTTTATAATTGTAGTTTCATAGACATCCATCTGACGCAGGTGTCAAAATCGCTCTGATTTGCCATTTTGGGCACTGCATAGTCTGCAGTGCAGTTCAGTGTGGTAAGCTTTTTGTTCGGAACGTTCTATCTATATAGTACGTAGTACATATATATCGATGGCTGCATGTCTATTAGTAAAAAATAAAACGAACATTTTTATTCTAAACCAGCATGTATTATGTATGACTTAGGTATTCCACAGATATACATTATTATATAACCAATAATAATTAAACATGGTTTCAGGACTATTAATATTAATTACCAACAAACTCGTAATTTTTTTCACATTAGCTAAAATTACACACTTAAGTCTCTAATTTCAAAAGTGGCACTATGCTATACTTTTAAGTCCTTTTAGTACATAAATTAAATACTTAACTAACTTTGGTTGACTAATTAAATTCTAACCAAATGTTCTACATTTCACTAATTGTCTAAAATAGAGGAGTAACTAGTATGTTATCTAAATTATATTAAAATTCGTTTTCATTACTTATCGGCTGGCGTCCGCCTGAAAAGAAAATATTCATTATTCGGGTAAAAAGTAAAAAACATACAAAACATGGAACGTAAAGGTTCGAAAACACCCACCACCTCAAAAAAAATAATGTTAGTTAAACTCGTGACCATGCCAATACCATACAAAAAGACGATTGAATTATAGTGTGCTTTATTTTATTTAACTGTAACTTATTTATTTATCTAAACAGTCTCACTGTGTGACTTGAAACTTCATGACTTTATTTTTGATACGGAGACTTTTGGTATCGTAATACAGGGTGGTAACGGTAAAAGATTGTGTCCATATCTAACGTGGAAAATTTTATCTACAGAAGCATCACTATCTTCATTAACATTCAAACTTCTAGTAACATTCCCATGATCCTGAAATAAATTTTCGTAATTATACTGCTGAGACGACATTTTCTTAATCTTAAATACGCTATCTAAATACCAAAATTAGAAAAGAAACGCCTTTGAAGCATACGCAAGGTAAACAGCTCTTGGTACCGAAACAAACATGTATTATTTTCTGTCTGTCTACATACTTAATATATGCATCGTGTTAATTTATAATTATTATATAAATCATTTTATTTGTTAGGTTTTTCTGTATTTTTTGTCTAAATTACCTACTTGGCATGTAGGTAACATTAGAATTAAAGAGCCGAGTTTTACTTACCAGAGCTTCAGTCTTCTTACGTAAATTCGATCTAGATAACGTCAAAGCCAGTTCTGACTGTAGTCTATTAGATATAGAAACTTCTTCATCGGCTTTATGAACACCATCGGTTTTATCTCCATTAAGGAAATCGAGCTTCGTTGGTTCCCGTCTGCTTGCACCTCCGTACGCGTATTCACCAATAGTTACCGATACAGGGCGTGAATGCTTCTTCATTGTTGCCGTGCCGTTCGGAGCTTTAACAAAATAATTTGATGGTGGCTTTGGTAGTACATTCGAAGGATTTTTTAACTTATAAGATTCTAGTGACTCCATGTCAGCCTTTTCGTCTTTAATACTTTTAATTTGTGGGGCTGGTTCAGTTTTCTTACTATAATCAGGCGTTGGTGTTCTTGTTAGGTTGTTATTTTTCCTAAAATTTGAATTGGTGAGAAGTTCTGCTGTAATTGGTTTTGGAACTGGTTTATCTTTGTTTTCGATGATTTTGTGAGTTCCGTTTTGGTGTCCATTCATTGACGGCATCTGAAAGCAAAGAGAGGCTTTGTATAAGAACTTTTCAGTAATAGTTATCAAAAACTATGATCAATAATATCGTGTCGCTATCCGATAACCATATTAACAGACTTCAAGAAGGCGGTTCTGAGTTTGACCCGCATGGATGTATGTTTTTACGCGACATCTCACGTTTTTCAACTAGTAAGTGTTTGTCAGATTTAGGAGAAGGTTTTCCGTAAATTGACCGACTAAAAAAGCTAAAAATAAAAAAAACTATTTAAACTTGACTTGAAAGACCGAGAAAAAATCTTTTAGGTGCATCGATCTATAAGCGATAGTCTGGTGGATACAAGTATGGTTATTTTGGATTTCTAGATCGATGAACTTAGAGGAAATTTTATTTTGCTTTTCAATGTTAGATTTTATTCTAAAAAGTTTTTGTTTTTTTCTTACTGTGGAAGTTTACTTACTGGTGGTGGAGGAGGGGGATTATCCGTGGCTTCCCTCTTCGGTGGCTCGTGGTTACCGTTTGTTATTTCTGCCGGTTGATCGGCCTTCCTCAGAGGTAATGTTTGCTGACGGTCCTGAGGGAAAGAATAATGTTTATGTTAGTTTGTTTACATAGCATTGCAATTGCATTCACTTGTGTAAGTGGGAGGGTATTCGAAACAATGACCTGAATGGGACTGTTTTTTTTTCATGGAATACAGAAATAAAAGGAAATATTTTCTCTATTCATTATTCATTCCATAAAGAATAAGGTATCCCTATTATGAATTTGCATGATATCATTCTTATTGAATGAGTTATTTTTTAAATAAGCATTGAAAAAGTAGTAACATAATCCATATTTTTTCATTAGAATGTCCAGTTTTATTAATACATAGGTTCCTACATAGTTTAGTGTTATTTTTTCATTAGAAGGTCCAGTTTTATTAATACATAGGTTCCTACATAGTTTAGTGTTATTTTTTCATTAGAATGTCCAGTTTTATTAATACATAGGTTCCTACATAGTTTAGTGTTATTTTTTCATTAGAAGGTCCAGTTTTATTAATACATAGGTTCCTACATAGTTTAGTGTTATTTTTTCATTAGAATGTCCAGTTTTATTAATACATAGGTTCCTACATAGTTTAGTGTTATTTTTTCATTAGAATGTCCAGTTTTATTAATACATAGGTTCCTACATAGTTTAGTGTTATTTTGCTACAGCATTAGAATTAATGTTTTGCATTGTGAACCCCAGAGATAAGGGCAAAAGTGTAATAATTAGTTAAGACCAAATGAACAAGAGGTCTTATTTAAAAACCGTACCGACCGAGATAAAAGGAGCAAAAGTAGTGGGTAAATAAGGCTTTCTATGTTTTATAGGTGGATTTAAGATATTGTCTACTTTCATTACGAATTCTCAAGAATTTATGGGATCAGTAATAAGAAATCTAACAGAGTTAGGCCGACCACCTACGTTATTAACTTTAATATTGTGTTTTGAAAAAAATAGGAAAATGTAAAACAAATATTAGGTATGTATGTAATCTCATTGGCATCGACATTGACCTTTGACAAAACACATCATTAACTAAAGGAAGTAGGTAATGTTTAAGTAGAGGCTAACACAAAAAAATATGTTCATCTACGTAGTATATACGTGAACAGAAACGAAGGCCCGTGTTGTAAGTATATACTAAGATAGATACGTATGAACATCTATGTAGTTCATTAAGTACTACTTTTCATTTTTCTTCTGTGATTTAATATCCGAGAAATTAAAATAAAAGGCAGATAGATACTGCCGCTTTTAACAAAGAATTTCACACATTTGCACTATGGTTATGCTATGGAATAAATAGATAATGAATAAGTCGGTATTATTTTTGGATAGTTGCGCCAAGTAAATATGTATTACAATCCGGAAAATGCCGACTTCGGAAAAGATGAATGACTTATTTACGTCGTCGCATTAGCCAAGTGTTACCTGACCGAACCCCAAGTGGCGTCGATGCCAGGTAGACATAATCTGTACTGAAGGATACGTAATCACGCGAACGATAACGTGCTTCGCCAAGAGTGAAGGTTGTTAGGCCATTGATACCGATACAATAATATTAGTTTAATTAAACACTAATAATGATTCATGTATGAGGCACTCCCTTAATTTACCTATAAGTGGTGTTAATCACAAGCATTAAGTTGTCATATTTTCAGATAAGGATTGATAATATTATTTCTTGTTCTCTATTTCACAATTACAGTTGTACTAAATCCTTTCATTCAATACTTAGACATCCACATACATATTTAGCTTTATATTTAGCATAGACATTATTTAGGTGTTCCATACTTGGTGCTACAAGATTTAACACAATCATCATACCATTTGTTTCTCAGATACTGAGATAACCTTGCGTATTTTATGGGATTCGGACAACATAGACTAACGGCAAAAAAATCTGATGTAAGTACACTTAAGTATCTACTCATGATATTATATGTACATACATACTGTCAGAATATGTATTAGCCTTAAGAATAGCCTCGGAATGCCTGTCTAACTATTTCTCGGCTAAGATTAATATGTTTTAAGTATAAAAACACTGCATATATTTCCGTTGTTTAATTAGGGAAATGAAATTTTAGCGGATTTAGGTACATTTACTTCATTTTAATTTAACTACTTTGAAAAATAAAAAAATACGTAACTACAGTAAGTCCCACGGCAAAATGGTATTTTTATAGGTACAGGTAATCAAAATAGTTGCATAAACAGATGAAAACAAATAAAAATGAGTTAAGGTAACACGGAATAATCAGTCACGTGGGAAAGCAAAGATTGTACATAAACAGAAGCAAATTATATCACCTGTAAATAAATTATCTACAGATGTAATACTTATTGCTGTTATTCGCATAATAACAGTAATATGCTCATGTAATATTTGATAGTAAATCTTTTGATTATAAGTACTGCACCTAAGCCTCATCCGTGCACGATGAGATCATCTAATGATAACTGTGAGGATAATTGCCCATAATGTTATGGAAATACCTAGCAATGTAGGTACAAGCATGCATGTTATACAGATCTTATGTTTTGACTGCGTGTGCTCTAGCGGCCTTCTCGTTAGTTTTTAATTTAAGTGCATCCTCTGAACATAATAGTGAAGGTATACCTGTGTATAAGTACTTCTAAATTATACCTCTCGGGTTATGAATTAGTCTAATCAGCTTTACCAAGAAATATGGATGGTTCATTTGTTCATTTCAAACAATTTTGTTATCGATTTATTGATCAGGTAATTACTTAGTTGAGAATAGTTAGCAAAGATTCCTAGGTAATTAGTTAACATTATGTTATAACATTTAAGACATTCTGTCGTAATTTAATTTCTTGGTTTTGACAAGTCTCAGTCAGTAGATACCAAGGTACTTTACTAAAAATGATGAATGAATGTAGTACCTACATACATAGGTAAGAAGGTACTGAAATATAAGCATCCTTCTGCACCCATCAAAAGAAAATGCGCAATGTTGAAAAAGAAAACAATATAAAGTATTTAAGGTTTTACGATATCAAACAACACTACCCAATACATAGATGTTTGGGGACGAGATAATATCATCAGCAATCAAAACTCGTTATCGATACTTAGCAATCAGTCAATTCGGAGAGAGATAACTCCTAAAAACATGTTCGCCGTAATCGTCACTATGGCAATCTCGATATTTCATATCAACCTGCCTATGTTTTGCTCTGTGAACACTTTTTGCGACTGTTGATATTTTGAGAGCCATGACGTCATAGAGCGCGGCTAAGGAAAATCGAGAAAAAATGTGAACACTACAAAAATGCAATATTTTAAGGGCAATTCAAGAATTCATCATTGTTATCATGAAAAAACATTATTAATACATTATAACTCGTTAAAGAAGGTTCAAATTTGTAGCTAGGTAGGTACCTATAGATGTAGTTACTTATTTTGTTTCGCTCTAATAATATTAAAACATTATCCACACTCAACTTACTTCATAGCACTGTATAATGACCAAGGGTTTCGATTTACTGACGTTCTTCATTTTCTCCGTAGTCGCTTATGCAAAAACAATTTAAATAACAAAAAAAATCACCACATCACACTTATTTCAAATGTTCACTGTAGAATAACATAGGAATTCATTTTACTGATATTACAATTAGTATTCGAATATAGCGTGAAAATCACGAAAATAATGATTATAGAGCGCGTCAAGGTCGCACACATATATTTTCCCCGTAGCATGGAAAATCGCAGGAAAATGTATTGCGAGTTGTGATCGCGGATGTGTGGCGCGCGGCGGCGGAGTGCAGCGAGACTGTGCGACCGAGCAGCAATCACACGGACGGCGATGGCGTGTGCCCTCGCCGACCGCTTACTCACTGCCGTTATCAGTGCAAACTGAATCCAGCGAAACAGCGGCCGAGCCGTCTCGGACGCCTCCGACAATACCTGCCTATGAATACTTTTACCATAAAAAACACCTTATCAACCAGCAGCAACGCAAGCCGTTTGTCTAGTTTCTAAGTGCAGTAATCATTTGTACCTTGTTCTGAGACGCGATCATTAGACCAAATCATCGAAGTTAACGATGGCCGTAGAACCGAGACTAATTTGAATATTTTGCTGTTATTAACATTTTTGTTTTGTTACGTAGACCTTGGCTTGTTCGGTGATTGGATTAACGTAGAAACTACCAAGTCGATTTTCGATTTGACGATGGAACACGGACAATTATTGATTTCGATCATTTATACCCATGTCCATCGCGTGCAAGCGGATGGGTATTTGGTCAACAACACACCTTGTATAAGAAAGTCTATAAAACCAAGACGATTTTCATCACAGCTGCACCTAACTATTGTCCGTGTAATTAGATAAGCACGAAATATCTCCAGATCACCCGAGTCTTACAACAAAAGCTATTGTCGTGTTATCAAGATCGAAACGTAATGTGACTAAGACTGGCTTTAAGACATCCACCTATCTAGTTAACTATTTCTTCACATTATTTTCAAGTATTTAATTGAATAGCGGTAACAAATATAGAGCAAAAATCATATAAAAATAATCCAATCTTGGGGCTGACTGGAGAAAATGATCGATATAAATGCATTAGGTACCTAGGTACTAGTGTCATCATCTCCCGAGCCTTTTCTCAACTAAGTATGTTGGGATTAAACCCAGTTACCTGGCCAACCCAATACCACATGATAAGACTGATTGTCAGACTTACTGGCTTCTGACTACCCCTAACGTTAGTTTACCTTGCCCTCCGAAACACAGTAATTGGTGTCCATGATATACCTGGAATCGGACCCATAGACTCATACTTGGTTGGTTCTATACCCAATAGGCCGCCACGACCTTTTGCATTAGGCACTAGTGTGTACTAGTACTCTCAAAATAATTATGTAGTTGACAACTTAATATTTTGAACACAAATTAACTGATCACTGGATGCTGTCGTGTGTTTTGTATGGAGCACTTTATAAAAAATTGAATGCTCCAATAACTATTTAAAGTTTACGTAATCACGTAGTAACAAATGATTCGTGCCGAAGTGACCCAATTAATTTCGTAAGGCAATTGTCTCGAAAATTAATGTTACATAAGCTAGATAACTTTATACAAAGAATAAATTGCGTGGCTAGTGAGAACTTTTTACCAAAACAAGGTAAAGTATGCGTTAATTAATCATAATATAATACAAACGATTTTTTTGCTTGTATTTGTCTCTTGCTTCTGTAGGAAATATATTTTTTCGCTTTCCAAAAGTCCGGGAATATGTAGGTATATAGCCCCGTGCGCATGGCAAAAATTAATGATACACCCAGTTGAAAAATGTTAGTTAAAATCTACAAGCTGTTGATTTGCATCCGTGCCATATTCAAGGAGGTAATTATGCTAATGATTCTCGACCCAAATCAATAAAAAAATTGGTACGTAATTTTTTTTCTTTATTTTTTTTTCGGAATTCCGTAAATGTCATCTAGCCTTATTTAAACTTGGTGCGTATGTTACTGGCGTTAAAACCGTGCTGCACCCTCACACAAACGCAAACACAAAGCATGCGCAACGATCACTCATAAATTTCATTCATAAAATTGGATTACTTCGGAAATACCACGACATTACAATGACAAAAAAAGCAGTGCATATTAGTTATTTCCCATCTACTGTAATTCCAATGGATTATTTACGTATTGTATGTCCTCCTCCTAAGCTATGGCACAAATGCAAATCAACACCTTGTATAATACATAAATATTTATTTATACAATAAAAGTACACGTAAAAGTAAACGTATTTCCATGCATACATGGGTCGTCTGTTATAGTAAGCTCTATAACAGGAAAGACTAAATTTATGTATTAAATACATTACATACTTAAATATTTCAGTGAAATTACTTAACTCACTCTTTGCGAAACAGGTGTTATATTTTATGGCTTTCATATTTCCCTTCAACGATCTGTTATATTAACTGCTGTCGATAATGGACTCTTTACGTAGAAATAATATACTAGTATGTATTAACTACATTAGTGGAGTTATGCGGTATACCTGGACGGCTTAATGAACTGGCTGGTTAATACTTTAAGAAAAGTTGGATACCTAAGATTTTGAGTATTTTTGTGAACCCTTACCTAAAGAAATGGGATTCAAGAAATTCACTACTCACCTTTTTATGACAGTCTATCAAAACCATAAATATTTCTTTATAGTTAATATATACTTCCCTGCCGATTTCGGCTATGATGACTGCTTTCAGTTATCATTGAGAGAAGAACTAGGATGATCAGCTCTTCTATGCGCCCTTTGATGGCTGCAGTACCCTATTTTATGTGTAAACGTGCGCGAGCATTGGCTGCACGTTAGGATACCGTCCACGTAGTTATAATGAATGGCTACTGGTGTTTTAGCCTTAAGAGCATCACGCTTCGCATCCAGTGCGGATTTCCTTTGCTCTTCGAAATCTTTGATCGCATTTTTAAGTAGGCCTCTCCATTCAGGGCGGCAAATGGCTTTTGTCTCCCAGTTCTGAGGATCAATGTTGCACCTTTTCATGTGTCTTTTCTGAACATCCTTGAAGCGTAAGAACTGGCCACCTTGTTTCCGTCTGCCGTTCTGGAGTTCAGAAAAGAAGATGCGCTTGGCCACCCTATCATCATCCATGCGTAAAACATGACCGCACCATCTGAGCTGTCGCCGCATCAGGTACGCTTCTATGCCGCAGACATTCGCGCGTCGTAGCACTTCGGTATTTCTAATCCGATCCGACCATTTGATTTTCAGAATGTCTCTTATGCACTTTAGATGAAATCGGTCCAGCGCCCGTATATGTTTCCGATAGAGGACCCATGTTTCAGCCGAGTATAAAAGATTTGGGAGGACTATGGCCTTGTAAACGGAGATTTTTGTCGAAAGCTTCAAATCATGTGTGTGTAAGACCTTGGCTCGTAATTTACCGAAAGCAGCTGATGCAGCGCCAATGCGATGGTTTATTTCGGTATCAAGGTCACACTTGGATGTAATTGTGCTGCCCAGATATTTGAAGGTATTCACTTGCTTCAGCTCAGTATCGCCAATGTTTACCTTGACAGGTTCTGTAACTCCTTGAGAGTCGCTTGCCATTACCTCAGTTTTCTTAACACTGATTTTTAGACCGAAACGACAACAGACTCCCTGAAGGTTAGTCATCAGGTTCTGGAGCTCTTGTGCAGAGTTGGTAACAAAACACAGATCATCAGCGTACATGATCTCCGTTATAAGAGCATGAGATACTTTAGTATATGCTTTTAATCTGGCCAGGTTGAAAAGTCCCCCATCAGTCCTGAAACGTATTTTGATTCCAGCAGAAGTTTGTTTGACCGCTTCACTGACAACGACAGAAAAGTAGAGAGCAAACAGTGTTGGCGCAAGCACACAACCTTGTTTGACCCCACAGGTGACAGGAAAGAACTCTGACTGGTCACCATTATAGGTAACACAGCAGGTCATCTCGTCGTGCAGAAGGCGAATCATTCTCACAAACTTCTCAGGACAACCTAATTTTGCCAGTAAAGTCCAGAGGGCTTCCCTCGGCACGCAGTCAAAAGCTTTTTCTAAGTCCACGAAGCACATACACAAAGGTTGGCCTTGTTCTCGGCTTTTTTCCTGGAGTTGCCTGATGGAAAAGATGGCTTCACCGGTGCCCCTGTTAGGTCGAAACCCAAACTGAGTTTCTGGCAATATGGCTTCGGAGACTGGTAAAAGCCGGTTGAGAAGAACTCTGGCAAATATCTTCCCAGGGACAGAGAGGAGCGATATACCCCGGTAGGAGTTGCAGTCGGAACGGTCTCCTTTGTTTTTATACAGTGTCTGTATACGGGATATTTTAAATTCAGGTGGTATTGTTTCGTCGTTCCAAATGCGATCAAAATTTGCCAGATGTAAGTATGAAGTTGCTCCCCTCCGTATTTCAGCAGTTCTCCGGCGATGTTGTCAACGCCAACTGCTTTTTTATTTTTCTGCTCTTTGATGGCTTGAACAACTTCAGCAAAAGTTAGTGGTTCAGCAAGCGACTCATTCGGCGGCAGAGGATGGATACGCCTTATATGCTCAAGATCTGCTGATCGATCTACATTGAGCAGGTGATTAAAGTGCTCTGCCCAACGATCAAGTATATCCTGCTTAGCAGTGAGCTTTTGGGAACCATCTAGGGATCTTAACGGAGTGCAGTTTTTTATGGAAACGCCAATCAACTTACGCATTTCTTCATAGAAAGCGCCTAGTTGGTGGGTATCTGCAAGCCACTGTATCTTTTTTGCCTTTTCAAGCCACCATCTATCTTTCATCTTCCTCGTTAATTTCCTTAAGGAATCACCACTACTTCGGACTTCTTGACTGGATTTATGATTTCCTTCATTACGCTTTATGAGTGCACGATGCTGTTTGAATGCTTCAGTTAGGGCCCTATCATACTGGTCAAACCAGTCCTCGTTGTTTCGTTTTTTGTATCCTATGGTTTCCGTAGCCACAGTCAGTACGGTGGATGAGATCTGTTTCCATTTTGATATTAAGTCACCTTGCTGGGCATCAAACACATCTAGCGCATCTGTTAGGCCTTTCTGGTATTTTTCTTGAAGATCTTTACAATCCAGTCGATCTAAGTTGAGAGATATTGGTTTAGCCCTGCAGGGTCTTCGTGGTTCACGAAGGCGGAGTCTCAACTTAGTTACCAAAAGCCTGTGGTCTGTCCAGCAGTGCGCGCCACGCATAACGCGTGTGATATGCACCTGGGAGATGTCCCTTCGTCGCGTTATCGCGTAATCGAGGAGGTGCCAGTGTTTAGAACGCGGGTGCATCCAGGTGGTTTTGAATTTGTCGCGAAGCCTAAACAGAGTGTTTGTGATGGTGAGGTCGAATTGGGCACAGAGTGTGAGTAGTAATTGTCCGTTACTATTCATATTGCCCACACCATTATTTCCAATCACGCCCGGCCACGACTCAGAATCTCTGCCAACCCTCGCGTTGAAATCGCCTAGCAGCAGTATTTGTTCGCTTGAACGTATGCTGGTAAGGCATTGGCAAAGTTCTTCATAAAACTGATCTTTGACACTGTCCTCGTTACTCATTGTTGGTGCGTATACGCTTATCACATTCAGGTAGTTGTCGTTTGGTAGGTGAAGGCGTAATGTGATAATGCGGTCCGAGATGTATTGTGGACATTCTGGCAGCTTTTTTACGATGGTGGATTTGAGTGCAAACCCTACGCCAGCTAACCTTCGTTCACTTTGGGGTCTTCCTTTCCAGAAGAATGTATAACCACCGCCGATTTCCTCAAGTTCGCCTTGGTCAGCTAAGCGTGTTTCGCTTAAAGCTGCCACGTCTACATTGTATCGAGCAAGTTCACGTGCTACGACAGCAGTTTTACGCTCCGGGCAAAGGTTTCCGTCATTATCGATTAATGTACGCACGTTCCATGCGCCAAATGTCATAAATGATGTTTTTATCTTATTTTTCTTGTTACGTCGACCGCGAGTAATGGGGTGCCTAAGCAGCCGCGGTTGCTACTCCCCCAATTTGACGGGACAAGCATTTTTTAGGACACCTTTTCTAGCCCCCTCCCCGGCTGAGCGGGGGAAGCAGTGCCTCCCTAAATAGGGCTGCTTCATCACCTAAGGTGCTGCCCAATCCACACTGTTGTCCCAAGTGCAGTGCAGAAACGACCACTTTCCTTAGGCTGCCATACGTGCAGGCTTCAGACAAAGCCGGGTGTGCACCACCACCCAACCTCTCTACTTCAGCCCATCGCCGCAGGTCTTTTATCAGGATCCAGTAACCAGAAGCAGTCAGTTGCGCGTGAAATATTTAAGTGCGTAAGTGTTTGCGCAGACACAGACGCACTCTCTCGTCCTCCACCCTCTATTCCCAGTGGAACGGAGAGCCGCCACGACTGAAGAAGGTTTCGGATGCAGTGAATGGCCGACGAGCACTTTTGACCTCTGTCGTCGCCCTAAGCCTATCACAAGACTTCACTGCCCCGCCGAATCCGCCACTACCGGTTGCCTATCAGCGTTGGTGTGCCATCTTCGCCGGGGCAGATTCTACGTATAAAGCGGGAGGTATCCGCAGCACTACTACTAAAATAAGTGATAGTTAATAAGTGTTAAGTGACTGCCTCTTATTTGAGTTATGTTGTGCTCGTATGATTCAGATAAATATTTGTTTTTGTATTCATAGACTCATAGTACCTATTCCTTAGAAAGTTGTAGAATCGAAAGAGAGAAAGAAATTTTAAAAAGGAACGCGAATCACTATCAGTAGTTTACACGTATAAAAAGTTTATTAATAGGTCCGAGTATAACAATCATTAAGGAAATGGAAGTCTGAACCAAGGAAAGATTTGGAGCGGGGGATTCCAAAAATATTCATGGAAATTCCTAATGGCGACTGACGATAGCCTTTTTATTTTTCTCAGCCTTTTCGTGGAGACCTTCTGTTTATTACCTACATATAAAAATAGCCCGAATACAAGAAACATGTTAGATGTTATGTTAGGTTAGCAGCCTAGCGTGCAGAGGAACGATTAACAAGAAAACAAGGAAAATATGATACGTCCCATCTATCTAATATTGATTAGAAAATATGTCCAATCGACATATTTCCAATGATAGCTATCAAAACGTAAAAATAATTAAATTCTTAGAACTTTACATTAATTTAGCAAATCAGATTAACAAATGTTTAATTAATTATGATTTCATCATATGCGATAAGCGAATTGTTGCATTAATTTACGGATCTTCCGCCTCTTAATAAATTAAATATGTACTTACCAATGATTCATCTTCGTTGTTTTGTGTGTTTTTTTCATTGTTTTCTATACTTGCAAACATTTTTCTGTGGACTTTTTTGAATTCATCCATTAAGGCATCGTGCTGCTTCTTCTTATCGTCTGCAGGCTTTGGTGGCGGTGGCTTCTTAGCGGGAGGTGGTGGAGCGTTACAATCAGGATTTGATTTTTTCTTGTTCTGGAGATAGGTAATTTCATAATAACGTATATGGCAACAAAAGATCTTTGTTTTATGTTAAACTTAAACTGATACTAAAATGAATTAATTCGATAATAGAAAATGCTTATTCATTGCGGTTCAGGAAGTGTTTTCTTTTGCAATGTGTTACAGTTTTTTGCTGTCAGTTAATTCATTTTAAGAATACAATGTTGCTTCTATATACTTAATTTATTTTTGTTATTTCAAGGTTAGCTTTAGATTTGATGCAAGGTAACGCAAATCTAATCAAAATAATTTCTGACATTATCTCAATTTTCAGTTTCAGTGTTATCAGTTATTCACGGAAGAGAAAGTAAAAGAGATGACATGTTTAATGCGCATGTTCGCCATTTTATCATAGTGATATCACCCTGCATACTTACCATCATACGTCGTTGTATTTCCTCGGCGATGGCACTTGATAACGTAGCTGAACTAGACAAACTGACAGAATCCGAATTACAATCGTTTTTTAAAGGTGGTGGATAGCTGCATGCATTTTTTCCGCACGTCGTCGTACTAGTATGATGCACTTCCACTACTATGGTTTTTTTGTCGTTGTCTCGATTTGTATGATTTGCAGTGAATGCATTTTTCCTAGGGGACTGGTTGTCGTAACTACATTGTATTGTAGCACCGTCTTCGGTTAAATTGATTATAGTTCTATTCGATGGGCTAGTGACGTATTCTTTCTTATTTTTGGATCGCAAATTACTTTTATTTTCATACGAATGAGGATTGTTCGGAATACTAGGACAGTCATAATCGGGTTCTATGTCAGAGGGCGCATCAAAGTTATGTATGTCATCGTTCTTCCAATCGAAATCTAAGCTATCCCATGTTCTTCTTTTCAGTCGGTTCATCGTTAATCTGGAACAAAATAAAGTTGCATTAGATTTTATCACTTTTTGATATTATGCTTAGCCTTTTCCCAGTGAAGTAGGCTTCCAGTCGAACTGCATGGAGCTGAGTATCTCCTCAATCCAGTTATATACGATACCCTTTGAAAGACTGGTTGTCTTTCTGGCTTCTATTTAACCTTAACGACTGCCAAAGATGTTCACATGACAGCCGGGATCCACCAATTTATTGTGCCCCCGAAACACGGAAGAACACAGAATGGTCATCCATCCATAAACCGACGCCGGCGGTCCTCATGACAAGATGGTCATCCATACACAAACTTACGGACGGACCTAATAATGAATCGATCAGCGATTTAACCACGAGTTTTATCTACATCAAATTTTAAAAGCCGGTTTTGGGGTAGGAGACTTTGAGTACGTATAGTCTTAATGATTGCAATCCTCACCTATCTGCGCGGTCAGCAGCCTCCTCAGCGACGCTAGCGAGGCGCCTGCGCAGCGCGGCCGGTGGTGCCAGTGGCACGTGCGGCGCAGTGGGCGCGGGGCTGCGCTCCCCGGCAGCTGACGACGCTGAGCTGTTGTACCCCGAGCTCTCGGGAGACACGAGGTCAGTGCCTGCACCCTCCCTTACAACCAGCTCGAGTCGGCCTGTCGCTTTCATTGCTGATATTGCCTGCGAACAATATGTATGTAAAATTTTATTTGGAAACCTTGTCATGATAAGGATAATTGTTTTTTTTTTTTTAATAAATTGCGTCATCATTTGAAGATCATTTTCCTAAGTGTTTAATGGTCCGGTTATAGTCATGCTTTATGGTCATGATAAGGATAATTGTTTTTTTTTTTTAATAAATTGCGTCATCATTTGAAGATCCTTTTCCTAAGTGTTTAATGATCCGGTTATAGTCATGCTTTATGGTAATAGTGATGCTCAATATATCACGTAGTGATACGTGTTCTACGTAGAAGAAATGACTATATCTAAGGTACAACACTATCTGTTTCTGGGTCACAATTTAGGTACCACTTGGTTAGAGCTTCCTTATCGGATATCCTAATTTTTACAGCTCGTTATGACGGTCAGACATATAAATTAAAGAGTCAGCCAGGATCAAAGCCTTCTCGTAAAATATGAAATACTTCCTGCCTGATGCAATAGAGTCAAATTAACAGATTACAGGAGAAGCCTAAGATTGATTGCTTCACCCGTTCAGCTATTTAGAGAGTTTTGTTGAAAGAAGAGTGTTATAAAAAATATAAAAAAACTATAAATGTAATAATGTAACTAAATCTATACGTCCATGTAAGGCAACACTACCGAGAAAGTAAAACGCGAAAGTGTAAGTATTACATCAGCATACAGTCACACTTGTAATGAGTTTTTTTACGACTTCAAATACAATAAACCTTGCAGTATTTAATGGAATATACTTCCCTAATTTTATCGTTGAGTGGTTCGAAATAGAAAAACTACACGCGTTTTTCTCCTTCGCAACAAGGATACCTACTACTTAGTGATCATATAGTAGTCTGGTCCTCATATCTTGCTGATTCCTACTGCTTCTGCTAAGTAAGTTGTAAATTGATCCACGTAGGTGGATATCAAATTCCTTATAAGTACCACCATATCTATCTTCTAAGATTAATTAGACTATGGATTTTGCTTTCGCATTTGCCTAGATTAGCCCAGGTTTTCAGTGGCCCGTTCTAATCGTTTAATTATACATTTTCAGTTTAATGTCATTTGTATGCTATTGTTTTGACCAACAACCGCGAAAATAATTACCTGGTTGAAGGTAACATTGGAGAAATCCAAGCCGTTACACGATAAGATCTGATCGCCGGGCCGAAGCCCTGCCTCGCGTGCAATACCGCCTTCCCGCACGAACTGCACAAATATGCCCGGCTTCCACTCCGGACCTTTGCAAATTCTGAAACAAATTGATTGGACTGTTAATGTCTAATATTAGTAATGCAATTTAATAGCGAGAAACCTAGCAATCTGCGTTAAAATGGCAATCTATCCGTTTGACTGAAATCGGAGCTGTTGTCTGTAATTATAAGCCCTTAACCCAACCAACAATTTTGCCCTATAACCAAACCTTATATCTCAAAAAAGCTGGGTGAACGATGTATAAAGGATTCGGTGGTGACTGATTGTTGTGTAAAAGCGTTTGACAACACATTTTGGCTTTATAAGTTTATACAGCAAAAACGACCTATTAAGAATTGATGTAAAGGTTTACTTCACAACATTATATAGCTGTTATAGTCAGGCGTTATAGCAACCTCCATTGTTACTGGTATACAACGATAGAACTTTATAACAGTGTTTACTGTCGCCCTAATGCGCCTGATTTGCGCAATTAAGGTTCGAAACGAACTATAATGTGTCTTTCGTTGTAGTAGAGATGACAACTCAAGAATAGGACGATATTGTGATATTGAGACATTTTAGATCGTCGTTACAGTACATAGTACTATAGTGGGCACAAAAAGTCTACAACAGAGTGATTTGGTGATATAGCTGAGTTTCAAATTATATTTATGTAGCTTAATTGCCATATATAAGGTTGTTAACGCTCGTTATAGTTGTAGTGATAAACTTATCACAAAGACACTTTTTTAGAAGAGTATTGTTTTTTTATAACTATTATAGTCCCTCTATTACACAATAGTAGTATAACGGAGCTCTTATCTCTTTTAAAACATTATTACTGTGTATAAAAGCAGGCTAGCAATTCTTTTAAATGCTAATTCAGTTTCGTAAAGGCACTTCTATCGCTCTTCTACAACAATATTGACGTTTTGATGCAGCGTAATTAATGCGACAACCAATATTTTTTGAAGACCCAATTATAGAAAATGGTTCCGTACAAAATATAGTTCACGTCAATGAAGAAATGGAGAATTATTCAAATGGTTACAATGATTCTAGATGTGACAGTTTTTCAGGTCAGGCAAGTACCAATGCAACTTTTCTAAGTTTATATGCACTTTCTAAGTATATCTTGGACACCAAAATGGCTGATAAAAAAGGTGAAGGAAAACATCTTGAGGAAACCTGGACTATAAAGTCTGAAATCACCAACCGAAAACATCAAGTGGTGATTAATGCTCAATCCTTCTCCGTGTATGAGGAGGCCTGTGCCCAGCAGTGGGACAGTAGTGAGTGAGGCGGCGCGAGGCGCAGTGTGGGAAACAAAATTAATCGGATGGAGACATGTAGGTACGTAGGTTTAATGCTTGTCTTGCTATGTAAACTTCAAAACAACGTAATTAATAAGAGATATTTATTTTTTCTATAAAACGAAAAGTTTCAGCCCATAGGTAGAATAATTAATCACAATAATAACATTCATCAGGGATGTAGTGGTCATAAATAGACATAATACCGCAGCCCCGACACCAGAAGAAAATGAAGCTTGGTAAAGATATCATATATTTTTTGCGCATGATGAAGTGCCTTGGTAAAGATGAATTGGTATGTAAACCACAGTTAACACAATTCTTATTTAACACAAAATGTGTAATTTCCCACGGCCATTCCACTTCTGCAAGTAGCTTGAAATCGTCACGAGTCAAAAACTTATCGATGTCTATAATGACTACCATTTTGCAGAACATTACACTGAAAAAGAAAAAAAAACAACACTATATTGACAACCTTTGGGGGAGGCCTTTGCCCAGCAGTGGGACAACACAAGCTAATTTAAAAAAAAATTGACAACCTCACAGTATTAAATAATAACGAAAAAGTATAACTCTGACGTCGTAGTACCTGCAGCTGTATAGTATAAACCCATATTTTCTGACGTGGTATTTTTATAAGTTTAATAAAAAGTATTCATCACATTATGGAATAAAGACAAAAAACAAAACAAAGAAACAAGCTCAAAAGGAACCCTAATTTCATGTAATGGTGGTTGTAATATCTATGATAACGAGTACTATAATAGAGTTTAGGAAGCTGGAAGTATGTTTATGACTTAAAATTCGTAATTGTTTTAGTTAAAGCTCATTAATTCGAAGGGGGCATTCAAATATTGTCGTAAACCCATACATAGTTTATCAGTAAAATTACAGGCGCACGTCATTTTCCCCGTAAGAGACGAATAATTCGATTACAAAATAATATCTAACTTACCACGGTCTCCTCGTCTCTTCTGATTTATCTTTTATTTCTCTTCTAAATAAAACACTGAGCCACTGCAGCAGAGTGAACGAATGTAAAATGAATGAATGATGAATATTGTAATGGATTCATGAACTCTTCTACAGTTCTTAAAAAGTGTTTAGTAGTGTTGCGGTGGCTTGTATGTCACCAAATATAGAGATTGCGTTACTGTTAAGCGGGGAATTCACTAGACGGGCATGTCCGCGGGCAGTCTGTCCGGGCATGCCTTTCGACGCAATACACTTCACAGACTCTTCAGTTTGTTTTAGAACGGCTTCGCTATTAGTTGTGTTGCAAGATGGCAATGCAAAGGCGGAAAATTGCAATAGTTACCGGTGCTGCGTTAATATTCTTGGATGAAAAGAAAAGGAAGAGAATTTGGTGCAAAAAATGGTATAAATATAGAAATAAGTACAGCCATATCAATTTGCTCAATGAAATTGAAATTGAAGAACCAGCAGATCTATACAACTACTTACGGATGGATATAGCGTCATTTGAATTTTTACTACAACTTATCGAACCCAAAATTACAAAACAAAATACGAGGATGAGACAGTCAGTGACTGCAAGAGAAAGATTAATTGCTACGCTGAGATATTTAGCTACAGGCAGAACTTATGCAGATATGAAATTCACGTGTGCTATATCGCCACAACTACTAGGTAAAATTATACCGGAAACCTGTAAGGAATTATTTATGGCATTAAAAGATGACTTCATTAAGGTAAGTTATTTATTATTATAAAATACGTAGAGTAAAACTTAACAATTATTATTATTATTGAATTTGAGATATTTATTTAAATTATCAATATCATTTATTGTAACATCATCAATTATATTTAAGTTAGGAACAGACACTTGCTCAGATAATTCTCCTTGGTTTACATATGGTTGACGATTTCGTGGATACAACGTAATTATATTTGGTGGCTGCATAGCAGTTGGTTGGAATCTTGGAACGGGTTGTGGGCCTGAATACGACGATATATTTTGAGGTTGAACTACGGGTTGAACAGTTATCGATGAACCGACATTTAAAAGGCCCATTCTTCCATTAAATAAAATTTCGGAAATCAATTTTTTCGCGATGATGCCTTGTAGCTCTTCCATTTTCTCGAGATCATGGGCTACGCTGTCCCCAAACGCTTGCTCTTTACTCGTATAACGGTTTTGGAGTTCGTTGCTGGCGATATCTAAAAATTTAGCTTTTTTTTGAGCAAGGGTTGTAGTTTCTTTTTTATTTCTTACGGTGGATGTTGACTTTTGAGATGGCGCATCCGATGAATTACTGGGAGTAGGAGGCTCAGTCATCTGAAAATAAAGATATATGTACTTATCTCAATAACTATTTAACTTTCTTTGTTGCAGTTTCCGTCAACTACTGAGGATTGGTTGGAAGTTGCGCGTGGTTTCGCAAATACATGGAATTTCGAACATTGCTTAGGAGCGATGGATGGCAAACACATCGCTATTAAACAACCTCCACATAGTGGTTCTTACTACTTCAATTACAAATCTTATTACAGCATTGTATTATTTGCAGTTGTTAATGCTAATTATGAATATTTATATATTCACACTGGCACAAACGGTAGAGTATCTGATGGAGGCGTAATACAGGAAACAGATTTTTATGACAAATTAGAAAACGGACTGTTAAATTTACCACCCCCGAGTATCCTTAGAAACTCTCAAATTGTTGCCCCATATGTTTTTATAGGAGATGATGCGTTTCAATTGTCTGATCACGTAATGAAACCATACCGCAAAGATATTAATACTCCGAGAAATGAAAGAATTTTTAACTATCGTTTGTGCAGGGCACGGCGAACTGTTGAAAACGCCTTTGGCATAACCGCTTGTAGGTTTCGAGTTTTACTATCCACTATAAGTCTAGAAAACGTGAATAATATTGATTATGTTGTAATGGCTTGTTGTGCTTTGCACAATTTTTTGAGGCGCAATTCTTCTAACTATATGACAATTCAATGCATGGATCACGAAAATCATAATCACACAGTTACTCCTGGAGAATGGCGACAAGAGCAATCACATCAGCTACATGGCTTGTTGAACAGAGGACGCAATTGTGAAGAGAGAGCTAAAGTTATAAGAAAACTGTTTACAGAGTATTATAATAACGAAGGTCAAGTGGCGTTTCAAAGTCAATTTATATAATACATACAATTATACATTATGTTCAAATAAATATAATATAAATTCAACTGTGATAATAATTATGTTTTATTGAAATACCTAACTATCTGTACTAATCTATACTAATATTATAAAGCTGAAGAGTTTGTTTGTTTGTTTGCTTGAACGCGCTAATCTCAGGAACTACTGGTCTGATTTGAAAAATCCTTTCAGTATTAGACGGCCCATTTATCGAGGAAGGCTATAGGCTACTTTTTAACTGGATTCGCGCAGAGGTTCCCGCGGGATGCGGGTGAAACCGCTGGCAGAAGCTAGATATTAAATATGTATCTAAAAATATTAAGTAGGTATGTCGGTACGATACTTACCAATGACTCATCTGTCAAAGAATCAGGCGGAGAGTTTAAGGAAGATATTCCAGCTCGGGCTTCCTCTTGATCAGAAGTGAACTGAAGCAGATTGAAGTACCAAAGAGAAGGTACATAAACCTCGTCTGTTGATGAACCCGTTCTAGTTGATTTACGTATTTTGCGCAATTCACGCCTGTAGGAATTCCTTAGGGATTCTATTTTCTTTTTAACATACGCTAAATCAGCTCCGGGATAAATTTCTTTACATTTTTCAATCAAATGTTGAAAGGCGGTATTACGCATTTCACTATTCATAAATTCCTTGCTTTTTACCTTCCATAAACATGGATAAGTTTTGTATTCAGCTATAAATTCTTCCCAGAACATTTTATTCTCATTAAAACTCATTTTAAATTAAAAATACTCCATAACTCGTCGAAACGATAATAAGCGGACGTCAGTTTGGCTAGCATCGTCATTTCATTTACATCACTGCAACGGGCCCAAATTGTCATGCCTGATATCGTTATAGTTGTACTTTAAGACTGAATGGAGATATAATTGCGCCACTTTCTTTGTAGGTGCACCTTCTTTGGCCTTTTATTTGACCATCGATTAGTTTTTACAAAACGTTCTATGGCCTTCTATACAACTAACTTTTGCTGGTTGGGTAAGGATATATTTATTAGGTACTAATTTTAATTATTAAATTAGTTTATTTTAATACTAAATTCTAATCAGATTTTATGTTCTAAAAGAGAGCCTTTCTTTCTTTCTTTCTTTCTTCTTTCTTTCATCGTTGAAAATAAAATACTGACCCGCAACCCAGCTTGGCTCTGGGAGGCACGAGTATAGATAGTCTCAAGTCCGTCAATCTCTCGTTGTCGTGACATAGAGTCGGCGACGACGACACGTCGGAGCTCAGCGACGCGCGTTCCGACACGAACTGCCATGACAATGGCTCATGTGCCTTGCTGAAATGCGGACAACGTGATCAAACAACTGTACACTTATGCACACAACCAAATTTTCACGGTTAAATATACTTACTCTTTGACAGGAAGCATGCCAACATCTGTAACAAATGAAACATATCGGATGTTGAAAAGAGAAAAGTTAACTACGAGAATGTTAATGCCGCCGTAGCGTCGATATTAGGAAGGGGATTTCAATATGTTCCACAGAGACTAAGTAAAAGCTTTCAATTGTAGTTTTTTATGGTACTGAGTAGGTATGTTGAAACAATATTACCAAGCCGGTCATTTATGAAACGTTTCGGAATTCTCAACAATCGCTGGGCACCGGGCCTCATTTCATCTGTCATAATTCGTTTTACGCAACTCTATCTAATAGATTACGTTCATAGGCACCCGCCCACGCGCTTTCACGACTGTTATAAAATCTCTGCGGCTTCTATCACCGTTACAAGCTCATACGATTTGATTAATTATCATAATTTTATTCACTGAATGTAACTTCGTCAGACAACACACCCACGTGGTGACGATTACTGTCTAGTGCCCAGTACAAGAGTATTTAACTCATATCAGCCATGACGTTCCATGGTGACGTTGAAGACGTGTATGATTAAGAATATTTTATTTCCTTTACTATGGACACTTGAAAACTAGCTATATTTTGGTCCCTATATTTCAAAATATTTGTAACCTATCTACGTGAGTAAATATTGTCGGGATCGTAAAAGGTAGGTATGGAAAGTTTTTCAACAAATGCTACGAACATTAACTAACTAGTCCTTAAATTCCAAAGCTAATTTTAGTGTTTGTAACCAGAAAGATTCCGAAGTCCTTAAATTCCAAATAAAAGGTAACTAAATTAAATCACTTTAAATCAAAATGTAAAAAGGAATCTTTAATAGGTGATAATGGCATTCCTAGGTAATGCAACGCTACACATAGGTCATCAGTTATCCATTATACGAGTATCATAACAGTTCATACCACATCTAGAAATACTTCCTTATATTACAAATGTAGGTCCATTCCAAGAAGTAGAAACAAATAATAAGTTCTGTATTAAATAATATCATGACTTGATGTTACGTAACTCGCACATAATTCAAGTTGGATGCTGCTGTACGTCCTACTGTTACCATTTCTTATCTTATCCGAGTTACCTAACGGCAAAGATTGGATTATTCGGATAAACGAAACAAAAATACATTTTGGACATACGATTGTGTCATATAGATTAAGATATAAAATTCTGTATTAGTCATGAATAACAAGGAAGATTCAGAAGAGTCGATTGTTGTGGTTTACGAGTTGCCGTAACTTTCCTACTTTAGCTAGCTACGAGTACTAAGCTACGTTAAGCTGCTCTGTGCTGACCAAATTATGATGATAGCTCCAGTTTCTTGTCATAACCAGCGTTCTAACCGCATAACAGTAAAGTTATATCATATGATCTGACATAAAGACATATCAAACAAAAGAGCAAGTGCACTCACGTCTAACTTTGATCTTGAGTCGTGACTGCGCGGCGAGGTAGTGCACTAGCTCCGCATGCACAGCGTCGTCCACTCGGTAGCCGTTCACACTCACCACCTGGTCTCCCACCTGCAACCATGGAAATTAACACTTTGGTAACTTTGGAAATAAGTCAATAAAACTATGTTTTCTTTAGGGTAAGCAAAAGAAAAACAAGCAGGTAATGCGCACCAATTTCCACATTGCAACAACAATTTTTGGTTCCAACAAAAAGTTTTCAATAGGTGCCATGTTTTTCGTAAATAGCTAAAATAAATGTCCTCTCAATGCCAGCTGCTTATTTAGGTGCAATAACAAAACGGTAGTCGTGAAAACATAATTTACTCGAACACCGAGAAAATTGTAGCAGGTTCGTAAAGAATTTCTCAGGTGTTGAAACAACAATGGACTAGACATATGTAGTTATTGCTTTGAAGCCGGATTGCGCCATGACGGCGAAGTACACTGGCGGTCCGACAGCGGGTAGCAGCTTGATGCAACGCCACTACTTAGGCACTTAGTGTCTTCAATTAACGTGATATCTTATCAATATAGTGTTCTCATATTCCAAGTTATTTAATGTTGTGGATACAAATTAGTGTAGGTATTCACAACTAAAAATCATAACATCACATGGTTTATCTAATAAATAAATGCATACATAATTAATTTTCAGTCGTAGATACGTACGTATTTTTATGAAAAAAAAATGACCAAGAATGCTTGTCGGAGAAACAACATGAAAATGCAAAAAAAATAAACATTGATGATTACGCAGCTATGCAACTAGGTACCTACTTGTGGTACATGATTTACGACTCAAGAACACCTGCTCAATTACTCCCAACTTGT